>NC_064043.1:13684488-14006113 GCF_932526225.1 Nematostella vectensis | reverse complement strand
GCCCGAGGTCCAAAGAAAATGGAACCAGTAAATGCTCTAATTGGATCAATAAATTAATAGGGAGCAACCATGAAATTTACCAAATGTCGGGCGCTTTCGTCCGAAAGAAATACTCAAATTGTGCTTTTTAGGGCAATAAACTTTATCAGCGTATTTTAAAAATAGTTTATTTTAGAGATAACGGCGTATTTAAGCAAATGATTTAGATCTGTTTCAAAACAATGGTCAATGACAGTAAAAAATAATGAGCGAACGCAAAAGTACAAATACAACGAGATACAGTTAGTTCAAAGATACCACCTACAAACTAGCTTAGCTTAGTTGACAACAATAACAGCAATTTGGAGTAAATACAGAAAACTCTTAAAATATATTTTATATACTTTTTTATAGTTAGCAGTAATGCCCTAAGTATCGATTAATATTTCAGTACCCCAAAAGCCGTATTCATTAGGTACAACGATTTTTAAACAATATCTTTCTAGTTGGCAGGCATTGGACCTGCTATCAAAATACAAAGGTGTCTTTTTAGAAGTGTTAACGCAGGTGTTGTTCTCAGACTAAGGAATCACTTGTATTAGGCATTTAGCAGTCTAAAAAGACTTTCATACAACAGATTAGCCATGTATTAGCTCAATCTGAGCTAGCCTTTACAAACAGGAATTTGAGAAAAAGTGAGAAGTGAATGACCAAAGGGTTTTAGCTAGTTTTAGCTTTTTCTCTGGAATATTGAACACTATCATTATAGGATAACGTTTTAAAAAGTTTTTGCAAATCTGAGGAGTTATTGAATCCGTAACAATGAAACTCGTCAAAAGGTACAATGGCTATTGAAGATAGCATCGAATTTCAAATTCCTCCAGAAGAAGTGTTCTCCCAATAAAACAACAAAACAATTCAAGCATGAAAAAGAGAAAATGCAGTTGACAATACTCAAAATGGGTAGAAACCCGCCAAAGATGTTTTTACCGGAATAGTCGCATGCACATCACCTTTAAAATTTCATCTAAAGAAGAGAACCATTTGCTATAGCTGTTCTTTGAATCAAACTCACCCTTATTTATCAAAAACGCGCGGGTTTTCGAGCTGAATAGTCCTCAACGTAAGTCGTATGTTTAAAGTGCGAAAAGCAAGGCTATTTAAACCCTTCTTCTGGTCAATTGGGTTGGCTATTACTACCCACAGTGGACGCTTTCTCGCTTAGCAACTCAAATTATCGCAGTTTAAACTTCCATATGTTCGGCAAATTCGTTTTTAAGTACCATAATAATTTCCAACCTGGCTTAGGAAATGGGCTACTTTATGCTCAGCACCAAAGGATAAATACGCTTTAAATCACGCTAGAAAAAATATATTTTTGAGGGTTCTTAATCTAAAGTATCATGACTTTTTTCTTTCAAAAACAAAGCTTGACATAGGAAATTTCTAATGTTGGAGTTGTAGACTTGCTCAACGGTAGTGTAATATAATGAGAGGTAGATTTCAGCCTACCAAGGTGCTGCAATTAATTCTAACTAATTTCTTCAAATTTCTTTTGAAGATAAACAGGTTTTTCCCAAGACCACCTAGAAGGATTTGCTTAAACGCTGTTATAATGTTTCAAAAGTCTAAATTACTTTTTGAGTACAAAAGTCAAATGAAAACCTTCCGAGGAAGGTTTTATTGTTTTTACTTATCATAAATGGTAGTAATACTCTGATAATAATGTTGTTTTCATTCCTTAAAATTATTTTATAAGAAAAAGGGCTCCATTTTCGCGAGAGAACGGCTCCTTGAAGCAGATGGCGATAAAGAGGGAGCATCAAAGGGAAAATACAGACGCAACTTAAATTGCCGAATATTATAAACAAATTTCCACTAGAAAATTTCCGGAGAAGGGAAATTTGATTAAATCCTTTATTGCTCAGACTTGAAATAAATGAAAAGTAGAAATAACAAGAATAAGCCAACACGCGAACACCCTACAAAAAAGGTTGGGATTTTTTACTTAAGTATTAGCTAAAAAAAATTTATGAAGCAAGTGATAAATATTCATAAAGTGAATAAAAAAAGATTCTAGGCTGCATCCCGATTTTTAGGTAGGATGGAGCCATACAAAAACAAAAACAAAGCAAAAATAACTTAAAAGTGCAGAATTGTGCACTGTTCTACATCAATATTCTTTATTCATATAATTCAAACATTTATAGGTTATAATTTAGCTTAAAGCTGCTATCGTTAAATTAAACCACAAAACAATCCCATCGCTACGTCTTTTTCATAACAGGATATTTCGAAAGCAAAAATTCACCGCGGACATTTAAAGTTTCCACCATAACATTAATTTCGTTATATGAATATTTTTATGAATATTATCGAGTTGATATGCTAGCCGTGAATAAATGGTAGGTTAGTTTGGATGAATTCATTTGGTGGGGTAAGTAAACAGGAATTGGAATACTGGGGTAAACATGCTTGTGTAAGCTAAGATTTGTTATACGGGTAAATATGATGGGGCGAATATACTGGGGAAGAATATGCTGGATATAATATGTTGGGGTGAATAGACAGGGGTGAATATGCTGGAATGAATATACTGGGGTTTAATCAACTGTGATGAATACATTAATGAATATGTCGGGGTGAATAGGCAGGGGTAAATATGCTGGGGTGAATATATCGGGATGAATATGTTAATGAATATGTCGGGCTGAAAATGCTGGGGTAAACATTCCGGGGTGAATATGCTTGGGTGAATAACCTGGGGTGAATATGCTAGGATAATATACTGGGGTAAATATATGCGGAGGTAAATATGCTGCGGTGAATATACATGTGCTCATGAATATGCTGGGGTGAATATTTCGGGGTGAATATACTGGCGTAAAAATGCTTGGGTGGTCGTGTTGGATTGTTCGAGTTGCTTTAAAAATATTTTCGCACTGACAAATTCCTTTGCAGCAGGTTCGGTATGTTGCTTTGACGACCGTTGCCAAACCTTGTTTAAATTACTATCAGAATTGAAAAGGTTGGAAAATACAATTTCATATGGATAGGATTGTAACCTTTTGTGAGCTGTGGGAATAAGTCCCCCGAGAAAGGATATTAAACGCTCACCATTTTGCGTCTAACACGTGCCGATTCTATTATTAGACAATTTGCCTAGATGCTCTTTCTGTGTTTGCATACATCGTTGTATAGCCATAGCCATTGATGTTGAATGAGATCCAAAGGCAGACAATGGAGAGAACTCTAAGTTTGGCGCCCGCACATGTAACTTACAATATACTAAGGGTTCAGCAAACGAAGTCGCATTTCAAAGCCCATTACGCTTACTGACAAATATTTACTCTGCTTATCAATCACTAAATAACATTTGCAGGCTATGGTTATTGGCTACTAATTAACGAAAAGCTCGGTAAAGTTTGGCTGAGTTTATCCTTGGACGGGATCATTTTAAGCGATAATAATTGTTGTTGTTTCTCTTTTTTTACTGATAGCTAAAGCGTACTTCTCAACGCTTGGCTGACCCTGAAGACTGGTCGAAGATACTAAGTAATTAGATGTTAAACACTGATTTCTTTACTGGTTTAATAAACGAGTCGAGGGTCCGCCTTGGAAAGAAAATCAAAGCATGGTATAACCATTGACTTTTAAGCCTCCTCTTTTAAACAACTTTGGGTCTGTGAAACTCTTAATTCGTACATTGATTAGTACAAGTACCACCACGATGACATAAAGTGTCTCTTAACACAAATAACTTTTTGCAGTTGACGGATATCATGGCAAAGAGGCGTGAAGAAATCTGACACCCGATTTTTTACAGGCACAGGGCGTACTTCAAAGCCACAAATGCAATGTGGTCACTGTGGATCACGCGAAAGGATTGATAACGTAAAGTTTTGCAACTGCAATCATGAATTACGTTACTAAGGGGAAACAAAAGTCTGCTAAAACCCCACGCACACAATTGAATGTTAATCTTTGCCTTTTGAAATTCTGGTATTAGTGCTCGATTGATCCCCTATCCACAAGCAAAACAACTTGTTAATGTTGTTCATACGAGACAAAAAAAAAAAAGCGAACAACAAAACCATTTAATGTGCGTTTCAGGAGAATAGAACACGCTATGGAACTATGCAAAATGAAGAAAAAGAGAAATCAGTCAAATATTCAAGTGTGATGTTTTTTTACGAGTTTTTGTTTTCGCGGGTTTAGTACCTGAGATCCAAATTGCGCGTTTCGCTGCGCCATTAAAAGGCAGTGTTACAAACAATGCGCACTAAGAACCTCAGAGTGCCGATTTAAGTGGGGACACGTTTGGTCTTTTTTCTGAGTTGTGCTGGCAATTACGGGTACAAAACTGCAATGAATAAATGGGCGAATTGTAACCTTCCGGATACAGGTTTGCTTTGGGGTTCGCTTTGTCATTTAAGGGCGAAAAAAATGATAAGATATACATTTCTGGCAAGAGAGGAAGCTCCCAGTACACTTCGTGTTTGTTCCAAACGAATAGTTGCGATGGTTATGGCTGCCACATTTCGAGACAAACTAGCAAACAACTGTAAAATGGTTTGTGTGTCTATTTGTGCTCATTGCACGCGGTGGAGCCATTAGTTATCGGGTTATGCAGATTCCAGCTTAGCCTGATGGCATATGGCTGTGGATAATGCCAGGCTCAATAAGAAGCAATGTAAAGGCAGTAGTTGTAACGCGTTGTAATGAAGTGTTGCGTGGTCAAGACAGCCGCGCAAGACAGTTTGCTTACACGCAAGAGTGATTTAGGTCCTTAATAAAATCTTAGAGCTTTGCGAGGGTGGCACAACACACAACTAAGCGGATTTCTTTACTATCGACAATTGTCCTTTTATCCATGCATCATCACATCGTCCAACGATCAAAAGAGTAAGATAGAAAAGAACTTAACCAGCTGAAACAATAGCAGTGACCAATATCTCATTGTTCCATGCTAACGTGAGTTAACCTCTTACCAGCTCTAGTGAAATGTGCAGGCTTTAAATGAAAAAGGGAGGAAACAATACATACACGCAAGGTACTCAATTAACGGCAAGTACATAGTTCTCAATGTTGTTCATGTTTTGTTAGTGTTTTTGGTTCTTTAATTCATTGTACACGTGTTCAGAACATTCTTGGCTTATTCGTTGTTTAACAGGACAAAAACGCCCGCCAGCTACATACTGTTTTGAATCATCGTAGGCAGCCACATATTTCACGACTGAGAATTATGGCAATATCTCAATTAATGAAAAGGCAAAAGCGAGTCGCAGTCTGCAATGATATTAAATGATTGCTATTTTTTTATAGAAACACTTTAGAAACATATTATGTATTGTTGCTCTTTTCATGAAAGTGGCCATATGCTTTCACTTGTTATTATGAGCAGAAGCAAAACAACATTAACACGGAGTTAAACATTTTCGCCTTCTCCGTAGGAGGTTTCTTCAACGCATTTTATGCATTGGTATTCTGGACAAAAAAAAAGTTGAAACGTGCGAAAATATAGCAAAACTCATTGAGACTGGAAATTCCAGGTTTCTTGGTAGGTTAAAGCGCTTTACTCATACACAAACAATGCTTTTATGATCTTAAAAAACTGTTACCCTGACCTATGATACAACCTTAAAAAAGACTAGATTTTTAATAATTGCTTAATCAACACAAGCTCTGAGGTACATATATATTTTTAATCCACCTTCTCCATATCTTTCAACAACTCATTTTCGACGCACGCGTGAAACCGAGGTCAGGCGTTAAATGTAAACAAGATATAGCAAAGTTTTATTTCCTCGGTTACGCGAGCGCGTCGCAAAGGATTGTGGGAAGATGTGGGGAAGGTGTAAAAAAATTTTTTGACAAAAATTATTTTCCTTGTATTTTATAGAATAACTACGACTTCCTCAGCCTTTTTTACAAATCGAAAACTTGATAATCGTCATTCAGATTTTTCGTGCCTGTTCGCAATTTGAGTAACGAAACTCCGTAGCTGATTCATGAAAACACATATTTTTAAAATGGTATACGACATTACGACATTGAATAAATGTTCAAAAGTTATTTATTTATTTATTTATTTATTTTTTATTTTTTCTGCTTAGCCTGTAATTAATCATTAATTATTATTTAGACTTAAGTATTATTTTGAATTGTAAAGCTCTCAGAACAACGATGTATGGGCGCTTTATCTATGTTATTTATTATTATTATTATTATTGTTATTATTGTTGTTATTATTATTATTATTATTATTATTATTATTATTATTATTATTATTATTATTATTATTATTATTATTATTATTCATCTCAGCCACCAAACTCAACAATCCTAAGAGTTAGCGCAAAGTACGCTAGATCTTCGAGCATGGCAAAGCTGCTACCAGTAGGCGGGGAAGTACACAATCGCAAGCGATGAACATTAAAAAAAAAAAAAAAAAAAAACATTTGTGAAAAAAAAAAACCCGATCAGTTTGCACCTAAAAAGAACACGCTCGTCTTAAAAATAATTTCTTCAGAATATTTTGAAATTTATAATCAATCAGATAACTATCACTCTTAAAGAAACCTTATCGCTGCAATTAGGGGCCGACCATTTGATTTTTGAGGGGGGGGGAGCAGGGGCGGATCCAGGATTTCAAAATGGGGGGTGGATAATGGCCGGATAGACGGCCTAGACTGATCCAGTGGTTCTTGATACATAGATCTTACAATACTTCACGCTGAATTGGATTTGTCGCGTCAGCGAAGTCAAGCAGGCGAAGGAAAATGGACAGTACCTCAGACATTTATTTTTTTCAAAAAGTGACTTTTCGATTTATTTATACTCAAAAATGGGGGTGGATATCCACCCCACCTGTATCCGCACCTGAGAAGAGGGGGGGGGGGGGCGTTTTTTGGGTGCACAGGATACTTTTTTTTCAAAGCATTTGGCGTGCAAAAAATTTTTTCCGAGTAAAAGGCCTGTAATGTTTATATTTTTTTGTAAATCTAAAGCCGGCGAAAAGGTTTTGCATGCGTGTATGGGGCTGATGTACACTTAAACCTTAACACTTAACAAATATTTCTGCCTATAAAGAGTTGCATGGATTACTACAAATACAAATAACTACAAAATACTACAAATAAAAATAACTTTCACGGGTGGTGATTGTATCTGAAGCTGTTAGAGATGATTATTTGAATAATTATTTTATTATTTGAAAATAGAGAAGACAAGCCCTTGAAGCGGCTCGAAATTACAAAACATTTTCGACACCCATGGAACCTGGCGAAGACTACACCTTAAAACAACAACACAGGGCTAACAATGGGTCAAGACAAGCTACTTTCTTCAAATTGGATTTTTATTTTCTTTATTGTGCTTTAAAAAAACAGGAATGGCAATTGTACTCCTCCGAATTGTACTCCTTAGATTTTACCAAATTTTAAAAACAATGCTAAGAACATGTCGAGGCTCAAATAGCAGCAAAATATTTTGTTAGTGTGGTACAGAATAAAATCAAATTTGCTTCGTTATAAGTAATTTATTCAGTGTTTTCTTTTCTTTTACAATCTTTTTACAAAGTCTTTAATTATGTTTTCGACGAGAATAAGAAAAAACAATTAGAACCCCTTTAATTGCCCCTTTAAATCATAAACCCTAAATGTGACAAAAAGTCACATTGGACCTACTCTTCGCCTTTAGGAAACAGTTGCGACACAGATGGAGTTGTGAAAACTAAATATGCATGCTATGGCTAGTCTAGATGAAGGCGGCGTCACAGGTGTAGGGATAGACGAGAAGCGAAATAAAAAAAACACCTATTGTTTATTTGAATAAAACCATATTATTATCAAAAGAATTTTGGTTTTAGTACATCATAGACACGCTTAACTTCTGTTAAAAATGATTCCTAACGCACGCAAACTGTGCCCAAACTATGCACCCAAACTATGTCCCCAACTGTGAGACTCCATTAAAATGTCCGTAGCCTTTATTTCAAGACACACATGTCCCAGGCATATAAAGAATTCACGCAGACAATCCAACAGTGAGCACGGTGTCTTACGTCAGTGTCGACCCATGATTTGAAAACAAAAATCTAATTAAATTTCTTTTAGTTTCCTTTCAATTTTCAATTCCATCTCACAGTTTGAGAGATGCTATGTAATGAATGTGTAAAATTTGTTTGTGGTCATAACATCGGCCAAAAAACATCGGTCAAAAGTGATGGATAATCTTCGGAATTAAAAGATTGATGTGTCTAGTTTCTTTGTTGCCAAATCGATCGTTAATTCCCTTTTTAATGGTTAAAGATAGTGCTGTGGTTGAAGATAGAGATAAAATGAGTCTGTACAGATGAAAGCTGTTGGACCCCAACAGATATGTCTTTGTCTAATAAAAAAAATAAAAACCTAATAAAACTCCCTTACGAAGTCTATTAGCTAAGGCGTTAGAGATTGTTTCGAAGATAGAATTAATAGCAATCAAATTAGTTGGTTTAATATCAATCAAATTAGATGATTTAATAATTTTTCCTAACTGCCCTTAAAAAAAAAGGACAAAAAAAAACCTTTTTATAAGAACGTTAAGCGGTTTCCTTCATTTCCAAAGAATAACGCGTAGTAGTCTCCATAAGATTGTCATGGAGACTACGTCACGTTACCATGGAAGCATCGCCCTAGCTTGACGACTCACCCGGTAATCAAGCGCATTGTGTGACAGAGGTATGTTCGCATGTATACAGCATACAAGCTGCTTATTCAAAACTTTTTTTATAGAGTCATAGTTACCAATTTTGAGGCGTCTTTAGGTGCGGCAAATGAATAATAAACAGTTTTTGGCAAGTGGGAATTTTTTTGGAAAAACATTCGTTATTTTTTTAACATTTTATTTACACAACGGAAAAGGCAAAGCTGGAGTTTCGTCTAAACAATGAGGAAACACATTTTGGAGTAGATAATCACACCTTTTAAGCTGAAATGTGAGTTAAAAAACGTTAATACCCTCTTTTTTCACAATGCAAGGGAGAAACGAAAACATAAAACCCAAAAAACAGGACAAACTTTTCAATATATCAGAAACACACATATAAACATTTAGCGTACAGACATAGGACAAACTTTTTTAATATATCAGAAACACACATATAAACGTTTAGCGTACAGACATAGGAAAAACTATTTAATATATCAGAAACACACATATAAACGTTTAGCATACAGACATAGGACAAACTTTTCAATATATCAGAAACACACATATAAACATTTAGCGTACAGACATAGGACAAACTTTTTAATATATCAGAAACACACATATAATGTTTAGCGTATAGACATAGGACAAACTTTTTAATATATCAGAAACGCACATATAAACGTTTAGAGTATATTTTTGAGTGACAACGTATCTCATTACAATCACGATGCTTCAGAAAGTTTTTCTCTGTCTCTATTTTCCAAATGCTCTTGTATAATCTTCGCATACTTCTCTCTACCAAGCAGTTGATAAGCTAATGGCAGAAGCTGCAAAATGGTGTTATGGAATTGTTTACTTCCAAAGCAGAACAAGTCTAGGCCTAACTCAAGTCCCATTCCGTAATCTCCTTCATCATTTGCAAACTGCACAAATGTCAGAAGTTCTTGGAGTTCATCGGATGCTTTGTCTTTTGCACTCTTATTATCACTTTCTGTAATGGTCTTCAGCATCTTTTTTAACTCAGCTGTAAAAAGATTAAAAAACTGGATTAGTCATAAAATAATTACCAAAAACTCAAAAACTAGGATAGAAAAGGAAATACATAATGTTACTTTGAAAAATTTGCTACAACATATGACATCTATAGACCCAAATTACCCAGAATTATCACTCAATTTCTGCTCAACCCGAGCATAGAAAAATTGTTTAAATTTGTTTGTCGAATTTTTTTTCAAAGGTTTAGTACATACCACCAGAAACTAGGAAATAGAAAATTAATTTTTAGAGATCAAAAATTCACGTGTCTGATTTCGAAATACCAAAATCTCAATTTACTCAGTAAGGAATACAATAAAGCGTACAACATAAATCTATTTGTACATTTTTGCCACGGGTCCAAGGAACATGTTTTTCACGAATATGCTTTTCTATCTTTACACAATAAAGGAAGGTAAAGGCATAAAAAATGTGAACCTTTTTTTCAAGGTTAACGTTAATAGATAGACTGTAATGGTGTCAGAATTCCACAAACAAAATATCGAACAAATTCACCAAAAAAGAAGTAAGAAAGAAAAAATATGGGAAAAAATACCCAGTATTCACAGGAGAAATGTCTGGAGAAGGACCTTAAAACACTTCTTGCTATATAATTTTTTACCACCACCCCCTAAATACCTAGGTTCTGGCCCCTGGAAACTTTAAAAGCATATGGCCCAGTTGTAACCTGGGCAAAATATTTATGCAATATGTCTATATCCCTGGGGATGGGACCTATGGGAATTATGGGCTTACGTACCATCTGTCACAGTGAGTGGGCGGTAACCAACATCCATAGCATTAACAGGAACTACAATTCCTGCCTTATGGAGTGTTTTGGAGTTAACCTTCTTGTTCCTTGCCTTTATTGCTGGTGTCGTCGTTGCAAGACTGTACTGTAGCTCTTTGGCTTTGGTGATCAGAGATGTTTGCATCTTTTTAAGGGAGCTTTGTTGTGATTTGTCTTTGATTTTCTTGAGGTTTTCGGTAATGCATGTACTAACAAGAAGGTGCATAAATCGAACATCAAGGCTCAATTTTTATTTAACAGTTATTAGTTTTCGGGGGGCTATGTGTTTAGACAACTACTGTACTCTGAAGAAAGGATGCTCACATTATGTAATATCAAAACTTGTAAAGTTATACTTACTTGAGAGCAGAGAAAAGGTTCTCTCCAATAACACTCATTTCACAGGATACCTTGGCTTTGTTAGATGCTACAAATACTGGTAAGGCTTGGGGTTCATCCCTAGGTAAATCAATTATTAGAATTAATACCTTCAAATATAGGTGTGCACCATATTTCTTCAACTTGTAGTTTTAAGGTAAAAATTTGTTAAACATTTGATTTATTTTTTTGTTAATGGAGACCTCTTTATAAGAATGATGAAAAACATGATACCGAAGATATGAATGATGATGACAATGATATATGAATGATTATGATGATAATGATAAAAATGATAATTATATCAATGACATAAATGATTATGTGGATAATGATAAGAAATGATAATGATTATAATGATATTAATTATAATGAGGACAATGACATAAATGATTATGATGATAATGATAAAAAAATGATAATGATAAAAAATGATAATGATGACAATGATATAAATAATAATGATATAAATGATAATGTTGACAACAACAATATAAATAATAATGATGACAATGATATAGGTGATAATGATGACAATTATATTAATGAAAATAATAACAATGACATAAGTGATAATGATGGCAATGATATAAATGGTGGACAAAATCTGCTGTAAAATATAGGTCCAACTTCAAAACCTCAAAAATGAAAACTGAACAACATCAGACCTGGATTCATCCAACGACTCATCCAAGTCATAGATACCAGGGGTAGATGATCAACCAAGAGATAGAATGATTTATGATTCAACCAATAGATAAATTGATTTATGATTCAACTGAGAGATGGATTGATTTCTGACCAATTTCTAAGCAAATGCTTAAACTCAGAAACATTTCTCACAAAAAAAAGACAAAAAATACCAAACTATGATTAAGGACAAAGTAAAAACATATTATAGTTCACAAATAGATACTTTATTGCTCTCCATCAGGTCCCATTTTACAGCCATTAACCACAATTATTAACACTAATTTCTCAATGCCAAGCTACAGTAGTGGCCATTTTAGACTATTCCCATACCTGCATTGCATTATGGGTATCCCTAGAAAAACATTGACAGAGGTGCGCAAACTCCTTCCCTATTTTCACAACAGTTTTTTGCCCCAAAGCCAAAAAAACATTTCCAGGTCCAAGTAAGCCAGAAAAAGATCCAAAACAATCCCAAACACCCTCATTCAAAATCTTTACAAAATCTAAAATAACCCAAATTATCACAAACGCATACATTTGTACAATCACCTGTAATAACCTATGTGAAAGCCTTGATCTTCATTTCCTCTAATCACTGTCATGAATTCAGGAGGATCATAGTAATATCTCCAGTGCAGGTGATACGATGATTCACTTAAACCATCAAGTTTACCGGTGAGAACATCATATGGCCCAACAAGCTGTAGACCCATGGTAGCCATAAAGGCATCTAGAGGCAACAACACACATCAGAGTATGAAAATGACAGTGATGAAGTAGTACCCCCTCCCTCCCCTGATTGAAATTATAGAAGAAATGTATGGGAGCTTTAAATGACAGATTTTATGTCCTTCCTTGTTTTTTTTATTATTATTTTCCATCGATAATCATCTCTGTCTTTTTTATATGGAGAGTCCCCCCCACTTTCTCCTTGGGCCACTTCTGTATATGCTAGTTCAGAGTTTAAGGATGACTGGGGAAGAATGGGTTGAGTGGACCAAAATCCACCAAAAGTTGATTGTTCCCCATACAAACCTCTGTATTTTTGGAGCAATATTGGGTGTATAAATGCGCTCCAAAAAGTACTATTTTGCATAGGTATTGACCAAAACAGGACGCGACATGAATCCTAAGGTATAATTCATTAGCGATGGCTCTCTGATGATTATTATACAAAAATTGCCTCAGCGGCAAGTGATGATAAAACTGACAATTAACCCCTCTCCTACAATTGCAATACTGTATGCCTTTTCAGTCAAAACTCTCAGAGATATTCATGTATGCTTTACGAAACAAACTTTTTGCCTCAGTGTGATCAAATGTGGGTCTTATTCTCCGATGTTCAATAAAAAAAGTGTCGATAAAACATGGAATAAGCCGCAAACAGTACAGCAAAATACTGTCTTGTAGTTGCTCGGTCAATGGCGCGATAAGCCCAAATTCTTGGTTGTTTATCGCTGCTGGCCTCCAAAGACATCGCCTGCAGCGATTCGTACTATCGTTGGAGGTGGCATTCAACTTTGGCCGATATTTTCGGAAATAATGGCGTAGTTTGCAAACCCCATATCGAGCAAAAAATACAAATGTTTGTATGGAAAATCTTTAATTCCAGTGGATTTTGGTCAGACTAGACCCATTCTTCCCCGGTCATTCCTTAAACTCTGAACTGGCTTTTTATAAGCCTATGATTTCGGCTAAATAGTTGCATCAAATGAGATCATTTCATCAAAGAAATACCATGGTCCCAGCGCGTCGAGAATAAATGCAAGTCAAACTGGTACTAACATAACAGGCGTTCAAAGGCTGTGGAACAGGGAAATAAAACACGGAACGGGCATTTATCACTCTACTCACCTTCTGGGTTCTTTGGGTTAAGTTCCTCACAAAAAGCCCAGAAATCGTAAAAATCCTCCGGCATTACAGCATCAAACATCTTCTTTATCTTTTTGATAGCAGACGATTGACAACCAATGTCTGTTTTTGCTACAAAACGCATTCGGGAAGTGTCAACATCAAACAACTCATACTTCACACACATTGCTCTTACAACAGAAAAAAAAACACATTAAGTAACAGAAACCTCTTTTCTTCTCCGATTCGTTCACTGAGCTCGAAGAGACATTCCCATTTTGCGGAATTATAGCTTGATTACTTCGCTTGCGCCTTTTCGATGAAACCTCCGCCATGTTTATTCTTGTCACGTGGTATTCAAATTTGGCGGGAGAAACGAAATGAGGAGCGTACCTGGGTACCAAGGGTTCCAAAAAAGAAAATACCCCTAAAAAATACCCGAACACCAAAAATTGTTGCCCTGAAAAATACCCTAAAAGAAAAAAAAATCCCAAAAAATAACAAAATGCAGATTTAAGTAACTCATTGTATAACACCGTTTGTGGCAGTTTTGTTTAGAAGTCGGAAGTATCAAGCAGGAGCAGATCTAGAGGGGGCCGAGGGTGTTCCTGCTCCCCTATTTTCAGACATTTGGCTTAAAAATAACAAGAAATATAAGGAAATATACTGAAGAACAATAAGTCCGGCCCCCCTTTCTTGAAACTTTTGCTTCTCTCCCCCCTTTTTAAAACTTCTGGATCCGCCCCTGTCAAATATTTTAGAAAACATTGCCTCATAGCACCTCTTTCTGCGAAACACTGAAAACACCATTTCTAGTAGAAAGAGTGTATTTTCTCTCAGACACCCCCCTTAAAAATACCAGAGGCCCTAAAAAATACGACGAGCATTCCTATCAGGTCGACATGGGAGGAACCCCCCTGGACTAGTTCACTAATGGTCAATGAACAATTAAGCCGTGCTCTCTTTGGCTATTGGATTACAGTGAATCTTGGAGTCTCTGACAAATCCGTAGGCTGGCTTTAGGTTGGGGGTTCTTTGGTATGTGGGTGGCAATGCTTCCTCATGGGATGTCTCAGGCATGCATCTAGAATTTGCTAGGGGGGGGGGTGCACAAACATAAGTATCATGGTTACTTAGCATGGTTACTTAAAGCAGCAATGGCACCAGTTGAGTAAGTTTGCAGCTGCTTTGTCTCCTATTACCTTTGCTCTACAAAGGAGTTCTTTTGTCTCTATTCTTCTTGCTCTGTGTCGAGGTGCGGATATTGTTCATTTGCCCAATCAAGATGCAGCTTGTAAGAGCTGCATACTGACCCCACCAGTTGACTTCCAGTCGATAACGTAATAATCTCTGATTATTTTTAATGGAATACAAGACAAATATGTAAAAATTGAAGCAGTGTGTCTATTGGAAGTTTCTTTGAGGATGTGACTGATAACAAAGCGGATGGCCTGTTTAATAGCACAGATTCTAAAACATTCTTTTGTGTCTTCTCAGTTGACATTTCGGTCGGCTCTCTGGAAGTAAACTGGTACAATATATACTAAGACATAGCTTTATTTCAGATGTTACAGTACATTTACATTTTTCAATGTCCATGCTTCAGAAAGCTGCAGTGTTTGCATAGGCCATGCTTTCGTGTGGCAAAGTCCAATTTATATTTTAAAGATCCTGCCCCATCAAAATCTGACCCACATGAATGAAAGATCATACCTCCACATGGCTTCAAATTCCATTATATTTCCAGGGTCAAACAGTGCAGGCTTTTAGATAGTCAATGCCTAGCATAATGTACAGTAAAAGAGCTTTGTGGACAATAAGACAGAAAATGCGAGCAAGTTGATAGAATTAGAGATCAGTGTATTCCAAGCTTCCTCTCCATAAGGCTGTGTGCATCCCCCATGACCTCTTGGTCTAATGGATCTGAAAATAGTCAAAAGATGATTTATTAAATTACACTAAATCACCAAAATGAAAATGCTCAAATAAGATAAAGCTTTGATTAATCCAATAAGGTTATACTAACTATGAGTTTCTGTAAAACTCAATATAACAAAAAAAATATGAACAAGGTATTTTCCATTGGGCAGCACAAACTTTTCACAGCAAGTCTTCCTCTCAATCCACAACAGGGTGAGGGGGAGCATTCACATAATATAAATAAAAAGTCCAAATGTTCACATTTTCATGGACCAATGTTTTTTGACAATTACAGAAATAATTTTCTACATGTCTAAAAATATAAGGGAGAACGCAAAATCAATGACATAATAATCTTAAACAATATTGAAACTGTAATCAATTACTACATTATACATATTTTGCAAGAGTGTGGACCAGATGTCATGCAAGAAAAAATAGTTAATTCATGGGCCACAAGAAAACCAGGGACTTATCACAGACCTTAGAAAGCCCCTTCACACCCCTGAATCCACGGAAGTATTAAATCAACGGAGATACATACAGTATTCAAGTAAATAAAATGCCCCCTTTTAATTGACACCCTTACCAATCATGAGTTTTAATCTATTGAACACAAAGTCTTTGAAGGAGAATGCTGTTAACAAGAAGTGTTGATGCTCATTTTTTACCATCATCTTTGATTAAGTATAAAGAGTACTTACCACCTAGATAGTCCTCAAAGCCTATGACATCATCAGTTCCAAGAACAGTATCTAGGGCCACCATTGAGCTAGGTAGACATGGCAGCCGACGAATCTAATATATACGGTAGATGACATTAATGAGCCATAAAGGCATATAATTCAACATTAGCTAAGAAAGCAGCTACAGAGAAGGAAGCAGCAGGGCTATAGCAGGGGGTGGGGCACGGGGGGTACATGCCCCCAGCCCCCCCCCCCACCCTCAATATTTTCAAAAATTATAAGGCTGTGCCCCCAAATATTTCTTTGTTTCTATATTGCCCCCCCCCCCCCCCCCCCCTTGCAATATTTTGAGGCTCGCTACAGCACTGGGCAGCGATGCAAGTGCATGCTTACAGTGCAAGTGAAGACAGTCCCAATTATCCAGGATATGTACCTAACAATATGTGATACATGGAAATATCTGTGCCATTACCTTGGAGGTAACTGCTCTCTCCATCTGTAGTTTCAGAGGAGCATGCAGCCCTTGGGTGTTTCTCAGCATCTTCATATCAAGACGCTCTTGGTTTTTAGTAAACTACAGAATGGAAAAAAAGAAATTAAATGAGATCAATGGATGTGATTAGGTGTAATTGTGAATAAGGACTTTTATGTTTAAGATATACTGTACTAGTTGCTATGATCACGCAGGGTCAATTTAGGCAAGGACTAAGATATCATTATCCAGTTCTTTTTGTTCATTTATTGTATACAGTACCTCTAATTTGGTCATTAACTCCTTCAGAATTGATTGTACAATTACTGTACAATGTTCCTGGGATTAGTACCTTTATAACAAATCTCACTATGTTCTTTTACACAAATACTTACATTTATTTCAGAATATTCTAGTGGATGAGCCGCAGTAAGTCTCTGTCTTGCTCCTGAAAATCTAAAAATCAATGATTTTCTTAAAATGTGCCAGTTGCAAAGTGACAGTTCAATATAAATGCATGTTTACTTCATGCCAAATCTATTTAATATTTACTGTAGCTTTGGCTGTCACCCATACACCAAGAACTTTCCCTCACTGTATCTCACTGTATATCTTAGAATTCCAAGAACTTTCCCTCACTGTATCTCACTGTATATCTTAGAATTCCAAGAACTTTCCCTCACTGTACCTTACTGCATATCTTAGAATTCCAAAAACTTTCCCTCACTGTATCTCACTGTATATCTTAGATTTCCAAGAACTTTTTATCACTGTACCTTACTGCATATCTTAGAATTCCAAGAACTTTCCCTCACTGTACCTTACTGCATATCTTAGAATTCCAAGAACTTTCCCTCACTGTATCTTACTGCATATCTTAGAATTCCAAGAACTTTCCCTCACTGTATCTTACTGCAGATCTTAGAATTCCAAGAACTTTCCCTCACTGTATCTTACTGCAGATCTTAGAATTCCAAGAACTTTCCATCACTGTATCTTACTGCAGATCTTAGAATTCCAAGAACTTTCCCTCACTGTACCTTACTGCATATCTTAGAATTCCAAGAACTTTCCCTCACTGTATCTTACTGCATATCTTAGAATTCCAAGAACTTTCCCTCACTGTATCTTACTGCATATCTTAGAATTCCAAGAACTTTCCCTCACTGTACCTCACTGTACCTCACTGTATATCTTAGAATTCCAAGAACTTTCCCTCACTGTACCTTACTACATATCTTAGAATTCCAAGAACTTTCCCTCACTGTATCTTACTGAAGATCTTAAAATTCCAAGAACTTTCCATCACCGTGTCTTACTGCAGATCTTAGAATTCTGACAACTCTTGCCTCTAATATTTGAATAGCCTACCTGTAGGCTTTAGATGCTGATTCTGGCAATAAAAAACCTTGAAATCGTAGTTCATGGCCGCCATCTAAAGCCTACAGGTATGCTAAGGTTTGAATTTTAACTGAACACATCTCTACTCTGTGATTGGTCAATGCATTACAACAAGATGGCTTGATAAAAATTTATTCAAGTGAGCCCATAAATTACTTGAAATCTCAGAAACAAAGGGGGGACTTACCCATTTTTCATTTTATCAGGTACTCCATACAACCCTTCATCAGATACGACTTCTACTGGCCCTCCAGCTTTGGGCAAGATAGTTGAAACTCCACTCTAAAAAGAGAAATGATATCCTTTTATCTTTTTCCTAGTGGGCACAACAAAAAAAAGTGTGTGTGACTATTATTTTCTATCTATTCCTCCCTCACAGGCATGGTAACCCCCTGCACAAGCTACAGTAACTAAACAAACAGGCAAAAATTAGGGTCTGAAAAAAAAAATCAGTCATTAACAGCTAAACAGGGCTGTACTGAGAAAATGTGGCCCTCAGAGCTAGCAAACATAACTAATAGAACCTCAAACCTATGCTAAGCACAAACAGTACCTATTATTATATACTCTTTGCCAAGAAGTTCATGTAAGATACTCATATCTATGTTTGCCATAAGAAAATATTACCAAAATCTGATCATCTAAAAGAACAAGTCAAAAACTAAAATATCTCAGCCAACAGATAAGGAAGCAAGCCAAAGTAAAAAGATCTAAAGTAGATAGTAATAGGTAGCTGGTAATAGGTACCATTAACTTTTGAAAAAAAGGAACTTAGTGTCAAACCCTACCCGTGCGAGATGGATTCCTAGGTTTTTAGGAATTCCTAGGAATTTTCTAAGATTTCCTAAGTTTGATCTAAAGGTGTTAACAAAATATGATTCAACTTCCTAAAAATTCCTAGGATTTCCTAGTATAAACAGTAGACCAGAAAATCAGAATAATTGAGATTAGGAAATCTTAGGAATTCTTAAGAAGAAGATTTGAAGCATTCTATACTATCTAGGAACTCATAGGAAATTCTTAATAAATCCTAAACGAACATTTTTATCAAAAGAACAGATCTCACCATACTTGAATATATTGTAAGCTGTACCACAACAATAAGAAACGTAATCAAAGGTAGGCATTGGACTCGAACACCAGTTTTATGAGGTGTACTTTTTCAGAATTAGTACTACATTGAGAAGAAAGATACGAAGAGTGATAATTGTTTTAAAATCTTAGATCTGATTCAGACATAATATATATTGTTTCTAATAGAAATGCTACTTGAGCTTATAAGAAAAGAAGTCCCGCTTTGCAGATAGAAGACCGTAAATTGAAAATGTACCGGGCGTCCTTTGCTTTAGTGGCCGAGAGGGACTTGGGCCCAAGACGCAAAACCATAACGGTCAAACGAGCGCCATTATCATAGCCTCCAAACGGATAGCCGTTTACTCCCGTCTTTTCTACGTGAAATTCCCCTATTTTAAGGAATTGATGAGCAGAACATGGATTGAAGTGAAAGGTTAGTGTGCAATGGGCTTTATAATGTAACAGGATCAATAATAAATGTGATTTCTGCAACCAACTTTAGCATAGAATCATCGTTTGTGAGCGGACTTCTCGAACTAGATGTGTTTTGTGATTCTTTTCTTCTTAACACTACTACCTTCTTATGTGTTTCTCTTAATATGTTTGCAGGACATTATGATAGAAATAGCAAAATGTGCCCAAGTTGCAAAGCCAGAAAAGAAAGAAATTTGAGGTAAAAGGAATGTAATTGATGCGTGAATAGCAAGAATCAAATAAAAACTTTTCAAACTGATACACTAATTCACTGAACTTACATATAAAGTTTCTATGCTTTATAAACTGTTGCTTGAAGCAGAAAATTGGCAAACTTAGCTTAGTGAAAACCTAGTAATCAGTCTTGCACCTAAAATTTGTCCAGGTATTTATTTTAAATATCCAATATTACTGTAGTTGGTTCTTGTCCAGATAAGTTAGTATTTTTTATATTCTGATTAAAGTAAAACCCTTCTAATGAAGAACCTAGTTATCTTTTTATGCTAACCTACTAGGGTTCGAATTTAAATGGTGCATAAAGGCTTTAGGCTTCTAGCTTCTTATCTGAATATACAAAGTTATAAACTATGACTATACAAAGATGCATATTATAATGTAGCTAGTATTCTTTTTTCCTATATCATTTTGCTTCCATTTTGTTTTATACTGAGGCACCAGGGTTGCTTGAATGAGGTTAGATTATTTTAAACATAAAACTCATCTAAACGGGACCCACATATATTAGTTGTGCTGGCATACATGGGACTGGTTTTCTAAGTCCAAGATTTTGCTCAAATAGACAATAGTCTTATTTATGTGAGTTCTAATGTATGTTTGTATTTACAATTAACCTGCAAAAATGTGATGCACCTAAACTTTGAATAAAAAGAACCTTGAATGTTTTCATTGTATGTGGTTTAGTGGTTTGTGGTTTAGAAATTCTTAAGAATTTCCTAGGAAAATCTTAGGAAACTCTTGTTTGTTTTGTCCCAATTTACCGTTAAATTTCACACCTCATTCCTAGGTTTTTCTTAGGATTTCCTAGGAATAAAATCCTAGGATATCCTAGGATATTCCTAGGTTATCCTAGGATTTTCCTAGTCCACCTCGCACGGGCACAAAGAAAGTGATTATGAATCAAATGCCTGAATTTTGCAAACAAACAACAAATTGAGAAGTTTAAGAATTTAGCTACCAAGATATTAAATATTAAAAAAAATATCGACATATCTTTGTACAATAAAATAGTTCAGATCTGAAGTCGTTAACTGTCCTATATGTTCCTGCGCTTGTCAATGACAGTGCAAAATTTTATGGGACACTGTAGTAATATAGTAAAAAAAAAGTAATGGAAAGGTAGTGCAAAGGACTTAACTTAAGTAATGTGGTTAAGCGAACAACGGCGGATATTTCTCGCTATAGTAAAAATTGCCCCACATTCGACAACTCGTACAAACATACGGTGAAAATACAGTCAAAACTCACCATGCCGGCAGCCATCTTTTTGTGTGTGATAATTTTGCGCATGCGCATCGCTAAACTGTGTTCCCCAGAACACAGGGAGCGCAGGCTCGCTTGACTGAAAAATCGGACATTTTTATCAAAAGCAAATTGCTCTCATTTCTAAAGATTTTAAATTAATTTATACAAGTTTTATAACGCAGTGATCACTCGATTGTATATTGGGATAAAAAAGATAGTTAATTTGTTACTGTAATTGTTTGTTGACAGCAGTAGGGAAAGGCAAAAGACTATGCTACTACAAAGCTGCCATCCCTTTGCGTTCCATCGGTACCTTCTTTAGATTAGATTAGACTTCTATTATTACTACTGCGCGCGAAAATTATATTGTTTCACCGGTCAGTCGATAACTCTCCGTTCGAGTTGACATCATTTTCGTTAACAGCCGAGTATCGACATAGGGTTTTCGTAGAATTTTCGATAGCCTGGTGCCGAACTCCGGAAATGTATTCGGCCAGGTCTCGTGACAAGCATTCGGTCGTGTCATCTACTCCGCCATCTTGTGCAAGTCATCTTCTCTTCACTTATCCTCATTTGGGCGGTGTTTCTCTCTTATTCAACCTCACAAAACTCACCAAAATGTCTGACGGAGACCAGCCATCCTACGTAGCTTTTTTTGGTGTAATGGGGGCGACGGCCGCTATGGTTTTTAGTGGTGAGTTTATGGCGTTTCCTCGGCGCGTGCTTTCAGGGTCGAATCATCGTTGTGAAATGTTCTCGCGTTTTTAGCCCTAGGAGCAGCTTACGGAACAGCGAAAAGCGGTACAGGGATCGCAGCGATGAGTGTGATGAGACCAGAGCTGATCATGAAGTCCATTATTCCAGTCGTTATGGCTGGTATTATCGCCATTTATGGCCTGGTCGTAGCAGTTCTTATTGGAAGCTCAAGTAAGTGCATTTTGTTACCGATTTTACAGTGAAAATCATAGAATCATGTAATATAAACGCTGTTCTAGACCCATACATATTAAACTTGATATTTGATTTAGGATATTTCAAGTTTTTCCTTAATTTAGTTATCTATTTGAAATTGTATGACGAAAACAAATCATAAACCCAGAATATTTTTCTTATATAAAAACACCACCTGGTGCTTGTCACACGAAAATGACGAAAAAACTCATGATTTCCATCTCTAATAAGCCTACAAGCATCAAATTAAACGTAGAGAATATTACATATTTCATTACATTGTTGAGATTTTTATTTGAATTATTATTTGATTTCCCTAATCAAACTCATTGGACCTTAAGTTATATATTTGTCGCACTGATCATCAGGTCATTTAATCTTTTCTTTTTAACTTAAAGAATTTCTCATTGGGTTTTTATTGAGAAATTATGTGAAAAGAGTTGTCTGAAATCTTCTGTCTGAAATCATGTGGATATCTATAAAAAATATAAACAAAGAAGTATGAAAGAGTACTTTTAAGTAAAGGCATTATTATTCAAGTGAGATACATAGGAGTTGCAAGTTTCTTTTCTCTTTGTAAATTCAGTTTCAAGTAGAATAAAAACCGAGTCCCCCCCCACCCCCTTACAGTCAAACAAGGTCAGTTATGTCCCTAGGGCTGATTATTGAGTTTATTATTCAGAAATTAATTTGATTATTAGCCAAGGGTTTCCATTCTAATTGTATTCAAATTGACTAACTTCCCTTTCAGTTTGCCTTGTCCTGTGTCTAAACTCAACAAATAGGACAAAATTTGAACTATTGTTTCTTAGACAAGCCGAGGGATTACTAAAGCTTTCTGTGAATTAATAAGGGGGGAGGGGGTAAATACCTCTTGATTCACATGTAAAACAAGACAACGTCTTATCATCATTATTATCATTATTATCAAGCTTTGCTCATTTCAAGAATGAAAACTTCTTGGCAAATAATCTAATAAAATTTCGAAAATAATGAAGTCAATCATTGGCTCTAGGGGGAACACTTGACCTGGTTTGACAGTGTAATATCTTGATTCCTTGGGAACCTGTTTTGGGGCTATGCCCTGTAGGTATCTACCAGCCTCCGGGCAAACCATATAAATAAAAATAAAATAAAGAAATATGGGATTAGTAATCTCTTCCTTGTAAAGCTTGTTAGAGCTTACACTGATGTTCTTTTTTGTGTTCTTTTCTGCAGTCAGCAAAGATTACACTCTTTACAAGTAAGTAGCTATAGGGTGAATCATAGTCGGTGAGGGCGGAAAATAAAGGTCAAACTACAGTGACAAGTTTATAAATCAAAACAAGGTTGAAAAAATATATTGAACACATCTGTGAAACAGAGTAATTAACGCTTGAAGCGTCAGCGCATCTACTTTGTTTCGCAAAGGCATTCAACATACTTATTCAACCTTGTGTTGCTTATAGCTTTGTCTTCCCACACCTACTCAGACCATCTAGTTTTTCTATATCTTGTTTGTAGTATCTCTAGTTATACCATATGGTGACAAGTTGACTAATTCATTTGCAAAGAAAGATTAATATGTCCAAAACAGATGAAGCACTTAATATCGTGTCTGTTAGTTTATCTTGGTAATTCCCAAAGCCAAAATTCCAGGTGACAAGGGTGGATGGGGGGCACTCCCTAATTCCCTTTGGTGGTGAGGGATTTTTCTTTTTTTTTCTGGGAATACTCATAACAATGTTTTTTATTTATTTTGTCATAGCCACATTTTTTTTTACAAAAAGTCTTACCCAGACCAATATCTTACTCTCATCGCAAAAGTTAACTGCCAAACCGCTTGTGCTAACCACTTTCTGTCTGATTGTAGGAGCTTCCTCGATCTAGGCGCTGGTCTGAGCGTTGGGCTGAGTGGTCTTGCAGCAGGTTTTGCCATCGGCATAGTCGGTGATGCAGGTGTCAGAGGTACAGCCCAGCAGCCACGTCTGTTTGTCGGCATGATCCTCATCCTTATCTTTGCTGAAGTCCTGGGATTGTACGGCCTGATCGTAGCCCTAATTCTCACTACCAAGAACTCTTAGATATCTAGCTAATACACTTAGAATGATGCATGTATAATTACTTTGGTTGTACAGCCCAACTGTTTTGAATTCGAAATCATTTAAATCAAAAAATGTATTGGTACCTATGTTTTCATTTATCTATCCCTGATTCATCAGATCTTTGGAATAAAAAAGATTAAATGTATTTTTTATTCTGTTTTCGAGCCCCCACTGCTCAAGTTGTTCTGTACAAGCTTTGTAATTATTGCCAGGGTCTAAAGGTGTACTACTGGTTAATAATGTTTCTTGGTTTGTTTATGCAAACATGCTCAGATGGGAAATTTGAGACTTGTTTGCTTTGGATTTGAGCTGGCTCGCACTCTTTTTGGTCAAGTTGCTGTTGAAACTAATGAAAAATTGCAAATCGTGATAAGTGAAAATGTGATCATTATAAAACAGGAGCTAGGCATTTTTTTATGATGTAGAATGACAAAATATCCAAGTCTGACATAGTACTTCCATTATATTTCATTGTGATTCTGTTAGGCATTCGTGTACTGAAGCAACAAAATACTAAAAAATGAACTCTGTAAAATGTCTAAAGAAATCTGTTGTTGAGGTAGGGGGGCTGACTTGACACAAGTTGACCCTTTTTACTGTCTAAGTGAACTGCAGTCGTGTGTACCTTCTGTGGTGCTGTAAGTTTATGGATATATCTATTGAAAGATACAGCAATGTAAGGGGGTTTACATTATAGTAAGGACACCGTACATATCGAGTAACTAAATACTATATACATTAGGTGATGGAATTACTGTATGCTTCTGTTGAATAAAATGCTGTTCCAGATTTTGTTAATGGAATACTTCTTTAACCCATTGACTCCTGGCTATTTTTGCCTCACTGCCCGAGAACAATGCCTTTTTCGCAAGCAAGGTGTATACAACAGTGTAGGCAAATTCTGCTTGATATACAAACAAGCCTCCTTTAAGTTATGGCTGATATTCTAACAGATAATTCTTATGTTAAAACCATTGGGGAAACCACAGGGAGCCCAAATTCTATAAAAATATTTGCCTTTATAAATTCAAAGCAGTATATTCACCGTCAAAGTAATCTTATCGCAAAACCTTGCCTGAATCTGATGTTTTCTTGAGCATTTTTTTCTAAAAAAAGCTATGCATATCATCCCTATCAACGAGCCCAGTCATGTCCAAGTAAAAAAAAAAATCTATTTTCTAGGTTAAAGATATTCACTTGCTAGAAATGGCATATATGTGATCCAATCCATTGGTGTATCTCACAGCACAAGTCTAAAAAGGCCTAGTTATTTTGATTAAAATCTAGGGGTGGTGGATTAACCCATTGACTCCTGGCTATTTTTGAGCTGAATTTACAAAAAAACAGATACCTCCCCCCCTATTCTGAGTTTTATACAGCCTGTCAAAGTCAAACACAGCTGCACCTAGTCAGCACCTAATACAGCATAATAGGAGTGTCTCAGGACATCATGAAGTCTTTTGGGGCATAATTGAGTGCTTTGTTTATGGATATTTGCAAGCAAAGGTGGATTCATGATGATTTTTTCTTGTTTGGCTTTGCCTGGATGAGAAAATAATTTTCTAATGAATCACCACAGCTCTACTAAATGCTGTCTTTTCTGAAACCAAATTGATTCCAAAATTGTTTACACTGCTATTCTGGGTCTGTTTGACCTGGAATTGATTTGTTTGGCTTTAGGGTGAAAAGACTTTTGGGAGAGGAGTGTTGACAGGCCCTCCCCTCGTGAATTTTACCCTGGATCTGGATCTAAACTATGACTTAGGCTCATGCTAAACGTTTTCATGTTCCGTTCCAAATGCATACATATGAACTGCTTTTGTCCAAGACCTTATATTCAGTAAAAAAAAAAATAGAAAAAAGAAAAACACCCAAACGGATCATTTGGAGAGCTTTTGAAAGGGATTATCCATAAACATTCCTTGGACCAAAAGAAAGCACGACGAACAGGAGTGCTGCTTGCACGAGAGCATCTGGAACCTAGGTTCTGTCCTTAGTCTTGCGATCCTTCGCACAGAAAATGTTTATTGCATATTCTACATAAACAACACACAAGGTGTGAGGAGTGACGCGTACCAGTTTATTTGAGACAATTTTACAAGTGTAGATGTAATGTAAAATATACAAACATGTTCATGTATCAACTAGCAGAAAACTGGGGAAAACCAACCCGGGAAAAAACGCCGCGTTATGCAAACTGGTAAGGTCAAGTGAAAGACGAATGTAATTAGCTAAATATATAGGCATGAGTGAACCTTTAGGAAACGCGCAAGGCGCGAATTCCGAATGTCCAAAAAACACATTTGCTTTGCCAACTGCCACTTAGCCAACCCAAAAAGTCCCCCCTCAATACATTTCCTGTGGTTGTGAGTAAATATGGTTATCAAGCAAATGGATACGACACAAAGAAAAGGTCTAGAGAGTTAATCTGGTTCATGGTTCTTGGGTGTCTTCAAACTGAAGGCTCCCAAAGGTTTTTCATCATTGGAATTTGTATCGACTTTGCTTGTGATCGCTCGGAGACTTAATGGGAAGACGCAAAAAACCCTCAGCCCCCATCTGTAAGGCGCTATATTTTAAATATTTTTTAAAATACCCATACCAAACCCGCCCACCCCACCTCGGCAAATAGCTATTGCGCAAATCCACTGTTCACAACGACCAAGGCTTATAAGAAATCTTTAGAGTATTTTATTCATGGAATTATACAACGTATTAAAAATCCTCCAAAAATCCTATTCCTTCCAAGGCCCTATTTTTCTGGTTCGCGTCTTATTTTCTAAGCTAAAATAACAACAGCCAGCAGGCTTTTATTTACAACAACCATAAGAAAAATCTTATTAACAGAAAAACTATTTTAATAGTTTAAAAATTCTAAGAGTTTAGGTGGTACTACAATATTATATGTCTAACATACATCAAGTCCTCTTTTATGACGTGTAGACCCTGATGAGTGAGGGCGCAACTGATACCAGAACCCACATAGACTTGAATTAACATATATAAACATATTAACACATATTAACATATACCATTAAGGAAAACCTATAACATTGACATCCAACGCTAACTAAACGTTACCTTCCTTTTTTGAAACCTGTACATACTAAAATATGGACCATTCCATTGTACAAAAACTCTACTTTACACGATCATCCGATTTTCCGCAAGACAAACTGAGCTTGCTTTTAGACGGGTAAAAGAATATTATCCGACGGTCTTCCGATTTGATCGCGAACATGGTACAAACACAAAACATCAGAGCTCAGCTTCCCACATTTCCTTCCAAGCCTCATTGAGCTCGGCCTCGACGGCGAAGTTCGGCTTGTAGACGGCTTCCTTCCGAGTATCTTCCGATAGATCACCGAGGTTGGCAACGACCAGGTCGTGATCCTGGAGCATGGCGGGATAGCTGATGCTGCGTCTTTCGAGTCTTGCAGACCGCCGCACTGGGGTGATGACCGAACGCTCGCATGCCTGCAGTCTAATAATGTAACGCAATAATAATTAAAAAATCACGCTCACGCAATGTAACAAGTCACGGAAAGCACCCTTTACCTTCGGGCCTATTCAAGGGAGAGATACCTGAGATACTTTCAATATAATATAGTTACAGTACGACGCGTGCTGCCGTGGCCAGATTTCTGTAGCGAACCAATAAGAACGCAAGAAACGTTTTATCCGTGACTTCACTGGCCAACCAGCGTGGCAAATATATGCTTTTGTGCACATCAGAGAACTTAGGAATATTACTAGTTATGAAGTTTGTGTCCTCGTATGCTAAAACTTTGTATTGGTGGCTACGGTAGCGCTATAATAAGTATCGGGCTTTAATCGTAGATGGTCTTTTAAAGCTTTCTTTTACACAGACTACTTTATTTTCAAATGCAATTAATAACAACGGAGCGATTGATCGACATTCTTTAATCATCTTTTAATAAGCCCACATCTACAAATGACGCTCTTGTTGCCATATTTCCCATTTATTTCCCATTAATTTTATTTATTTCTTATTAATTCCATTTATTTCCCATTATTCCCATTTATTTCCAAGACCATTATAAGTAAGAGCCATGTAATAAGTCAATATACCTGCTTTTGAATGGCGTTGCCTTAGTGACGCTATACTTGACCACCGAGGAAGGAACGTCATCAACAGTAGGTGCCTTTGGACGAGCAGCCGGATCGGGGGTCTGGACGTTAGGCGGTGGAGCATCTTTTTCGTCATCAGGAAGAGAAAATACGATCTCGTCATCTTGATCAATAACTACAAAAATAAATAATTAATTAATTAAAGAAGATACTGTGATATCGTCACGGTCCGCATGGTGTGGTCAAACCTTGCTGATGTCCCTTCTTCTTGGCCATGTACTCGGTTACCGCGTTCTTCAGTAGAGACTCAGGCTGCGGAGGAAAAAAAGCATCACACAACAACACCATGTGGCTTCCGCAAAAACAAGGGCGTACGTCTCGTGTGAGGAAAAGAGCATCGTTGAGTAGCAGCCAAAAAGTCATTATTGCTGTAGAGATCGTTGCCTGTACCTTATTACACTTAATTTTCGCGCCACTTTAATTTCGCGAATTTCGCGATTTTTAAAGATTCGCGAAAATAAAGTGACGTGAAAATTAAGTGTCGCGAAGATTAGGATGCGCGACAATTAAGTGAGTACATAAGAAGCCTTTGTGGGAATATTGACCGTTTAATAAGCTTTATGGAAACGTCTTGTTTGTTTAGTCATCTAATGTAAATATAGTACGGTAAGGGTTGAGTTGGACTTGTATTTATATATTTTTATGAGACTAAATTTAGCCCACGCATCTTATTGTTACATATTGTTTCAGTTTTGATGATTACAGCACATTAAAATTGCATTTGTTTTGCTAAAACCACGAAAAGAGGTGATCTGGTTTTTACGAAAATAGGAAAATCGCGAAAATAAAGTGTCGCGAAATATCGCCATCTCAAAATCGCGAATGAAATTTTGACGTCGCGAAAATTAAGTGTAATATATTAAGGTATTTGTAGACTGATTAATACTTTGCCTGGCAGCTGCTTTTAGTGTCACGCACTTTTCCAACGTAACCTTGACCCCAAAGGCCTGGCTATATATTCATACAGGTTTGTCAAACATGTTTGACGAGCATATTTACGAGGTGGCTAAAACATTTATGAGTGCGCGAGCGACATGGAAATGATGGGTTCTGATTGGATGAAAGCATGCGCAAAATGGGTTCTGATTGGATGAAAGCGCGGACAATGTTTTGTGTGAAGTGTGGCTAAACGATAAAACACGTACGTTCAACAAAAATCTGGTTTAAACTGGTTTAAAATCTGGACGTGTTGTAGAAACCAACAGTGTCATGTGTTGTAGGTGCCCCAACCATAGTTAGTAGAGCACTTTCTCTGCCTACGTACAAACTTTTGCGTCAATTGCATTTTTTTGACAATTAATTAGTTTGAATGTATAGCCAGGCCTTCACTCTAAGCACGCTTGCACAACTTCCCCTCCACTGCCTTTATGCATGTAACTTCAAAATCCTTGAAATAAATATAGTTTTTAGAGATAAGCAAGAGCTTTCCACTTATTCTTACCTCTGCCCTAAAGACCAGCGCCTGTTCGAAGAAGCACACAACTCTCCCGTCATCCCCTTGGCGCTCAGCAATCTTTGCCCGGCAAACCCAGAACTCTGCACACAGCAACGCGCATGCGTACAAGCCCTGCAGGTCATCCAACTCAGAGGCCACGGATTCATCACAGTGTTCGTCCTGTGGGTTGACCAACTAAGGTTAATTAAGCTCCGTTCACACTAGCGGCAGATTGGCTACAATGCATTCATACTCTAGGCAGATTACTTATTCTGCGTAGAGATGGATTAATCAAGTTGCATTCATACTGAAGGTAGAGTACTTAATGCTGGGTTCATACTAGAAGTTGATTACTTATGCTAAGTCCATAGTAGAGATGGATTACTCAAGTTGCATTAATACTGAAGGTAGAGTACTTAATGCTGGGTTCATACTAGAAGTTGATTACTTATGCTAAGTCCATAGTAGAGATGGATTACTCAAGTTGCATTAATACTGAAGGTAGAGTACTTAATGCTGGGTTCATACTAGAAGTTGATTACTTATGCTAAGTCCATAGTAGAGATGGATTACTCAAGTTGCATTGATACTGAAGGTAGAGTACTTAATGCTGGGTTCATACTAGAAGTTGATTACTTATGCTAAGTCCATAGTAGAGATGGATTACTCAAGTTGCATTGATACTGAAGGTAGAGTACTTAATGCTGTATTCATACTAGAAGTTGATTACTTATGCTAAGTCCATAGTAGAAATGGATTACTCAAGTTGCATTAATACTGAAGGTAGAGTACTTAATGCTGGGTTCATACTAGAAGTTGATTACTTATGCTAAGTCCATAGTAGAGATGGATTACTCAAGTTGCATTGATACTGAAGGTAGAGTACTTAATGCTGGGTTCATACTAGAAGTTGATTACTTATGCTAAGTCCATAGTAGAGATGGATTACTCAAGTTGCATTGATACTGAAGGTAGAGTACTTAATGCTGGGTTCATACTAGAAGTTGATTACTTATGCTAAGTCCATAGTAGAGATGGATTACTCAAGTTGCATTAATACTGAAGGTAGAGTACTTAATGCTGGGTTCATACTAGAAGTTGATTACTTATGCTAAGTCCATAGTAGAGATGGATTACTCAAGTTGCATTAATACTGAAGGTAGAGTACTTAATGCTGGGTTCATAATAGAAGTTGATCATGAATTCAACAGCATTCATACTAGAAGCTGATTACTTATCCTGAGTTCATACTTATGCTACATTCAAACAAGAAGCTGATTACTGTACTTATACAGTATGCTTGGTCCATACTAGAGGTGGTTTAGTTATGTTACATTCATACTAGAAACTGATTACTTATGCTGAGTTCATATTAGAGGTGGATTACATATGATGCATTCATACTCTAGAAAATGATAGAGCATGAAGATAAGGTAAATCATAGCCTGCTTGCAGGCGGTTCTTGGTGTTATTATTTCAGAAAACCCTCTCCGTTTGGTGATCATGCGCTATTTTGTATTTTAATCTGTATCCGCCCTGCATCCATTTTTGCTCTTGCCCCCAGAAACCACCAAGCTTAAAATACAAGATGGCACCGGGTCACTCAACGGAGAGGCTTTTCCACAATGATAACACAGAGTGCCACCTGCAAGCAGGCTAGGTAAATCATATTCAATTCCTCCGTAACTTTATTCTTGGGGGCCCCATGGAAATCCCTCGCTCCACACAAACCTCAGTAGTAGATTCAGGGAAGCATGGGCCCCCTGTCAGACAGAAATCTTATAATTAAGAAATATCCTGTCTGACACAGATTGACAGGCCCATGTCCAGAGGGAAGTAAAAGGGGTTTGGACCCCACCTTGCTCATGTGACGAGATGAATTTGACTCTGGCAGACAGTTAATTTTATCTGTGTATTTGGGTAGAAAAAGTTTCTAGATTGATCTAGTGACCTATTACTAGAGCTATGGATGCTGATTTGATATTAATTAATCCATGGATAATAAATTACTACTCTGGACCCCAACATGCGTTTTTCTTCACGCAGGGCCCTGATTGGTGTCCCTCCCTTAAGAATTCCTCGACTCATGTTTGGGCCTACTGTACCTTGAGGAGCCTATCATAGCAGTCTTGGAGTTTCTCTCTCAGCTTATCGGAGATAGGCTGTTTCTCAACATTATCACAGCTCATGGTTTCAAACTCATCCAGGTCTGGGATTTCCTGGAAGCTCTTGTTAAGGGCTTTCTTGCTTGAACCATCACTAAATGGTCCCTGCATCACATAGCTAGAGGGTCTTGCTCTCTTTGCAGTTGATGGTGTTTTGGGAGGTTTGGGTGTTTTTCTAGTTGGTATGAAAAAGTAATGTGATATAAGAAGAAGCTAAGTCTACCTATTATAGAAAAGGTTCCACAAGAAAACAGTAACATACCCCTTTTCTTGTCTCCACAATTCCAGGCGCTCTCTGAAAGTTAAGTAGTAAGTTTGTGTTATACTGAAGACAAAACACACAGGTTGCTCCTTTGAAGTTAACATATGTGATTACTATAGATAGATTGGTGCAGTGTGTAAAAAAAAAAAAAAAAAAGAATGAGCTTTAGCAAGAGGTTAGTAGTATATATTCATAGCCGTATATTCATAGTCCCCAATGTTATGTAGAAAACTAGATTTTTACACTGTCCTCTTAAAACACAAACCTTGGCCAGACTTAACCTGGACCCTCACATGGTTATGAGTCTTTCCTAATGAACATTGTCCATTGAATTGATGACCCAGCTGTAATAATTGTAAGCAGCTTAATTACACCCATGCATAGGACAAACTATACCCACCTCATGGACATGGACTTGTTCATGTATGACCTCACCGCAGCTGGTGTTTGAGAAACAGCAACGTGCACAGGGAAAGGATTATCCATGTCAACACCCTTCACTTCTTGCTGAGATGTACTTTTGATATTTTTATCTTGTTGAGATGTACTTTTGATATTTTTATCTTGATGAGATGTACTCTTCTGACATGTGCTCTCAATATTTTCATCTTTCTGAGATGTACTCTCTGTGTTTTCATCTTGCTGAATTTCATTGTTGACTTGGAAATATGCTGATGCTGTTCCCTTTATTTCTGCATTCCACCCGGGATCACTAACAACTTGGGTTTGGTTTTCCAGTAGCTGTTTTTGTTCTTTCTTTAAATGAAACATGTTTTTCTTTGATTCGAAGCTTTGCTGCTTGTACCTTCATAGTAAAAATAATGCTTACTCAAAATATTGCACTTACTTGTGCCTAAACTGTAACTTGAATGACAGAACATAATAAACAGAATCCCAGTGCTGTTTTGAATATAAAAACTGTGTTCTTTTTGCAAGCTGCATCATGATTCTGAGTCTTTTTTAAAAAAAAAAAAACACAAAATATCGTTAAAAATAGAAAATGGAGACAATTCGCCTTACCCACATCATCTCACATCATCTCTTGGCTTTGTTTTCATGTGTGCATGAAAACAAGGTCAGGAGTCAAAATTGTAAACAAGATGGCAAAGTTTGTTTCTATTCATTTCATGGGCGCATTGCAAAAAGTTGTGGAAAGATGTGGAGGAGGTGAATACAAAGTTTGGTTAATTCTAAAAAGCAAAACTTAAAGAGTATTTGGCATCCCAGGTGCAATAAATCAGAGATGTTTAACTAACCTTGTGTGAATATCTTGGTTCTTTGGTTTCTTGCTTAGCCAATCTTTTTGTGGATAAGACAAACTGGTTGGACTAGATCTTTTCAATGCCTGGATCTTTTTAGTTGGGTTATGTGTTAAGTTTCTAAAACAATTAAAAAAACATTATCATATTAGACAAAAATCAGTGCCGGGACTCTGTCCCCTTCCCCAGTTTTCTCTAAAATTATGGGGAAATTACCATTAGGGGTGTGGCTGTGCAGAAATACAGATGGACAGGTCTAAGAGCAAGGACCAACCAAAATTGGTCTGTAATGTTTTAATAAACAAAAAATTCACATTCAGACTTACTTGTCTGGTTTTCTTGCATTGTCTGATTGCTTCTTTTTCACTTCTTTTGGCTTAGTATAAGTCATGCCCTTAGAAATCTTTGGGGCTGGTTTCTTATTCATTGCCTTTTCCTTTTTGTACATCTAAGATAAATTTTCACACAAAAAAGATAAGGCTTTGCTGAGTCATTTTCAAAATTGGTACCAAATCAACCAAGATATGGTTGTGAGAAGAAATCAACTTTTAACAACATTGGATAATTAGAATTCGTTGAATTCTTGCTTTAAACTATCAAGCTTAGCCAGCAATCCAACAATAATACCAATGCTCTATCATGGAACCCAAATAAATGACATGCATTAAGGAGATTCAATACAGTTTCCCGAATTCCCAACCATCCTGTCAATCACAACTCGTATCTTCTGCTACAGAGATCGAATCATCAAACTATTTGGCCATGCCATGTATTGTATACATGTATTTACATTGTTTGAGCAAGCATGAATTTGCCACTCAAAAAGTCATGTGATCTGTTAGCGCAAGTCACCTCCAGTATAAACCCCAGTAGTAACTTGTACGAACCATTCCCTACTTTTACCAAAAGATGGGAAGAATTAAAGAGACAAGGTGTTTTCGAAATAAAAGCTACAGTATCCTGAACATCATTTGAGGATACCTTGGCAAAGCAGGTTATGACTCTGAGACAGTTATCCGTGGTTTCGGAAGTATACTACATATATAAGTTATTAACTTACATTTGATTTCACTAAGCTGTCCCTCTTTTCATTGGCAGCTTGGATTCTTTCACTCAACCTAAGGTTAATTATTTTAAAATAAGTGAAACGTAGCTTTGATATACATGCAGCTTATCTTAAAAAAAATGTCCACCTTCAAGGGACATTTCCTATGTTCACATGGCATCTCTAACATTGGCGGGTATGTCGACGAACGAACGCAAGGGATGATTCAACACATAACAAAACGAATATTTTGTATTAAATATTATAATATCGCATGTATTTTTTCAATCTGAAGCGACAAACTGTTACGATAGAGCGAATTTATTCACTACAGAGATATACTACAGACAAACCTCTGCAAATTGCCGTTTTGCCCGTCTCTTGTAGTATTCTTGCCCATGTTGGTGATATTTCCAACGTTCTTTTTCTTCGTGGAACTCGTCATTGTCATCGATTCTGCCCTCCGATGTTGTACTGATACTTCGGGCTTACAAGTACAAGGCGGTTTTGGGACTGCATTGCTAACTTGGAGAGGTTTCCTTCTCTCCTTCGATGCTAACAACGTTCTTTTCAATCCGCTCGTCGTTGCTCTGTTGTTCGCAGTGTTTTGAACTTCCCTCTTTCGTTGCTTTTCTTGACGCCATTTCTCTAGCCGTTCCCGCATGGAATCTATTATAAATCACATAATTCTAACTCATGCAACACAAACTAAAAAGTAATACAATGTAGAGGTTTTTTTTTTTTTCGCTTCGTAAAATCGAAAATACCTTGTGTTTTGACTGAATGTCTTTGAGTAGACGTCTTTTTATCCGCCATATTTTCGAATCAGGTTGCATTCGACAGGCTTCCAACTACAGCTGCTCTGATTGGTCAAACATTTGCAAATGACAACTCAAACCAAACGGACAGAATGCGCAACAGGTATCCCGTGAACGAGTAAAATTTCTGGCATAAGCGTTGGGCAATTAAAATAAGAAGTTCATGATAAATAGAGGAACAGGTTATGTATCAAATAAATTCACCGAATCCTCATGTACCTTGTCCGCTATTAGGGTGATTTAGATCCACGACGCCGGCAAGAGGCAAGAGGACGCCGCCTCGCGCACGTCCGATTGCGCGCGCACGCTAATTTGCCGTCCTGAGCAGGACGCGACGCCGGCAAGAAAAACGTGCGCGATTCGGCGTCCTGTTGCCGGCGTCGTGGATACCGAAACAAAAAGATAAAAAAAAAATGAGGGGCACAGCCTTATAATTTTTCAAAATATTTAAGGGGGGCACGTGCCCCCATTGCCCCACCCCCTGCTACGGCCCTGGTTAAGAAGAAATACATTATCCCTGGTTTGGATGAGAGGTGTTATGAATATTTCAATAAATAGATAGGACCTGATGACGGGTTTTGTAAGCTCTGGTGGGTTCTTGGGAACCTCGCACGATTTTTTGTGAAATCTACTGAAAGTTGAATTAATTGGTGTGACGGAAATGTCCAGTCTTCCTGGCGCTGGATCGCTGGGCAGAACACCAAGCCAAGCCAAACAAAAAAGCCACGTTTTTCTCAGGGAATTTTAATTTGTTCGAATTTTCTCTGGGAATTTAGGTACATGGCCTAGGGCGGTGTAAACAGTGTTTGACAGGCTAAATTCTAATAAACCAGGAATTTCACTCTAATTTGGCTGAAATGTTCTTTGTGTAAGGGGATTAGCCGGGATTTTTAAGACGACGACGAGGCTTGTGTTTTCAAGCTTTAATTATTTGCACACAGCAAAGCGGCACACACAATATAATAATAATAATAATAATAATGATGATGATGATGATGATGATGATGATGATGATGATGATGATGATGATGATGATGTGTCTACATGACACATTACAAGTTTAGTTGTTATACGATGTTTCGGCGTAAGGAGAATTTTACTTTATTGACGTCATCGATGACGTCACGTGACCATCACATTGCACCCCACTTGAAACATACACCACACTTACCAAGTTTTGTTGGCATTCGATGTTTCTTTAATGAAATAAAAAAATATAAATCATTCTTTTATTTTGATGACGTCAGCATATCTTTGCTATTTGTACGTCATTGATGACAACACAATCACGTGATTATATTGGTGCTACCCCCTGACACCTTCATGACACATTCCAAGATTGGTGGTTGTTGTATGATGTTTTGTTCATGAGATATGGATATTTTTGTTCTTAATAAAATCGGAAATAGTTTTGCTTTTAGTGACGCCATCGATGATGACAGTATACGAATGTATAAGTTTCTAAATCTAATGAGTTTTCACATCATGCAAAAAGCTCACACATATGGGTCCATATATACTACTAGATTTTCACTTTGCGAGGATCTAGCACAAAGAGTCGCCCCCGTTTCCTTGATGGCATGGGAAATAATACGATGTCAGTGTTTTTTTTTTTTCTGGTTAAAAGACTTTTCGCAGTATTTGCACTGAAATGGCTTCTCATTAGTATGCGTGCGGAGGTGTGTGGTGCGCGTGGAGGCCAAGGTGAAGCCTTTGCCACAGATGTGACACTTGAATGGCCTCTCGCCTGTGTGTCGGTACACGTGAGCTTGTAGATTACCCTTCTGGTTGAAGCCCTTGCCGCAGTATTGGCACGTGAACATGCGCACGTCTGAATGGGTTCTCAGGTGGTACGTGAGGTGTGTCAGCTGCTAAAGCCGCGTCCGCACTTGTGCGGTCTCTCACCGGTGTGAATGTACCTAGTAGAAAAATACAATTTAAGTCACGACCTCCTGTGGCCCCGGGAAAGCTTGGAAATATCGCACTTTTCTTTATCGCCTTGTCTAGCAAACACATAACACCATCTTCGTTGCAAACCACTTCTATCCATACATAGATACACATCTCAATGTAATCATACTGAGGCGTCTCTGCCTCCTGGCCTACTTGTCCCTAACTCTATCTGTATATATCTAATTCAAAAAACGTTGTCACTGCAAACGGCGAACGGCAGTTCTTGGACTGAAAGGTGGTTATGGGCACTGATAATTTGCAAAAAAATAACAATGTGAGTACCGACGGTTATACACCCTGTAAGTACCCATGGTTATACACCCTGTAAGTACCGATAATACAAAAAGTAAGGTTATACACCCTGTCAGTACCGATAATACAAAAAGTAAGGTTATACACCCTGTGAGTACCGACAGTACAAAAAGTAAGGTTATACACCCTATGAGTACCGACAGTACAAAAAGTAAGGTTATACACCCTGTGAGTACCGATAATACAAAAAGTAAGGTTATACACCCTGTGAGTACCGATAATACAAAAAGTAAGGTTATATACCCTGTGAGTACCGACAGTACAAAAAGTAAGGTTATACACCCTATGAGTACCGAAAGTACAAAAAGTAAGGTTATACACCCTGTGAGTACCGACAGTACAAAAAGTAAGGTTATACACCCTGTGAGTACCGAAAGTACAAAAAGTAAGGTTATACACCCTATGAGTACCAATAGTACAAAAAGTAAGGTTATACACCCTGTGAGTACCGACAATACAAAAAGTAAGGTTATACACCCTGTGAGTACCGACAATACAAAAAGTAAGGTTATACACTCTGTGAGTACCGACAATACAAAAAGTAAGGTTATACACCCTGTGAGTACCGATAATACAATAAATAAGGTTATACACCCTGTGAATACCGACAATACAAAAACTAAGGTTATACCTACTGTGAGTACCGATAGTACAAAAAGTAAGGTCATACACCCTGTGAGTACCGACAATACAAAAAGTAAACAGGAAGTTCCCTTTCAAAGTACGTCTATTATTGACTTACACTAAAATGAATCTATCTAAACATAGAAAAGACAGGCTTTTGGGCTTTGGAAAAAAAACTCTATGTCGCAGGACTCTTGTGAACAACCCTATCGAGGTTTTAGAGGAAGGTGCTTTTTCGACATGATGATAACGATAGTGATGATGACAATGATGATGGTTGTGGTAATGAAGATAATGGTGGTGATGATGATGGTGGGATGATCGTGGTGGTGATGTTGATGGTGGTAATGATGGTGATGGTGGGATGATGGTGGTGGTGATGTTGATGGTGGTGATGATGGTGGTGATGGTGGGATGATGGTGGTGGTGATGTTGATGGTAGTGATGATGGTGGTGGTGGTGGTAATGATGAGGATGGTAATGGTGGTGGTGATAATGATGGCGATGATGACCCAGCCACCTTGTTCATCTTCATGTTCTCAGGTATCTCGTGGGTTCCAAGGTGCAAATGATTGACGTCGGTAGCACGTTCTTATCGCGTTCTCTCGCCATCGCCCTGTGAGTTCCTACAAACTCATAACGGGAGCATTTCACTTCACTATATTACCGTTCATATTCGTCAACGTTCGTTAAATTAACGCGAGTTGGAACAAAAGGGTTTTGTTATTTAAGAGATTGACAGGAACAGGTCTTGTCATTTTTATCATCATTTTATTCATTAGACTAATTAATAATTTTATCTTAAATTCCCTTTATTCCACAATGGCCTTAAAAAATCACCTCGGATATTTTTGGGAATTGAAGGGATAAAACTTGATTAAAGATAGCGTATCCAACAAGGCGCGGCCCCAATCACTTGTATGATTTTTGATCATTGATCAGGGTTTAATAAGGTTGGCGGGTAGCTTTGCTGGTAAAAATCTGCCAGGTGTGGAAGGAGAAGATTTCACCAGGATTATCCTTCGCGCTTCTGGCTATGAATGCCCCAAAAAACAATCATTCTGGGACACATGTTATCCCTGCGCTCAGGTCCAGTACAAAACCGACGGCTCCTACTTTGATAAATGCACCGACTGCCCCCCAGGTGAGCTGCTTTTTAAAACGACAAGGGGCAGAGGAGGTGGTTGTGGTGGAAGAGTGGGGGGATGGTTGGGTTTGGGTTGGGCTGCCCTCTCAAATATAAAAAAAGGTGTCTAATAAATAATTGATTGCCGCCTAGGGTTTTCTTATCTTTCTTTATCTTGCGCCCTTCACTTCTCCCGACCCCCTGCCTCCTATTAATATAACTGCTAATCGGAAAGAAGTTGTGTAGACAAGAATGTTTCTTCTGCCTTATAAACTCTAGGTGGGTTCTACCAAGACAGAATCGCCCATGTCGGGGTGGGTGCCTATGTTAGCCCCGCCCTGACCCCTGGACGAGTAGAGGGCGACTGCTCAGCTTGCCCGGACGGTAAGACACTCTTGATGTTTTCTTAGGGACACTGGGGAAGGGTAAAGGGGACACCGGGTGAGTTACAGCTAAATTTGCTCAGATGGCGAGTAACTTCATATAAATGAGCTAATGTTGTAGGCCTTTTTTTGATGTGATGGTACGAATGTAGGGTTATCAGGGTAGACGTCCCCCTAATAGGTAGGCTTTAATGTCACGCCATCTGGCGATGCATCCAGGCGGGGCTGTTTCAAAGCCTAGTATAAATGTTTTCAGATAAGCAAATAGAAGATGTAATTTTCCCCCTAGATTTTCTATTTTTTAATCCCAATAAGTTGACTAATCTGAAGAGGTTCGCGGTCCATACGGGTACTACTGCTCCAACGAATCCGTGAACCTGATGCCTGGCTTTTACTGAACTTGGTACCAGCAACACCATATCCAGGAATACCAGACATTTTCCAGCAAGCTCCAAGAGGAGAGCAAACAGCACGACAGGAACTGGGACTCGTTTAATGGCTGACTTCCGGTGGCTTACCGCTGTCCGTTCACGGGCTCCTGTAAAGTAAATTTGATTTGTAAATCTTTAGATTTATTTTTAAAGTTTTTGTGTTTCTTTCAATCGAAAATTTCAACTGCAAATCAAGATTTTATGCGGTGCAGCAAATATTAATCCCCAACGCAGACATTTTAAAAACTTCCTTTCAGGGCGATTTCAACTCGAATTGTTCCCATGGTTACGAGGGTGTGCTGTGCGCCGCATGCGGATGTTCTCTGGCTGCAACAAGTCTCAAACGACACCGCTGGTCATCACTCAGTTTGTGGGCGTCTTCCTCGTTCTCGCTCTCGCCGCCGTTGTTGTCATACTCAACAAGAAGAAAATACGTGACGATAAACGCTCACAGACCGACCAACTGTTCGGTAGCCTGAAGATCGTCATCGGGTTCTATCAGATTCTGAGTGGAACTCTGAACGCGTACTCGTATATTCAGTGCCCCAATGAGCTCTTGACGATCATGAAGTACGCCGATGTGCTTTAGTTGAACATCTTCACCATCGCGCCCATCGAGTGCATCAGTAATAAGCTGAAGGTGGATCCCTACTCGAGTCTGCTGGGGTACGTCCTGATGGACTGCGCCGTCTTCTTCACAGCCTTCTTCTACTACAACGTCAAGAAGATGGTACTTACAAGAAGATGCCATCACGACGCCAAGGACACACTCTTCGATTGCAAAGCCAACTGCTACCGAGCTGTGTTTCTGTTCCTGTTTATTACTTATCCTGCGACCTGCACCAAGATCTTTGAGGCACTTCCGGCCGGAAGTGCCTGTTCTTCCGGTCGGATTACGCAGTGGAATGTTTCATTGAGTGGTACAACAAGTTTGTATTCTTTGTTTACGCGTCTTTGATTATTCCTCTACTGTTCCCAATGATTTGTGCCTTCTTATTGTTGCAACACTGCAGCGAGAAACAATCGGTACAATCGCGAGTCTGAAGAAGAGAATTAGCAAAATGAGAGGGAAGTCTAGGAGCATTGCTATTACAATCTTGAAAGTGACACCGGGAGAAGACAGGAGCGTTGCTTTGACAAGTCTGAGGGAAAGGACGGTAGAAGTCAGGAGCATTGATATAACAAGCTTGAACGAGACACCGCGAGAAGACAGGGCAATTGATATTACAAGCCTGAGGGATGGCGTCATCGTTAATGAGCTAACGTCATCGCTAATGAACTAATCGTTAATGAATGCTTTACATATTTTCTGAGAAGAATCTTGCTGCTTAATAAAACTCATATCCATCAATAAGTAGTACATTTCTCGCATCTCGATTGGCTTACTCTCTCGCATCTCGATTGGCTAAAACTGTCAATAAAGTTCAATCAATCGCTTAGTAGATTTCTCGTATGTTGAGCTAACTAAAACTGTCATCGGCAGCGCTCGTCACACTTCAAAAACATTTTTCTCCTGTCTTTGCAGAAAACCTAAAAGAAATGTAGTGCGTTACATATAAAGTGCCGCGATCTAGGAAGAAGACAAACTTTTCTCCTCATGAGGCAAATTTCTACCACATTGACGTCATTCTTGGCTTTCCCTCGTCATTCCACACCAGCCAATCAGCGCCAAGATCCGACTCTTCACAAAAAAAAGTTCCAGTAATCTTTATTCGCTATTCACTTCACTCTTGAAAACGGAACGATTTTTTAATATCTTTCACCCTTTCGTATTTCCATTACAATATAGAGCAAGCTTTGCTCGACAAAGGATCACCCGAGAGGTACGGCAGTAATATCTTCTGTTTAGGATTCAAGGATTCAAGTTTGTAGAAATTGTACTAATCATCTTCTTTTCTTCTTTTACAGTAACCAACAACATTCAGGTTACCATACTGGTAAGCCGAGTTGTTTTCAAAATCTTTACTTTTTTTCCGTAAATCGGTCCTTTTCTAATGAATTTAAATTAAGTAACATTAACTAAGGTAAAAACACTCGGACAGACTCAGAAAACTGGTACTATCACTAGCATTTTTGAATCAGGGAAGATAATAACAAGGAAGCATATTCAGCATTTTAGCCTGAACGTACTTTTTACCACTTATATTTTTATACTAACTGTCCCAGTTCAAAAAGACTTTCCTATCATCGCTTTGGGTTTGTCCCCCTTATGGTATTTACATTTCTTTATCCTAAAATGATCTCTCTGTTGTTATAGCGAGTGCTTTCTTGTCTTTAAGGGCGAATAAGTTGTTACCAAATCTATCACGTAATACATTGCTTTCTTTTTTTGTCAACCTTTTTTCCATTTGTTTTAATTCAGATTTTAAAAAGGAGACAATTTGTTGTTCTTAATTTCTTCAGCTATTTCATGTTCATCTGTGCTGTTTTGAGCGCTTAGTTTATCATCGGTTACTTTGAAGACATTTGCTTTTCAAATCATCAAATTATTTGTTGTTTTTTTTGGTATGGAAGGATTTATTTCATGCGTTTCATTTTTAAACCTTGGCGCTGTTAGTTCGAGAATAATGGGACAAAACCCTCAGTAATAATAATAAACTAACAGACTTTAAATTCTAGAGCTAATATCTTGCTTATTGTTTATTTTATTATTTTAGAAACGAAAAACAAAATGATAAATCATGTCTCGGGTGACGTCAATGGTCAATTTCCGGTTCCACTTCAAGGAAATGAATCGCGGTACCCATGGCAACGCATGACGTCAATGACAGGCAGCTCCCATGGCGATGGCTACTACACAACTCTCTATTCTCAGGTGGCGCTTGTTTCACAGGGAGACATGTTCCATCCACACCTTTGACAAATGACAGCAGCAGGTATGCGCATGCGTATACGGGAATTCCAAGTGGGAATACAAGCATGGAGTACCGAGTATTCCATGAGCAATCGCGTTTTGAAAGAAATATCAATAACATTGGTCAGCCATTTAGCTTTAATTGTGTAACTAACAATTTCTCTGGCAAGAGGTCAGCTTTTCGTGCTTATACCTCAATGAAAAATGAATGTGTGACCAAAGGAAGAGAAATGCACAATTTCTACAGAAGTGCCAACTTAGCCTCAAGAATACAACAACCCCAACAGCAACAACAACAAGAACAACAACAACCCATACTCTATTGCAACGTTCACAATTGTATTCTGGGAAACCCATTACCCAAAACGGACAGTCCTTACAACAAAAACGAAAAGCATGTGAGTCATATCAAACAGGAAGGCACTGACGCAATAATGACGTCAAATCCAGATATTTTCAATGCGCCCAGAAGTTCTATAAACAGTAGGACGTCATTCCAAAACCACGTGGTTCATATAAATCAGGAACAAGACACCACAGTGACGTCATTTCCGGTGATATCCGGTGAGTCTGGTGGCTCTACTGACACAATGACCCAGCATGCAGTTGGCGGTGAAGACGACCAAGGTGTGGCATACAAACCCCACATTCAGCGCAGCGCTATCCGTAAAAATGTCGCATTGCTGGAAGAAAGAAATCTAAAATTTAAATCCAAGAGCAATGAATACCAAATGGCGCTGAAGAGAAACGAAGTTCATACCTCAATGGCACTTGGACAAATCATGCCCAAAAAGGTGGGACCGGCCACGGCCCTCCATGAACTCAATGGAAAGCAGCACCCGAGCACTACTGGCCCCGCTGTCCCGATACTGTCCGAGTATGGCTTTAACCATAGTCGAAACTCCCGTGTCCAAGCTCCCTCATCGCTGAAAGACAGTTCTTACAAATCATTCTCTATAAATCAGGAGTCCATTGTTAAGCCACTGTTGGATCCATATGCCTCCATACATTTTCGAGCAGCAATAGCACCCCGGGGCACTATCATCTCTTATGCCCCTTCCTATGCCCCTCCTACCATGGCGCCTTCTCTACCGGTCACCCAAATTGACTCAATAACAAGTGATTCACAACCTTCGCGCATATCCACCAACATTGGCCCAGCACTGACACATGTCCAGTCCAGTACTGCTCCAATGATGCTCCAACCAGGGCCCAAGGATGCTGCCCGTAAGCACGTGTGTGACGTGTGCGGTGTGTCATTCACGCGCCCCAGCACGTTCGTCACCCACAAGCGCATCCATACCGGTGACAAGCCCTTTGAGTGTGAGACATGTGGGAGAGCCTTCCGTCACCCTAGCAACCTCACCCGTCACCGTCTGATCCACACCGCGCACAAACCGCACGTCTGTCCACACTGTGGCAAGGCGTTTAACCGCTCATCCAATCTTCACATCCATATTCGCTTTCATACCAACAACAAGCCGTATGCCTGCGATATGTGTGACAAGCGTTTTTTCCAGAAAGCCGACATGAAAACCCATCGGTAAGATTATATTGAGATACACCTATTTTAAAAAAAGTTGTCATTGCAAAGAGCAATTGAATGCAATGGAGTTGACTAAGACTAGGGCTAGAGCTAGCCCTTGGGGCGTGGGGGGATGTAAGATCCATCGGTAATTATACCAGGAGGCAGAGACGCCTCAGTATGATTACATTGAGATGTGTATCTATGTATGGATAGAAGTGGTTTGCAACAGAGATGTTGTTATGTGTTTGCTAGACAAGGCGATAAAGGATAGTGCGATATTTCCTAAGCTTTCCTGGGGCCACAGGAGGTCGTGACTTAAATTGCATTTTTCTACTAGGTACATTCAAACCGGTGAGAGACCGCACAAGTGCGAAAAGTGCGGATGCGGCTTTAAGCAGCTGACACACCTCACGTACCACCTGAGAACCCATTCAGACGTGCGCATGTTCACGTGCCAATACTGCGGCAAGGGCTTCAACCAGAAGGGTAATCTACAAGCTCACGTGTACCGACACACAGGCGAGAGGCCATTCAAGTGTCACATCTGTGGCAAAGGCTTCACCTTGGCCTCCACGCGCACCACACACCTTCGCACGCATACTAATGAGAAGCCATTTCAATGCAAATACTGCGAAAAGTCTTTTAACCAGAAAAAAATCACTGACATCGTATTATTTCCCATGCCATCAAGGAAAGGGGGGCGACTTTTTGTGCTAGATCCTCGCAAGGTGAAAATCTAGTAATATATATGGACCCTTAAGTTATATATGGACCCATATGTGTAAGCTTTTTGCATGATGTGAAAACTCATTAGATTAAGAAACTTATACATTCGTATACTATACGTCACTAAAAGCAAAACTTTTTTCCGATTTTATTAAGAACAAAAATATCCATATCTCATGAACGAAACATCATATAACAACCACCAATCTTGGAATGTGTCATGTTTGGACAAAGACACTGACATTGCATTACCTCTCATGACAACAGGTTGCGGGGGCAACTATTTGTGCTAGATCCTCGCAAGGTGAAAATCTAGTAATATATATAGACCCATATGTTATATATGGACCCATATGTGTAAGCTTTTTGCATGATGTGATAACTCATTAAATTAAGAAAGTTATACATTCGTATACTGTTAGATATCTTTATTTTTTATTGGCTTAGAATTGAGATTTGCTATTGGTATTAAACGTTTTCTGTTGATTATGTACACTATAAAATCGAACTTTTAGTGGCACTTTGGAATTCTCTACAATATACTGCTGAATGTTGAAAGTTCTCAATTTAGTACTTGTATATTTGTGGAGAAAGGGCAAGCGATTTCAATTTGAGCTTTGTAGTCGGAATTGAACGGTTTTCTTTGCTTGTTGATACTATAAAATCGTTATCAAACTGAAACTTAATTTTATTTTATTGGGGTACCATGCTTACAAAAACCTTTTGTTCAAACTAGATTTTGTAGCTATGATGTTCGCCTATTGACATCTAGTGTGAAATGACAACTGTGCTCGTGTTGCGAAGTCTGTATACTATTAGCTTTTGAGATAATGAAGTACATTTGTAAGGCTAAATTATGATGGTAAACCATGAATTTCCCTCTAATTTGGCTGATATGTGCGTTGTTTGCAACGCGATAGCGCGTCGGGGGCAGTTTGAGCGCCACGGGGTAGTAGCTCAGATCACGGTTTATTTGTTTATCTTTTGAAAACAATTTAGATTTTCTTTATAATTGATGGTTTCTTTTGTCTAGAGTTTAGCACGCCCGTGCACCCTCCGTCTCGAAGACCTTTTGTGCGTCTAAATCCAGGGAGTGTCCAGTATTCTATACGTGGCAAAATCGAGGTTTCTCCTTTTCGTTTCGGACCTTTTATTTGACAAGCTAATCCCTTGAATTTTCTTCGAAATTACATGCCATTTTCACCCCTTGTTCTAGACGTCATTAATTTTTATTGTTATTTCATTTAAAGGAAAATGCACTCGCTCTTTGAGCATGCGTAGTTAAATTTTAAAGTTGTTTAATCATTAGTGCTATGTCTGTGATTTACCACGCCCTCACGTGTTTGGCTGATTGGTTCGTTTTGCCGAATGTATGAAATTCTCCCCGTTCTCTCTTGAATTGTTTTACATTTATTTCCTTTTATGTGGGACTACCACATGGATTGCTGTCTTGTTCTAGCGTATAAATAAAGCGAGCCTAGTTCTGTATTTTATATTATTATATTGTGTGTGCCGCTTCTGCTTTGTGCAAATCATTAAAGCTTGAAAACACCAGCCTCGCCTTCGTCTCAAAAATCCCGGCTAATCCCCTAACACGAGGACCACAAGGAACACAAGGAAATTCGTGGTTTATTAGAATTTAGCCTGTCAAACACTGTTTACACCGCCCTAGGCCATGCACCTAAATTCCCAGAAAAAAATCGAACAAATTAAAATTCCCTGAGAAAAATCGAACAACCGATTATTATAAATTATAGCTTGCCACGAGGGGGATTTAGTGATTAGATGTCCCCGCAACCGAGTCGTCTCAAAAGTGCCAAGCAGTATTTCTAGACTGACTTCAAGTTGCACATCAGCACAAGTGACCCATGTGTGGATCACTGCAGTGTGTATGCCCTTAGCTCTTTGGAGGCAGGCGTATCGCTGCGATAAAGAGCCATATGCGTCGTTATGTAAATGAGGGAAATGCCATCAAAGACGCGGAAGACATGAAGAAGGCTATAGACTCCTTTGTTGGCGTTAAAGGGTGCTTTGCCGCAGTTGTTTAGATCCAGAGTCAGACAGACGATATGTTGGCGTTAAAGCGTGCTTTGCCGTAGTTGTTCAGATCCAGCATCAGACAGACGATATGTTGGCGTTAAAGCGTGCTTTGCCGCAGTTGTTCAGATCCAGAGTCAAACAGACGATATGTTGGCGTTAAAGCGTGCTTTGCCGCAGTTGTTCAGATCCAGCACTAGACAGACGATGAGCAAACACACTCTGAGTGGTATACAATCGTTCAACAATTTCAGCTTTGGGCCAGAGGTTCGACAAGGGGATGGAAAGCTTTCAACGTTGGTCCTGGAAAAATAAACACTGCAAAGAAACTTGCGCGATTTGGGTCTCCATAAGGGCCGACAGAGATGCGTACTGTTCTGGCCTTCGGTACTCCCACTGTGAGAACTAGTGTCTTGGTGAGATCTAGATCTAATCGTGCAACGTTTACTAATGAAATACAAGAAAATGCATCAGCTACCATGGTCTACACTGATTCCAATAATGAAAACACCACCGTCGCAGATTGCGACAAACCCCCTGACATTTTTTGTCCCGAAAATGGCTGCATCAAGGTTTATCAGTCTTTTAAAGCTCTGGAGCGCCATCTTGATGTCGGTAAACACCTCATTAAACGGCTGGCTTTGGCTAAAGAGAACGTGGCCTAATTAAACTTTGATTTTTATCTTAAACTTATTTAACATCGACAAATTAGTCAATCCATCTTTTAAAAAACATATTGGCCCACTAAATCATATTTCACAAATAAAGACATAAATGCTTTCAGTTCCTCTGTTAGCGTCTGCAGATTTAGCGCCTATTTAAGAATGCTCTAGAAATTTTAATAATGCAATTTTACCGTGTAACTATTATAACACATTCAGGGTTATCACTGTAAAAAGACTCAAGATCCAATGTTCAATGATAGTCTAATTCTAAACGTGAAAATAATCATGATTTCCTTTTTCTTTTATTCGAGTTGGAGCCTGTTAGTGTATTTCTTGGACAGCTTCTTGCCCTGAAGCCTCGGCTTGACTTTCCGAGATGTCCCGTCGTCGCTTGCACGTTTCTTCCTCGCCTTGTGTTATGATTTGCATCACGTTCATGAGGCATCCCATGCTGCACTGCGGGTTAGCTCGAACGACCTTCAGGCTCACCCAGATGCAGTAAAGGTAACGACCTAACGCAAATAAAGAGTTAAGGTTAGGATGTACCATTTGCACGATCGGCCTAAAGATTCGTGTTCATAACCCCCTTTACCAAGGCCTTTTGGACCACGGCCTCTTCGACCCAGGCCAATTGGAGCCACCCTACTAAGACCCAGGCCAATTGGTACCACCCTAGTAAGACCCAGGGCAATTGGTGCCACCCTAGTAAGACCCAGGCCATTTGGAACCACCCTAGTAAGACCCGGGCCAAATGAAGCCACCATAGTAGGACCCAGGCTAGTAGGCGCCACCTTAGTAAGACCCAGGCCAATTGCGGTCACCCTACTAAGACCCAGGCCAATTGGTGCCACCATACTAAAACCCAGGCCAATTGGAACACCCTACTAAGACTCAGGCCAATTGGAACCACCCTACTAAGACGCAGGCCAATCGTAGCCACCCTAGTAAGACCCAGGCCTATTGGTGCCACCCTACTAAGACCCAGGCCAATTGGTACCACCCTAATAGGGCCCAGGCCAATTGGTGCCACCCTACTAAAAGCCAGGCCAATTGGTGCCACCCTACTAAAAGCCAGGCCAATTGGAACCACGCTAGTAAGACCCAGGCCAATTGGAACCACCCTACTAAGACCCAGGCCAATTGGTGCCGTCCTACTAAGACCCAGGCCAATTGAAACCACCCTACTAAGACCCAGGCCAATTGGTGGCATCCTACTAAGACCCAAGCCAATTGGAACCACGCTAGTAAGACCCAGGCCAAATGGTGCCACCCTAGTAAGACCCAGGCCAATTGGTGCCACCCTACTAAGACCCAGGCCAGATGACGATGACGATGATAATTATGATGATGATGATAATAATACCCTGATTCGATTAGCTTACCAGCGATCATAACGATGACGAACAGATTGGCAAATATCAGCAGAATGGTGACACCAATCTGGTCCGCTTCCTGGTCCACGGACGCGTCTTCTCCAGGAATCCTCAAGACCATACCCATCAGCTGGGTGGCCATCACCGCCAATAGCGATCCGAGGTGCAGCCAGTACTCAAACACGTACCGAATGGGCTTCTGATTGGCGAAGAACACGGCGTAGAGACCGGACAGTACGGCAGAGGTGCCGAGGAAAAAGGGGTTGTCTTGACCGTAGTAGGCAAGTAGGGATGTCAAGGTGACTTTCCGCAGTAGCTCGATGATCTCCCAGTACCAGCAGTCCTTGGTGTAGTTCTCGTACATGAAGCGAAGCCCTTTTTTGATGGCATCTTCTCCCGGTTTCTCCTTGATGCTATTAATATCAATGGCCCTGTCTTCTCCCGTCTTCTCCTTCAGGCTTGTCATAGCAAAGCTCCTGTCTTCTCCTGGCGTCTCCTTCATGCTTGTAATAGCAATGTTCTTGTCTCCACTCTGTGTCTCCTTCAGGCTTGTAATATCAATGGTCTTGTCTTTTCCCGGTTTCTTCTTCAGGCTTGTAATAGCAATTGCCCTTTCTTCTCCTGGCGTCTCCTTCATGCTTGTAATAGCAATGTTCCTTTCTTCACTCTGTGTCTCCTTCAGGCTTGTAATATCAATGGCCCTGTCTTTTCCCGGTTTCTTCCTCAGACTTATAATAGCAATTGCCCTGTCTTCTCCCGGTGTTTCCTTCAGGCTTGTAATATCAGTGGCCCTGTCTTCTCCTGGTGTCTCCTTTAGGCTTGTAATAGCAATGCTTCTAGACTTCCCTCTTATTTTGTTAATTCTCTTCTTCAGACCCGCGAACGTACTGATGTAGTGTTTCTCGCTGCAGTGTTGCCACAACAAGAAGGCGCAAATCATAGGGAACAGTAGAGGAATAATCAAAGACGCGTACACAAAGTACACAACTTGTTGTACTGCTGACTGAAACACTCCACTGCGTAATCCGACCGAAAGTACGACTTACAGGCACCTGTGATATCACAGACCTCCTGACATCCGGCCGGAAGTGTTTGGAAGATCTTGGTGCAGGCAGCAGGGTAAGTGATGAACAGAAAAAGGAACACAGCTTGATAGCAGTTGGCTTTGCAATCGAAGAGGGTGTCCTTGGCGTCGTGATGGCATCTTCTTGTAAGTACCATCTTCCTGATGTTGTAGTAGAAGAAGGCTGTGAAGATAACGGCGCAGTCCATCAGGACGTACCCCAGCAGACTCGAGTAGGGATCCACCTTCAGCTTATCACTGATGCACTCGATGGGCGCGATGGTGAAGATGTTCAACTGCAGTACATCGGCGTACATCATGATCGTCAAGAGCTCTTTGGGCCACTGAATATACGAGTACGCGTTCAGAGTTTCACTCAGAATCTGATAGAACCCAATGACGATCTTCAGGCTACCGAACAGTTGATCGGTCTGCGAGCGCTTATCGTCACGTGATTTCTTCCTGTTGAGTATGACCACAACGGCGACGAGAGCGAGAACGAGGAAGACGCCAACGAACTGAGTGATGACCAGCGGTGTCGTTGGACACTTGTTGCAGCTGGAGAACATCCGGTAATAGCCTCGACTGCATTCGGCACACAGCACACCCTCGTAACCACGGGAACACGTTGCGTTGAAATCGCCCTGAGAGGAAATAATTTTAAAAAGCTTCAAGTTGAGGTTTAATGCCCCGCATAAAATATTGTTTTGCAATTGAAATTTTCGATTCAAAGAAACACAAAAGATTTACAAATCAAATTTACCTTACACGAGCCCGTGAACGGACAGCGGTAAGCCATCGGAAGTGAGCCATTGAACGAGTCCCAGTCCCTGTCGTGCTGTTTGCTCTCCTCTTGGAGCTTGCTGGCAAATGTCTGGTATTCCTGGGTATGGTTTGGCTGTTGCCAAGTCCAGTAAAAGCCAGGCATCAGGTTCACGGATTCGTTGGAGCAGTAGTACCCGTATGAACAGGGCTTACACACTCCAAACCGATTGAGGCGGAAGTAGCCCGTTAGGCAAGGGCAGGCGCGGAACTTCTTCAGATCAGTCCCTGTAGTTTCGATAGATGATAAGAATTTCTAATTATTCTTTATAAAAATGGCGCTATGCATACAGGCTGAACAGGTTAACATTTCATCAACTTATTGAGATTAAAAAATAGAAAATCTAGGGGGGAAATTAGATCTTCTATTTGCTTATCTGAGAACATTTATAGTAGGCTTTGAAACAGTCCCGCCTGGATGCATCGCCAGATGGCGTGACATTAAAGCCTACCTATTAGGGGGGACGTCTACCCTGATTACCCTACATTCGTTCACGGGACCATCACATCAAAAAAAGCCTTACAACATTAGCTCATTTATATGAAGTTACTCGCCATCTGAGCAAATTTAGCTGTAACTCACCCAGTGTCCCCTTCTACCCTTCCCCAGTCTCCCTAAGGAAACATCAAGAGTACCTTACCGTCCGGGCAAGCTGAGCAGTCGCCCTCCACTCGTCCAGGGGCCTGGGTGGGGCTAACATAGGCACCCACCGGGCACTGTTTGCAGCCCAGGCCATGTGAGATCACCCCGATATGGGCGATACTATCTTGGTAGAACCCACCTAGTGTTTATAAGGTAGAAGAAACAGTCTTGTCGACACAAATTCGTTCCTATTGGCAGTTATATTAATAGGAGACAGAGGGGCGGGAAAATTGCTCAAGATAGAGACCTAGGGCAGCAATCAGTTATCTTTTTGAGACCTTTTTTATTTTTGAAGCAGATTAACGTATGAAAGAAAAAAGAGGTCAGCCCAACCCAAACCAAACCACCCCCCGCACCACCATCCCCACCTCCCCCACCTTTTAGAATTGCTTTAAAAGCAGCTCACCTGGGGGGCAGTCGGTGCATTGGTCGTAGTAGGAGCCGTCGATTTTGTACTGGCCCTGAGTGCAGGGATAACACGTGTCCCAGGCTGATTGTTCTCTGGGGCATTCATAGCCAGAAGCGCGAAGGATACTCCGGGTAATAGCTTCTCCTTCCACACCTGGCAGATTTTTACCAGCAAAGCTACAAAAAGCATTCGGTTGACACTGCCAACCTTATTAAGCCACGATCAATGATAAAAAATCATTTAAGTGATTGGGTCCGCATACACTATCTATAGTCAATGTTGTCTCTAAATAATTTAACTGAAAAATATTATTGGGCTGCATGTGTTTTTTCTCTGACTACATATACAATGTACAATATGCTTTTTAAATATGCCTATTTTGCTGGAGGTGACAAAATCTACCCACTAATTCCACAAAAACTACGTGATTTTTAAGGACATTGTGGAATAAAGGGAACATAAGATAAAATTATTAATAAGACTAATAAATTAAATAAAAATAAAAAAATGAAAAGAGACTAAATGACAAGAGCTGTTTGTGTCAATCTCCTAAATGAACAAAACTCTTTTGTCCCAACTCGCGTTAGTTCAATCAACGTTGATGATTATGAATGGTAATGTAGTGAAGTGAAATGCTCCCGTTATTTGTTTGTAAGAACTCACAGAGCGATGGTGAGAGAACGCGACGAGAACGTGCTACCGACGTCAATTATTTGCACATTGGAACCCACGAGGTACCTAAGAACATGAAGATGAACAAGTTTGCTGGGTAATCATCATCATCTCCATCGTCATCATTATCACCACCACCATCATCAACCCACCATCATCATCCCATCATCACAATCATCATCGTCATCATCACCAACATCATCACCATAACCGTCATCTTCATCACCACCATCTTCACCACCATCGTCAACACCATCGTCACCGTCTACACCACCATCATCATCGTCATCATCACTATCATTATCGTTATCATGATGTCGGAAAAGCATCTTCCCCTATCACCTCGTAGCGTACTTACAGTGTTTGAAGATCGTGAAATGTCGAAAAAGCACCTTCCTCTATTATCTCGATAGGGTTGTTTACAAGAGTCCTGCAACAGAGAATTTGTTTTCATACCCTCGTCAAAAAGCTTGCCTTTTCTATGTTTAAATAGATTGACTTTAGTGTCAGTCAATAATAGACGTATTGAAAGGGAAGTACTCATAGGGTGTATAACCTTAACTTTTGTACCATCGGTACTCACAGGGTGTATAACCTTACTTTTTGTACCATCGATACTCACAGGATGTATATATATAACCTTACCGTTTGTACTACCGGTACTCACAGGATGTATGACCTTACTTTTTGTATTATCGGTTCTCACAGGGTGTATAACCTTACTTTATGTACTATTGGTACTCACAGGGTGTATAACCATACTTTTTGTACTTTCGCTACTCATAGGGTGTATAACCTTACTTTTTGTACCATCGGTACTCATAGGGTGTATAACCTGACGTTTTGTATTATCGGTACTCACAGGGTTTATGACCTTACTTTTTGTATTATCGGTTCTCACAGGGTGTATAACCTTACTTTTTGTACTATCGGTACTCACAGGGTGTATAACCTTATTTTTTGTACTATCGGTACTCACAGGGTGTATAACCTTACTTTTTGTATTGTCGGTACTCACAGGGTGTATAACCTTACTTTTTGTATTATCGGTACTCACAGGGTGTATAACCTTACTTTTTGTATTATCGGTACTCACAGGGTGTATGACCTTACTTTTTGTATTGTCGGTACTCACAGGGTGTATGACCTTACTTTTTGTACTATCGGTACTCACAGGGTGTCTAACCTTACTTTTGTATTGTCGGTATTCACAGGGTGTATAAACTTACTTTTTGTATTATCGGTACATACAGGGTGTATTACCCAATTTTTTTATTATCGGTACTCACAGGGTGTATAACCTTACTTTTTGTATTATCGGTACTCACAGGGTGTATAACCTTAATTTTTGTATTATCGGTACATACAGGGTGTATAACCTTAATTTTTGTACTATCGGTACATACAGGGTGTATAACCTTACTTTTTGTACTATCGGTACTCACAGGGTGTATAACCTTACTTTTTGTACCATCGATACTCACAGGATGTATATATATAACCTTACCGTTTGTACTACCGGTACTCACAGGATGTATGACCTTACTTTTTGTATTATCGGTTCTCACAGGGTGTATAACCTTACTTTATGTACTATTGGTACTCACAGGGTGTATAACCATACTTTTTGTACTTTCGCTACTCATAGGGTGTATAACCTTACTTTTTGTACCATCGGTACTCATAGGGTGTATAACCTGACGTTTTGTATTATCGGTACTCACAGGGTTTATGACCTTACTTTTTGTATTATCTGTTCTCACAGGGTGTATAACCTTACTTTTTGTACTATCGGTACTCACAGGGTGTATAACCTTATTTTTTGTACTATCGGTACTCACAGGGTGTATAACCTTACTTTTTGTATTGTCGGTACTCACAGGGTGTATAACCTTACTTTTTGTATTATCGGTACTCACAGGGTGTATAACCTTACTTTCTGTATTATCGGTACTCACAGGGTGTATGACCTTACTTTTTGTATTGTCGGTACTCACAGGGTGTATGACCTTACTTTTTGTACTATCGGTACTCACAGGGTGTCTAACCTTACTTTTGTATTGTCGGTATTCACAGGGTGTATAAACTTACTTTTTGTATTATCGGTACATACAGGGTGTATTACCCTAATTTTTTATTATCGGTACTCACAGGGTGTATAACCTTACTTTTTGTATTATCGGTACTCACAGGGTGTATAACCTTAATTTTTGTATTATCGGTACATACAGGGTGTATAACCTTAATTTTTGTATTATCGGTACATACAGGGTGTATAACCTTACTTTTTGTACTATCGGTACTCACAGGGTGTATAACCTTACTTTTTGTACTATCGGTACTCACAGGGTGTATAACCTAGCTTTTCGTACTATCGGTACTCACAGGGTGTATAAAATTGCTTTTTGTACTATCGGTACTAACAGGGTGTATAACCTTAATTTTTGTACTATCGGTACTAATAGGGTGTATAACTTTACTTTTTGTACCATCGGTACTCATAGGGTGTATAGCCATCTGTACTCACAGGGTGTATAACCATCGGTACTCACAGGATGTAAAACCATCGGTACTCATAGGGTGTATAACCATCAGTACTCACAGGGTATATAACCTTACTTTTTGTACAATTGGTACTCACAGGGTGTTTAACCGTTTTGGGCCAGCAAAGGTATTCTTGGAGATCTTTGTCAAATAGTTGTCGTCCAAAAATCTACAAAGATTTTTTTGGAATTTTTAGTTGATTTAGACCATAAACAAGAAAGTTGTATTCACACAAGCAAGTCAACAAGTACTAACATATTGGATGCTCACATGTATGCGATGTCTTTAATTCCTTGAAAAGCAAAGTCCTCAATATGGTGAATATTGTCTCGCACGGCATTACTTTAATATAAAGCAAGAAAATAATTTATTAGCATAAGCACAGTGTCATCCGGATCATCGAAAACAAAACCAGTCTCAGAGGTACGGAAGCTACGGAAGCCGAGAACGGGGTAGTCCAGTTACGCTTTCGGAGAGCGCACTACCTTCGCTTTTCGCAACTTACAAGCGGAACTAGACTACCCCGTTCTCTGTTTCCGTAGAACACTTGATAGTCCTGGTGCGCTTACCGAGTTTCGCCAACAAGAAAATTCGGAAAACTATTCATTTCCGAGATGTGCCAGAACCCTCCTGCGAAATGATTAATCTATCGCCATATTGATTTTTTCGAACTTTATCTCTTATTTAGGCAGTTTTGAGCGAGTTGTTTTTACTGTTAACGCTGTAAATGTTATCAGAGCTTTATTTTGTATTGTTAAATTGTTCAAAATCATGCTCAACGTTTTCACACCGTAGTTCCTAGTAGATTATTATACGGGTTGTCTATGTTGTTGTTTCAATGTAAGTGCTGGTTTCATTGTAACTAAACTGGTTTTATCATAGAAAACCAGTTTCAGTATAACTAAACTGGTTTCAGTATCATTCTTAAAAGGACAAATGACGCAGAAACTCCAAACTTCAATAAATCATGCCTTGGGGGTTGTTTTGTTTTTGGTAAAACGTACAGCAAAAGAAGACGATAAAGGTCCTTGAACAGGTCCACAGTAATTCTACCAAGAGCAATGTCGCTTATATCCCTGGTAAGAGAAAAAATGAAACAATGTTAGCGCTAATCCAAACTGGATTTCCATTTCCCTTTGATATCTGACCTTAAAAGTCGACCTTTTTCGATATGTTCATGTACCATGAAATCTCTGCTCCCATCTGAATCAGCATCATCACTTTTGGTAACGCTATCATCATCAGCATTACGTTTGCTACCGCTATCTTCAATATCACTATAGGTACCGCTATCATCATCATCATCATTACGTTTGGTACCGCTATCATCATCATCATCATCATAATCATCATTAAGTTTCGTACCGCTATCATCATCATTACGTTTCGTACCGCTATCATCATCACCATTACGTTTGCTACCGCTATCATCATCACCATAACGTTTGGTACCGCTATCATCATCATCATCATCATCATCATCATCATCATCATCATCATCATCATCATCATTGCGTTTGGTACCTCTATCATCATCACCATTACGTTTGCTACCGCTATCATCATCATCATCATCATCATCATTACTTTGCTACCCCTTTCATCATCACCATTACGTTTGGTACCGCTATCATCATCATCATCGTCGTCGTTACGTTTGGTACCGCTATCATCATCATCATAACGTTTGTTACCGCTATCATCATCATCATCATCATTACGCTTGCTACCGCTATCATTATCCTTATTACGTTTGGTACCGCTATCATCATAATCGTTACGTTTGGTACTGCTACCATCATCATCATCATTACGTTTGCTACCGCTATCATCATTATCATCATCATTACGTTTGGTACCGCTATCATCATCATCATCATCATCATTACGCTTGCTACCGCTATCATCATCACCATTACATTTGCTAACGCTATCATCACCATCATTACGTTTGGTGCCGCTATCATCATCATTACGTTTGCTACCTCTACCATCATCATCATTACGTTTGATACTGCTATCATCATACACGTATGGTACCGCTATTATCATCATCATTACGTTTGGTACCGCTATCATCATCATCATCATTACGTTTGTTATCGCTATCATAATCATTATCATGACCTTTGCTACCGCTATCATCATCACCATTACGTTTGGTACTGCTATAATCATCATCATTACGTTTGGTACCGCTATCATCATCATCATCATCATCATCATCATCATCATCATCATCATCATCATCATCATCATAATGACCAGTCACAAAAACACATCTTACAAGAAGTTAAGGGAGCGACTCCCGACCAGGATATCTGGTGAGAACTTTGTAATTTTGTTTTGACCGAGAAGCCTGAAAAATAAGAAAACGGGGATCAGGGTCTCCTTCATAAGATTTTTCAAAAGTTGAAAAAAACTTACAGTATAGTAAATACTCGACTTTTTGGGTGCACGGGTGGGAAGTCAGTTAGTTTATTTACCCTCAGATCCCTGCATAATGAGAAATAAAAACACACACACTCCTTTTAAGCTTGGTGTCACTGATGAGCTCCTGGGAAAAAAGATGGGGGGAGGGGGTAATCCTACAAACAGGAAAGTGGGTTGCTAGTAAATGGTTGCCAGCTTTTGCTGAGAAGAGTAAATCAAGATTTTTCAAAAATACATTTTACAGTGTAAGACGCGCACTAGCGTAAGCACCTTGACAGTTTTGTGGAGGGAACCAAACTGCGATTCTCACATTTTAATTGTCTTAAAACCAACTGTTTTAAAATTTTGTATTGGTGGCAACGGTGGGGCGCGTCGCATGATTAAGTTTGTCTTGGGGGCCACGGTAGCGCGCGTCGCATGGTTAACTTTGTCTTGGGGGCCACGGTAGCGCGCGTCGCATGGTTAACTTTGTCTTGGTGAACACGGTAGCGTGTGTTGCATGGGTAACTTTGCCTTGGTGGTCACGGTAGCGCGCGTCGCCTGGTTAACTTTGTCTTGAAGGCCACGGTAGCGCGCGTCGCATGGTTATTTTTGCCTTGGTGGTCACGGTAGCGCGCGTCGCATGGTTAACTTTGTCTTGGTGGCCACGGTAGCGTGCATCACACGTTTAACTTTGAATTGGTAACCACGGTAGCGCGCATCACACGGTTAACGTTGTCTTGGTGGCCACGGTAGCGCGCGTCATACGGTTAACTTTGTCTTGGTGGCCACGGTAGCGTGTGTCACATGGCAACATTTGTATTGCTGGCCATGGAAGCGCGCGTCCCATGTTTAACCTTGTATTGGTGACAGTGGTAGTTTGCGTTGCACTATAAAGATGACAATGACTATGAAGTTGAAGATGATCTTAGTGCTCTTATGCGTGCAAAAATAGGTACTCACAATGTATTGTAACCAATGTCTAAGGCTCTTGGCTCTATCTTGGAAATTGTGTTGTTATAGAAAATCCTAAAATAAAATTCCGTACGTAAGATAAGGGTGGACGACTTGCATAGAATACATGTATGCGAGACTGACACCAATTTGTTTATAATACCTACCAAACCAATATAGTTTTGACACCCTGCAACCACATGCAATTGACTTTAAAGTATGGAAATAATTAGACGAAGTTAACTCCTTATACGGCGTATACGAATGAATTTAAATGTATTTGAATATTCCAACAATCGCTGCCCAAAAAATTTCGACGAGTCACAACCAATAATACTACCAAAAATACAAAATTTAAACAATTCACGGTAGGTTTATAAAAAAAAAACTAAGCTGTGTTTGTGATTGTGAAGCATTTATATTATAATACTGAATATTCTAAACCATGTGAAGAGCATGTTGTCAAACATAGATTGTCACATACATGTTAATATTGTTACCAAAGCGCCCAAACACGTCGTATGTGATCTCCTCTAACCTGTTAGATGACAGATCACTAGAAAAATGGCATCAACAAAGAGACAAATATCAGCAAATAAACAATCCTCACACAATGCCAATTAAACACAGTCAGTAGAATATGAGCCTCCAACGTCAACATATAACGATAATATACAACGATCGATGTAACAAATAATAAAAAAAACTGGGAAACAGGTTTTCTAAGTAGCGACACCCTGTTTTACTCATGACTTACAGCTTTAGCTGAAATACGCTCGGAAATGTGTAGGGCTCAAGTCGCCTGATGTTGTTCGTAGAGAGGTTCCTTCAAAATAATACAAACAAAAGGTAATTACATTCTCACATCATCAATTAGCAAATTTCTAAATGTGATCACGTTGCCATCATCAAAAGACCACCATGACTAACATTAACTCGACCATCACCACCACAACCATCGAAATCGCAACCGCCAGTATCACCAAATCACCACAATCACCATCACCATCATCAGAATCAGAATCACCATCATCGCAACCATCAATATCAACATCATCATAACATAACCATCATCACCACCACAACCATCGAAATCGCAACCGCAAGTATCACCAAATCACCACAATTACCATCACCATCATCAGAATCACCATCACCATCATCACAACCATCAATACCACCATCACCATCAACATAACCACCATCGCCATCAACATCAACATCAACATCACCACCATCATCACCATAACCATAACCATCAACTCAATCATCACCATTACAACCATCGCAATCGCAACCGCCAGTACCACCGCCATCGCCATCGCCATCGCCGTCGCCGTCGCCGTCGCCGTCGCCGTCGCCGTCGCCGTCACCGTCACCGTCACCAACACCATCATCATCACCATCATCATCACCATCATTATCACAATCATCAACACCACCACCATCACCATCACCATCACCATCACCATCACCATCACCATCACCATCACCATCACCATCACCATCACCATCACCACCACCATCACCATCATCACCACCACTAGCATCATCATTAACACCACCATCATCACTGCTATAATTATCTTCATCACCAACATTATTACCCCTATTTCCACCGCCATCATCACCATCACCACCGCCAATCGAATTCATCCCTCTCCCCGCCCTTTCCTGTACAACTTACAATGATTGTAACTGGGTACACGCGTTAAACGCTCCACCCTCGATGTACGAAATCCTGTTATGATTCAGCTGCCTGAAAAAAAATTGTGCAAAAAAAAAAATTAGTATGAAGAGTGATATGTCTGAGGTAAGCATAGAGATCAAGAGATAAACACAACTTGATAAAAAATACCGCAAAACATCTGCTCCGCAGCCCAATTTTTTGCTGACATGGAAAATGTTAGACCCCTCAGTTGCTGGTAAAAAAATTCGTCCCAAATGGTTTTTCTGGCAAATTTCTGGGGTTGAACTGGGTGTGGGAATTTTTTTTGGAGCGCTGGAGCGGATGCTTGGTAAAAAAAATCGTCCCGATCCGGTTATACGGGCAATTATTCATGTGTTAACACGCCTAACCACTGCTGGCTGGGAAAAAAGTCTTATCTAAATGCTGGCTGGGAAAAAAACTTACAAATGAAACAGCATTTCTTTCCCTTTCATGTCCGCTGCCGTCACATTCGTGATGTCATTATAACCGAGGTCCAATCCTAGTCTAAAACAACGCAGAAATGAAAATGAACTAAATACAATATAACGGAAACGTATTGGCCCCTTTCTATCGTCATTTTGTCATAGTACGTTAACTGAGTCCTTGGAAAAAAACAAGGCCTACCCCGGGTCCTTAAGTCCTTAAGGCGACTTGTCGCGAATTGCGGTGGTTTCGCCCACGTTGTTGTATCGCCCACGTCTATAAGAGCAATTTCGCCCACGCATCAAGAGCAGTTTCGCCCACGCATAAAGAGTAGTTTCGCCCACGCATCGAGGTGTTTCGCCCACGGATAGCATTGGAATAGTTATAGCCGTACGCATGTGACAGGGTCACTAGTGACATATTTTGGGAAAGTCTAGAGACTCTTATTATTCATTGTTTTTTAGGGTTTGAAGGCAAAGGAATTTCGCAGCTTCGGCGGCACTTATCTTTAACTGTTTCGGAATGCAGTTTGCGCTTTTTAACGGAAGTACGCAAGTAACACAAAGCTGCCAAGTTTAAATTGTTAGTTGCCAATTTAATTAGTTTTTTTTCGGCAAGATTATCTTGTTTGGTTTGGATCCTACTAGCACATGATAATGATCGGAACGAGTGCATTATCCTTACCGCTAGCGAAGTACGGAAATAACGCATTTTTAGCAACAGGTTTTAGAATTTCGGGAATGCGGTTACTGCACATAAATAGTGGCACCGTTTAGATACTTTTCAGTGGGTTATGGTTGTGCACTGGATTGGGTTATACTAAGAAGATAAAAGACTAGCTTCTAACTCAGGGGACTTTGTACTGTTAGTCATTCCCGTTTATTCTACGTTTATTTTACATCTATTTTACGTTTATTGTATTGGTTTAGTTTGGCCTTTGGGACAAATTGTTGTAATTTTAGGCTTTGTTTGGCTTCAATAAAGTATTTAGAGATTTATTCCTTGAATCCTACTCGTTCTTGCGCGACCGCTCATCCTGTCCTGTTACACGCACACCGAAGGGGCGAGTTCATTATTGTTGTTCTAGTGTCTTGGTAGAACAACGACATGTTTATATGTTCGGAGGCGACTGAAATATGCCGGTTTACGCTTGCTCATAAGCAAACGCATCAAACAGAATCAGGCAGAATCCCACAGAATCCGACATAATTCCACTTATCAGAGCTATATTTAATGGCGAAAAAAAATCCCACATATCCGAGCTTTTTTTGCCATAAAGATCGTTGCGATCGATAGAGTATTCCATTAGTTTTGATTTTTCTAAAGCAGCGCGATATACATTCGAACAAAATGTTTTCTTATGAGAGAGCTCGAGAGTAAGTCGTATTTTTATCCGTGGGCAAAACACCTTGATGCGTGGGCGAAACTACTCTTGATGCGTGGGCGAAACTACTCTTGATGCGTGGGCGATACAACAACGTGGGCGAAACCACGTGTTACCCTTGTCGCGACTTACCGCGTTTTAATGCGACTTGAGGGAAAAAGGGACAAAAAATTGTCGCGCTTTTGGGCGACTTTAAGCGTTTTAAGGTGAGTTAAGGCATTTTAAGCCCAAAAGGTTATTCTTAATAATAATAAATAGATATAGTCAGGTGCTATTTTGAACCCCTGATCGTACATAATCTAGTATAGTATATAACCAAACACAAAACATATACCACAGGTTAGAAAGTAAACCCACTCTTATTAAAACATAATTTTGTAAAGAAATACAAATTAGTGTATTATTCATTTATAATTTATTTTACTTATGATCATAAATGCTTATACAATTACACTGTATCTTATATTTTTGCCTTGTATTACATCAGCGAATAGATTTTAGGGAGCATTCATTAATTACAGAGCATTCATGATTTATGCCAGGGAAGGGGGCTGGTAATATTTCTTATTAAACTAAACAAAACCTCCTGACCCTCTTCCAATTAAATAAGTCCATAAAACCTTTCAGAGTTGATAGACTTTGTCAATTCTTTATATTTCCATCTTCCAAATGGTATGTGGTTCGTATGGACCCTATAAAACACGCATTCGCGCGAATAACTCAAATCTATAATATTGAGGTATTTTGGTCAACCTTCGGAAAAAAGGCCGTGAACTGAAAGACCCGGGTACATTCATTTGTGACTTAATCGAGATGTCAACCAAATTACATGAGAAAACATATGCGCGCGCTAAACCAGTTCCCGTCTTCATGTCTTCTTAGTTATTGCTGAAGAACGTTGTGTGGTTACAACTTTTACCGTCATCTTTATATCTTAACCTGTTAGTCAAATGACTATTTAACTTCAGGGAACAAATCTGCAAAATTTAGCAGATATTTTTTAGTCTTTGAATTGTTTTTGCATTGTGCGCGCGCGCTGCATTCGCAATCAAGAATGCCGACATTCTCACGAGCGCGCGCTCGTTTTGAAACCTACAACTAAACGATATTTTTTTTCGCATACAATTCTCGACTTTAAATTATTTTTCGCTACATTGTGGGTAGCATTGCAATAGAAAACAATTCGCCAATATTTTGTGGTATTGCCGTCTCTGAATTTTAACGGATTTAAGGAAAATACGTTGTTTCAGATTTTCCCGCCAAAACTTTGAATTATTCATTATCAAGAGACCATCATGGTCTCTTGTCAATATCCTTTCGCGCGGCCAGGAAAATTTTCAAAGATCTGTAGAAAACTCAAATTTCAATAAAATTCAATTCCCAATTTGAAAGTTTACCTATGCTTTGTTTTGGCTAGATTGATATAAGTGAAAGGTTTTAAGAACTTTAAAAAAAAGCCATGACCCCTCTAGAAGTAATTAAAAAATAATTAAAAAATAGATATGGAAAAATAGTAAATGGTCCCGAATTTATCATGACGCTCCTTCTATTCTTGCTAAACCCTTCCCTGGCAGAAATCATGATGTCCCTTACAGAAGAGGCAATATTGTTTCCCTCTAATTTAACACTCATATTAATTGTGGCATCACAAATTGTACCACTATAAACAATAACCTAGTATATGTAAAGTTAACTATAGAAACTGTTTGAAAATACAGTTTTGATTCTAATAAAATAACAAAACAGTCAAACCAGTTAAGCTGTGCCCACCTAAAATCGTTTATTGTTTTCATTAACTTATTTGAAGATCATTACTTATTAGTTTCACGAATACATAAGCGCATAAGCTTAAAGTGCCCCTAGCATCAAATTCCAGTAACTTGTTTTTAGTATTTACTTATTCTGAGATAAAGAATAGCTGAAGAGTTTTCATTTGATTTCAGAAAAAATCTCGAAATTTTACCACGGGCAAAGATACAAGCGTTTGAAAACAGCTCTTATTTTTACAAATTTGACCATAAAACGAGCCCGCGCGCAGTGATAACAGCGGATGCTTGCATCAAGCTAAAACGTGCAAGAAATTTTCTAATCGAGTAGCTTTTGAATGACTTATTTCACTTTGAAGAGGTCTGGGATGTTAAGTTTAAAACGCTATTTCTTTTTGAATCGTTTTTTTTTTTCGCTTAAATAATACATGGAAAAACTGCTGTCGCTACGCTTTTTTTTCAAGAAGCATAAAAACACATTGACCCCTCAACCGGCCTGTACCGGCTTTGAGAAGTACCCACAACCTGTAATTCATAACGGAAAATAAACACAACAAAATGAAGATACTCAGGCATCAGTCTAAGGGATAAATGGTCTTGAAGATATGCATCCAACCAAGGTGTTGGCAACTACTCTTAAGCAAAATAATAGCACAGGTTCTTTGACAAATTTCAAATCGAACAAGGAAAGAAAAGCAGAATCACCCCTCTCAATAAAACGCTCAAAATATCACACAAGGGAGAGAGATCAGCAAACACAGCTCAAGACACAAATAGTTACCTTTATTCTGATCCTTCAGGTTCATTTCCATTGCCTCAAAACACCATGTCAACTTCTTGAAGGCTTGTAAAACCACTTGGATGCCTTTACGGATTGCAAAGCATTCTGGGAGATCCAGGGAAAAATTCACGGGGGGAGGGCCAGTCAACACTCCTTTACCCAAAGTCAGATGGCTTTTTATGAGTCTTTTCATCCCGAAGCCAAACAAATCAATCCCAGGTCATACAGACCCAGAATAGCAGTGTAAACAATTTTGGAATTTTGGAAGTTAGGATAGCTGTGGTGATTTATTAGAAAATTATTATCTCATCCAGGCAAAGCGAAAAAAGAAAAAAATAATCATGAATCCACCTTTGCTTGCAAATATCCATAAGCAAAGCAATTATGCCTCAATTATGCCCCAATAGACTTCATGATGTCCTGAGACACTCTCTTAAAATAATATTAGGAGAGTGTTTCTGAGCATATTATGCTCATAGCTGTATTTTTGATGAAAAATACTATCTCTACTATCCCGTTTCAGGGGAACCTTAGACGAACGGTTAGACTAGGCTTCAGACCTAGCCGTCGGTAGAATTAGGTTTTAGTACTTTTTAAGTCTTTGACTGCAAAAATGATTGGAATCTTGTCAATCATTATATTCATGTGTCCATGCGCACAAGCACAGCTAGCAGTTAGTGTGTGACAATCGTAATTAGTAGCAACATGTAAACATTACTTAAGTAACGGTAGCCGAAGGGTAACAAAGCGACACTTCCATGGGGGGGGGGGGGGTAGTTCGTTAATCGGACGCTCATTGGCTGATGCCTTTATCTAAACAGAGATAAAAGCTTTCCACGGTTGTCAGCGTCGGATTACCTAAGGGACGCCGTCGTAGGACCATATAAAAAGGGGTGCGGTAGAAGCCACAGTCAGATCTTGTAAACCTTCAGTTTGTAACAGCGAAGTAAAGCCCGGTACCTGTACCGCCCCCACTACTGCCTACTTTCGTTGTTACAAGTGGATGGGGAACCCAGGTCGAGGAAGAAGAAGTCGGTTTTAACAGAAAACCAAGCCATAACATGTGTTTAGGGAGCCCGGGATTCGACCATGTAAAACTGGTTGAAGATACAACTTTTTAGAAACAAAAGGTCGATTACTTATGCCCACCCATAGAAGTAGTTGGAGAACCCAGAACAAACCTAAAGGGTAGTGGAACGACCGAGCCACACAGACTGTTAGGTAAAAAAAAAATTTTTGGCTGTTTTTGGGCAAACCTTTGTTCTTTTTCTTTCGGGCAACTTTGGTTAGGACATGCTAGCTAATGTTAATAGTGGTAAATTATCTTTTATAGCGAAGCCGCGCGCGGAGCTCCATAGGTATAGAAATATGTAGGCTCTTACCGAAAGTGCTCGTTAAAAAAGCATTAAATGCTAAAAGCAGTGTCTGTTTTTTGCCAAAAAAGTGCTAAAATAATGCTATTTTCTTTTTAAAAATGCTTGTGGATTAAAAAAAATGCTCATTTTTTCAGACTTTTTTTAATCATATAGAACATTATATTTTCAGATTTTCGCTCACATGTTTTAACATCAAAATTTAACGATCAATGCTTTTTCCATTTAAGTCCAACACACGCTTGTAATTGGGTCATCATTACCCATTTTAGAAGTTAGTCATCGCTTGTTGTACTGGGTCATCACACTTGCTTGCAGATAGTCAACTAAGGCATGCTCCTGTTGGTCGTTGAATGCGGAATTGAGAACAGAGAATACCCTTTCTGCTGCAGCCGAGGATGGCTGCACCAACAGCACTTTCTTCACTGCAGAAGCCCAGTGAGGGAGCTGTTCCTTGTGGTCGTGCCACCATTTTACCTTTCGCACTTCTGTGTTGATTACCACATCTGCAGTGGCAGCTAAGTAAGCAGGTAGTTCAGCTTTTAGGCCGTTGATAATGCAATCATCATTGAGAAAAGGGAAGATTCGCAAGGCCTCTACTGAGTGCTGAGTTGGCTTCAGCCACTGGATGCTGACCGGACACATATACCTCGCAGCCTTGAACGCTAACACTGTGTTGTATAGTTGGACATTGAACTTTCTCAGAAACCAATCTATGGCTGGTTGAACACATGCCTTTGCCTGCTGTTCGAGGCCTGCTACGTTTTGGGCAGGATTTTCTTCAGCGATTGCTGCTGTGACTGCACGCACGTTTGGAAAGTGAGGGGCTTGGCAGGCTTGGGCAACAGCATGGAGTTTCTCATAACACGAGAACACGAGAGGGCCATCACCTTCCAATAAATAGGTCGCTTTTACAAAGTGCTCCCCAACATCGATGGTGATGGCGAGCTCGAGCTTCAGGTTGATCACTCGCTCAGGATCGGAAAGTATTGCCTGGAGTTGAGGGAGTAACTGTGGACCAATATTAGCGGCTTCTGCTTCCATCAAGAATCCCTTAATATCTCCAACCTGCAGTAACATTTGTTTGTAGACTTCCCACTTTGACAACCATCTGGTCTCACTGTATGATCTCGGTCTTTGCCCAGTCAGATCTTTCCACAACAGCTTTGCCTTGTAACTATGGCGGAACAGGCGAAGCCACACGCTACCGAACTCTAGAAGAGTTGGAATGACAAGATGATTCTCAACATTGTCAAGCGTGTGTGAGAAACACACAACGTTGAGCAGCTTAGGAAAGATAAATGCAATCCTATCCAACGCTGCCTGGTTCACACTTGCCCCATCTCTCGTGGCTGCGAGTAACGAATTGGCCTTGACACCATAATCAACTGATTGGCACTGATTAAGAACTTGTGCAAGATCATCCGCATTCACTGACTTGGAACATATATCAATTTTGACGAGACGTTGAATACTCGACCAATTCTTGTCAAGGAAACGCAGGATGACAGCAATTGCTTCTCCTTGTCGTGTACTTCCGTCAAAGATCATCGAAACATCTCTTGTCATGCCAGTCTGGCCAGGCAAAGTCAGTTCATTTTTTATCCTTTCGACTTCCTGCTTGAGAACAATTGAAATGTACTGACCAAGATGAGCACTTGCTGTGAGACGTTGGCCATTCTTTTCAAAGAGGGAGCGTAGCTTATCGATTTTCCCAAGTGGGATGCCAGCCTTCAGAAACTCTTCGACCACTTCGAGTCGGTAGGCCCGTTCAGATATTGGTAGAGTGCTGTCTTTCTGCGTCATGTCCGCCGCTCTAAAAGCCTCCATAATAGTCTGATCCTTCAACTTAGACTTCTTCCTTTCTCTTTATCATTTCCATGTTTCTTTGAAGCCAAGTGTGTAGTTAGAATACTCTTCTTTGAAGACACTATTTCGCGGCATGCCAGACAAAACAACTTCCCGTCTTTGATTGTTAGTTCCTCTCTTGGATATTGCTGAATCCGATCATGTATGCTTATGTTCTTTACATCAAAGTTCCCCCTAGTTTTGTTTTTTCCACTGATTGATGGCAGAGTACGCTCTCGAGCTATCTCTGCCTTGCTTGGCAGACTTCCAGTATTGCTAGTGAATGACGCCATCTTGGAACTGACGAGAAGGACCGGGTTCTAGAAGGCAACCGCTGACCTATCAAACATATTCCCCAGCCTCCTCGGCTCCTTTGACGAAAATTGCGGCTTTGGACGACATATGTGAAGTCAGAGTGTGCTGATTAACGCGAAATTATATAAATAATCAGTCGATAATAAGAAAAAATGCTAGCAGTGCTTTTTGGGAAAAAAATGTAAAAAAAAGTGCTCGCGAAGCCAAATAATGCCTAAAAAAGGGCTAGCACTTTCGGTAAGAGCCTAGAAATATGGTAAGCTATGCGACTTGGTTTTGTGGTCATCGCGCGGTTACCCTGTGGTGTCACAAATCAGCCAGTTATCCAGCCGCGGAACTCTCAGGCCCCTCTCGGTCTTACGCTTTTATGTGTTCTTAGTTCAAAGTTAGTATGTTCACAGAAAAAAAAAGCAGTATTTAATGAGAAAATATGCGGATTCAAATGGACTGAAGTCTTTTAGGAACCGTTTTGTCTGAAGTACGAGTCGATAGTAAAATCTACCCGAGTGTTTGTGAATCCCGCCCTTCGCAACAGCTAAAAAGAGGACTATAGAGGAGGACTATGGAGGATCTACACTACCATTGTATATTCATTCACGTCTATATTTATGTAAGGAGATCCTGAGAAGAAAGGGCCTTGATGTTTGTTTTCAGGTATAAAAATCATTCGCTTGTGTCGACGAGTTCCTTGCTAGCAGAAATTCGACAACTTCACAGTTTACAACAAAAGCGAACAACACAACCACAACAGAAAGCGAAAAAAAAAAACTGCCAAGGTGAGTTTTAGACGACGATTTGTATTGAGAATATGAAAGTTATTTTTCTTTTATTGTTGTGCTTTTATAATGCTCGTTTGTTCGGGTTTTTTTTCCATAACCAATCGCTCAGACTAAAACACCGTACCAGCTTTAGTTTGACGTCAAGATGCCATTTCAAAGTCATATATCCTTGTTTTGATGTAAATACTAGTTCTATAATATCAGGCGTATATTCCTCACGGTAAGTGAGAATTTAACTACAGAAATACGTAGTAGTCTAGTCACTGTATGAATGCAACTTAGCTTGTTGGATTTATACATTTGTTTCTAGAGTTTGCTTTGAGAATTCGTGGTCTAATCAAACATGTTGAGCATAACACATACTTTGATATTCTTCGTTCTCTCTATACTTTATTGACTGCGTTGAGATATTTAATAAAGGCTGACAAATATCATCCTGTCATATATTGCTAAAGAAGACCTTTCTTGTCTTTATATTCTGTGTATTTAGTCTTTATATTCTGTGTATTTAGATACAGCAACATTTTTTCAACATCATAACTACTTTAATTTTACAATTACAAAAGAATTTTCTCTTCGAAAATAAAAAGAAACAAAATGCAACCCTTATTACCTATATTGCTTTTGCTTTTATATTGTCTGCATCTTGCATACTTTCTAATTTGCTTATTGATTTTTATTCAAATAGTTGTGGAAAATTAGTAAGGTTATAAATGGCATGATGAAAATATTGTTTTGAAAGAAAAAAAAAATAATTAATTGTTTTCACTTTTATCTAGGTAAAACCAACCAAGGACTACCTGAGGGCCATGATTGATTTTAAAGGCTGGAAGGCATAATAATAGGCAAATATTAAGATAATATAGTAGGGGATTTTTTTACTTTTATACCACAGTATAAGTGTAATAGGTTTTTTAGAGCAAGATACTTGCTCTCAATGATAAATCTGTAAAGAAAACATTTATCTATCAACCTAAGATAATGAGGAAAGGGGAAATGTTAGGAGGGTTTTGTTGCATTATTGTTAATTTTTTTATCAAAGATATATATAAATTTGTTCTTCTCCATTGCATTTAATTTTGGAGTGGCATTAGCATGTGTGGATCCAGGGTTTCTATAAAACAGCAGGCCACACGCTAAAGGGTGGGTGCACCAATATGTAATGCATGACTGTAATATCCTTGGTGATGGAGTATTACCAGTATGTGATAGACAAAACTTCCATATGGCATCTGAGATGTATAACTATATCATTATATCTTTGGAAAGCTGTTTCATTCATTATTTGTTTCTTTGCAAGGGCAAAGCTGGTCAGAATGTAGCTTTGATACAAGTTCTATACTTCTATAAAGGGAAGAGGTTTTTATTGGATCAAAGTACTTAAATTAAATAAAGATAACAACAAACTTTTTCAATAATAAATTTGTAAAGAAAACAGTTTTATATCAATCCTAAAGGTAATAGGGAAAGGGAAAACTACTAGGAAAGTGCTCAGTCAAGTTATCATTGCATAATTGTTATAAATGTTTTAGAATAGAGTAAAATTTTTTTTCAATTAGAGTCACATTTCTTCCTTTCTCCGCTCCCCATTGACTATTTGTTTATTTGTATATTTATTCCTCTCTGCCCCAAACATAGATCAATGAACATGGTTTGGTTTGAAATGAGAAACTTTCAGTAAATAAGGATTTGCCTCCATTGCATTCATTTTTGAGTAGCCTGTATGGGTGGATCCAAGTTTCTAAAAAAAAAAGCCAAATGGTTGGTGCACCAATATGTAATTCATGTCAGGAGGTATATTTGTGGAGTTTAATTTCAACACATTCTTCTGAATAATCAGTTGCAGTACGTAAAAACTACAGTATGGCATCTAATTCTTTGGAATACTGTTACCTCCTTGATATATTCTTCACAAGGTCAAAGATTGTTATAATGCTGTTTTGATAAAAGATATGCATAGTGGAACATAAGAATTGACCATTAGACTCTTAAAAAAACTGTCATCAACTAAGGCACCTTGAACTCTGACAGCCTTTTTTACACCAGGTTTAGTACTTTCATACTGCATATTTAATATTATTGAATGAGTGCTTGCTTGATCCATTTGGAGGGGCAAATACAATTCATAATTACATGGCAGTAAAAATTGCTTTTTTAATTTCATTAAAAAACGTTCTTTCAATGCTGGCTCCGCTTTTAGGCAGTGCCTAAATCTATATATTATTATCTATCGTATCGTATAGTATCTATCTTTTATAGTATCTTTTATTGTATATTTTACAGTATCTTTTATTGTATATTTTACAGTATCTTTTATTGTATATTTTACAGTATCTTTTATTGTATATTTTACAGTATCTTTTATAGTATCTAGTAGTAACTTAATTGTTTAGTAGTAGTACATTGTACTTTTAACTCCGCCAAACTGTTGACGCGATTTCGGAAACGACAACGCGAGCGCCTTGAGTGCGAGTGTACAGAACGTTTAAGCGACTCAGATACTGACTCGAGCCTAACGGACAGTGACATTAAAAATCCCGTACTTACTGTACCTCATTGCGATCGTCTAAGTGATTCACTTAATTCGGAAAATTGAGGAGTTCCATATCTATGTTAACACCCGTTTTCGAGACCTAAGGCGGGAACAGGATGCTAGTATCGCAGGGTTAGCAGGGTTAGTTAGGTTAGGCGAAGAAGAAAATGTTGCCGATTTTCTGTCAACTTTTCAACAGCTCGCTTTATTAGAAAACGTTCTCTCGTTAGGGAAGTTAGTAATTGATGAAAACTTGAGCTCAAGTGACACTCGTAAATTCCCTTTGTGTACTGAACGCACAGTTGGGAATATTAAGTTCAGAAAAAGTTACCAAAAGTACAAGTGCGAAACCACATTGCGGCACTGATGTGCCTGCTGTCCCTAGCGGTTTAGCGGGATTGAGCATTGACACGAAGGGACTGTCTTTTAGCTCAATTCAACATTCTGACGCGGAGAACAAATGTATCATTAAATTTATGGGCCACACTAACAGTATGAAAATTGAAGGCCACATTGATGACAAGCATGCTATATTTCTTGTTGATACGGGCGCCCATGTTTCAATGCGCCAATTAATAAGTCTGTTTGGGATCAGCTAACACATCAACCCTCTTTGGATAAAACAAATCCAACAGCGATTACTACGGCCAGTGGGGAGCCTTTACACGTACATGGCACTGTTTCAATTGACATCACGCTAGATTGGCATAGCTTTCCATTAACTCTCATGTTATTGAAGATTTGACCTACCAATGTATTTTAGGAAGAGATTTTCTGTCTCAGCACAAGGCTGATTTGAATTTTCAAGAAAGTAAACTGGTCTTCACTCTTCAGGAGATAGACTTTCCTTTCACTATACCTAACAATGTAGAGAAAAACAAAGCCGAGGCAGAGGAATTTTCAGTAATTGCAAATCAGTATTTTGTCCTGCCTCCTCAATCAGAGACATTGATCCCAGCAAAGATTAAGAGACCTGACTATACACACTGTAGGTTTGAATCAGAGACCTTGATCCCAGCAAAGATAAAGAGACCCGACCATACACACTGTAGGTTTGAATCAGAGACCTTGATCCCAGCAAAGATTAAGAGACCCGACCATACACACTGTAGGTTTGAATCAGAGACAGTGATCCCAGCAAAGATGAAGAAACCCGACCATACTGTAACAACGACAGTAGACTGTAGTGGGGGCGGTACAGGTACCGGGCTTTACTTCGCTGTTACAAACTCAAGGTTTATCTGCGGCTTCTACCGCACCCCTTTTTATATGGTCCCATAGGTAATCCGACACTGACAGCCACGGAAAGCTTTCAGCTCTGTTTAGATAAGGTTTCAGCCAATGGGCGTCCGAGGAACGAACTACCCCCCATGGGTGTGTCTGTTTGTTACCCTTGGGCTACCGTGACTTACGTAATGTTGTTACATGTTGCTACTGGCTACGGTTGTCACACACTAACTTGTTACACTGCTAGTGCGCATGGCAAGATACACACATGAATATAATGATTGACAAGATTCCAATCATTTTTGCACTCAAAATCTTAAACCGTACTAAATCCTAATTTCGTCGACGGCCAGGTCTGAGTCCTACACAGGGCAAACCCTGTGTGAACTCAGACCTAACTTTTCTTCCATCGTTAAGAAGCGCGAACCGAGAATTGGTGGCCAAATTCTGGTTGTCAAATACCCCTGGAAAAGGGATGCGCAACTCCTACTTTTCCACTGGGTCAAGGGTCAACTTTTTACTTTTCGCTATCCTATTTCATAGGAACAGCTAAAGTTACTTTGTCGATATAACTTGCTTAAACAAACAGACGCCTTTTAGTTGAATAAACAAAACGTACTTATAACGGTCCTTAACTTCAGGAAGGTCGGCGTTTAATTAATGTAAGATATTTAGTTGTCAAAGATGACGTTAATCTATATTTCGTTATTTTCCTCCGTGACAATACACACTGTAGGTTTGATAGAACGGAGAGAGGACCTCCATGACAAATTTTCAATTGTAGGTGCTACAGAATAGGTCACTGTTTCAGAAGGAAATATGGTACCTATTCGTCTGCTTACTTCTACATCAGAAGGGGTTTAAATCTATGAGAACACTACACTTGGTTCTTTTTTAAACTTTGACAACCAAACTAAGACAATTGAGTTTCCAGGGGAACAAGATATGACCTTTCAGTCAGGATATCTCGTGCAAGGCTCCGAAGCGATGGAGTAAAAATATGGAAGATGGTAGGTTTTATTCGAAGGGAATTGAAGCTCTGTAGCGCCATGTTTGACCGATTTCGAACCCAAACACATGTAGAAATTTGCCAAGATCTCTCTACAATAATTTTTCTGGGCTTTGAAAAAATTATTCTGAGAATAAGGGGTTATGTAGCTTTCGAAATCGGTATGGGACGCGATGCCAGTTGCTGGGGCGTTTGGTTTCTTTAAACAATATCGTGTTGAGCTCTGCACATCACCGACATAAGTATAGGAAACAAGGGCCCTCCCTACACTGTCAAGTGGACTGCTTCGTTTGATAGCTAGCCTAGCCGTATTTATTGCTATCATTTTTTTGCTTTTTTTGGCTGATTTTAAAACCAGAAATCTTATACAGCGCTGCCAAAGTTTATAATTAAATAGCTAAATCGAGTAAAAATAAAATAAAATTAATGTGTGAGGCTGTAGTTCCAGCTGGCTCCTCTGCAATAAGGCCATCATGAATAATAGCGGAGCCAAGCGCGGCCGCAGGCCGCGCGCGTAGCTCCATAGGCATAGAAATATGGTATAGGTATGCGACTTGGTTTATGTGGTCATCACGCGGGTACCCTGTGGTGTCACTCGCCAGCCAACCAGCCAGTCAGTCAGCCGCGCGACTCCCAGGCCCCACTCAGCTCCGAAATGGCGACTAAATACAAACACGGAGCAAGGGAAAAAGTTCTTGTCGATTATGCGATGATTATTTATTTTGCCTCAAATTTTGTGACTTAAGGATAAAGTCAACTAGAGGGGATCTACTAACATTCATTCACGCCAAGATTTATCTGGTTTTAGCTAGTAAATTTAAGCAAGTAACAGTTCACATTAAAAAGCAAACACAACCACAAGAAAGCGACCAAAAAAAACAATGCAAGGTGAGTTTCGGACGACGATTTGTATTGTCTATTGAGGATGATGACAGTTATTAGGCTTTTTGTTGTCCTTTTTGTATGCTTTGAGAATGCGAGTACTTAACTTAGTTGTCATATACTGACCGGGATACCTGTGTCAGGAAGTAGACCGCTGTAAATAGTGTAGGCTCAGGTGACACACATGTTCAGAGGCGAACGGCCTGTCAAGTTGTTGTTGGTTTATTATGGAAAGTTCGTGTGCTAATTAAAGGATAACCAAGTTTATTATACGTGGCGACGAGAGAAAAACCGAAAATAAGTCAAGAAGAAGGCGCTAGTGGTAAATTGGGACCGAAGAAACCCGACGAAGGATCGAAAATCCGGTGAGTTTGTTCCATGAAATATGGCGACCGCAGCGTTGTATGGCAACCTCTTTGCTTTTGATGAGACCGAACACAATTGGACGGAGTTTATAGAAATATACGAACATTATTTTGCTGCAAACAAAATAACAGAAGACAAGTTCAAAGTGAGCATTTTGTGTGCCAACGTAGGCCCAAAAGCGTACCACATAATCAAAAGTTTGTGTTTACCGGAGAAACCGGCGGACAAAACATTTGAGTTTATCACCAAGGCAGTGAAACATCACTTTAAACCGAAGCTTTCCGAAGTGAGCGCGAGTCTTTACTTTAACTCAAGAATTAGGAGAAGTAATGAAAGTGTCATGATGTATGTTGCGGAACTCAGGAGATTAGCAGTTCCATGTAATTTCGGAGGATTTCTTAACCGAGCCATGAAGGACAGATTTATCGCTGGCATAAATGATGCAGAAATCCAACAGAAAATCTTATCCACACCAGATGGAGACCTAACATTCGATAAGGCTTTCCAGATCGCAGAGGCATATGAATCGGCACGCCGCAATGTTAGAGAAATGCAGAAAAGTGTTGCACAAGAGGAGCCCTCAGTAAACCAAGTGCACTACTCCCAAAGGCCTAAAGGGAAGGGAGGCCCCACTAGACAGAGGGGTAACTATGAAAACAAAAGGGGGCAGGTTAAGGGGTCCCAAAAGACACCCATGTCAGGAGACAAATCAGGGGGAGAATGTTACAGATGTGGAAATTCCCATGACCCACAATCATGCTGGTTTAAAGATCAGAATTGCTACAAATGTGGGAAGAAAGGCCATGCAAAAAGTGCATGCCGGTCCGGGGCTACCATTACCCATGTTGAAGAAGAAGTTTTCAGTGAAGATGAAGATAGTGAAGGGGGTCCCGAGGGAATGTATCACATTAGGAACCCAGGAAATAAAGTTCCACCAATCACTGTAAACCTAGAAGTAGACGGGAGGCCAATTGAGTTTGAAATAGATACAGGGTCACCCTATACCTTAATTTCGGAAGAAACCGCCAAAACTCTGCCAAGTTTCCACAAAATGAAGTCATCTGAGTTAGACCTAACTTCTTTTACAGGACACAAATTGAAAGTCCTGGGAACTATTGAGACTGTTGTCAGTTACCATGGCAACTCGTGCACCACCTCAGTTGTCGTTACAAATCACAAGAGGGTTAATCTTGCCGGGAGGGATGTAGTAGAGCAGCTTAGCGTGATAAGTGTAAACCACCTCAAGGAAACCCTGACCCTAGAGACTGTGCTTGAAAGGCACCCAGATATTTTTAGGGACGAATTGGGGAAGATGAAAGGCACGCAAGCTAAGATTATTGTTGACCCCAGCGCAAAGCCACTTTTCTACAAACCACGCTCACTCCCATTTGCTATGAAGAGCAAAGTAATTGCAGAGATTGACCGACTCGTGGAACAGGATGTGATAGAGCCTATCAGACATTCAGACTGGGCAGCGCCGGTAGTCCCAGTACTGAAACCTAACGGTGAGATTAGACTGTGTGGGGACTATAAGGTCACTGTTAACAAGGTTTCCAAGGTCGAGCAGTACCCAATACCCACCTTGGAGGAGTTGACTGCTCAAATAGCAGGAGGAACTATCTATCATAAGCTTGATCTCTCTCATGCATATTCTCAGGTTGAACTTGACCCAGATAGCAGGAAGTTCACAACCATCAACACGGTGAAGGGTATGTTTCAGTATAAACGTCTGCCGTATGGAGTCGCCAGCGCCCCAGCGGCCTTCCAACGTGCCATAGAAGAACTGCTGCATGGAATACCTCAGGTAGCTGTATACCTAGACGATATCCTTGTGACAGGTGAGAGCACTGCTGAATCGCTTGAGAATTTAGAGAAGGTCCTAGCAAGGCTTGATGAGGCAGGACTGAGACTTAAGAGAGAGAAGTGTGTGTTTATGCAGGACAAGGTTGTATACCTGGGTCATCAGATTGACAAGACTGGCATATCTCCAGTCAAGGACAAGGTTGAGGCACTAGTTAAGGCCAAGACACCGGAGAACGTCACGGAACTGAAGGCATACCTAGGCCTATTGAATTACTACGGTAAATTCTTGAAGGGTCTGTCCCAGGTCCTTCACCCTCTGCACAAGCTCCTAGAGCATGGGGTGAAGTGGCACTGGGGACCAGAACAGCAAACATGTTTTGAACTAACCAAGAAGATGATTCTCTCAGCAGGACTTTTGGTACACTATGATACCGAAAGAGCACTAGTACTCCATTGTGACGCTTCCCAGTATGGCCTAGGCGCAGTCCTATCCCATATCATGGAGGATGGCTCCGAACGACCTATTGGGTTTGCAAGTCGCACCCTTAGCGATGCTGAGAAGAACTACAGCCAACTAGACAAGGAGGGAGCCGCCGTTGTCTTCGGGCTAAAGAAGTTCCACAAGTATGTGTTTGGTCGAGATTTTGATATAATCACGGACCACAAGCCATTACTGTCACTGTTCCATGAGGCGAAGCAGACACCGGTCATGGCATCGCCCAGAATTCAGCGATGGTCCATATTGATGAGGGCATACCAGTACCACATGAAGTACAGAGCAGGAAATCAGCATGCCAATGCAGACTGTATGTCCCGACTGCCTTTACCTGTGAAAGCGCGTACTGAAGACAGAGTATTGATGATAGAAGAGTTAGAAGACTGCTCTATCTTGACCTCAGAGCAGATCAGCCATTGGACAAGGAAAGATCCTGTACTCGCACATGTACATGAGTACCTGTTACGTGGATGGCCGACAGATGACACAGATCCAGCCCTTACACCCTATCGCAAGAGGAGAGACGAGTTAAGCGTCCAAGATGGGTGTATCTTATGGGGTGCGAGAGTTATAATTCCACCCGATGGTAGAGATCAAGTCAAGCGAGAGCTCCACTCTGCACATCCGGGCATCAATCGGATGAAGGCCTTGGCCAGGAGTTACGTTTGGTGGCCCGGAATGGATGAAGAGCTAGCAGAGATAGTGAGGAGATGTGATGTTTGCCAGGACCGGAGAAGAAACCCGCCATCAGCTCCATTGCACCCATGGGAATATCCCGATGGTCCCTGGAAGCGGATCCACCTAGACTACGGTGGGCCGGTCGAAGGTCACATGTTACTGGTTATAACTGATGCTTACTCCAAGTGGATTGAGACATACCTGATGAAGTCAACAACATCTCAAGCAACCATAGACAAGCTGCGTGAATGCTTCGCACGGAACGGTATTCCAGATGTTGTTGTATCGGATAATGGTCCTAACCTTATCTCGGAAGAACTGTCAACATTCTTCAGTAAGAACGGCATCCAGCACATCCCGGTTGCGCCACTACACCCATCCAGCAATGGGCAGGCAGAGCGAACCGTGCAGACAGTAAAGGAAGGGATAGAGAGAACGCCTGGAAGAGATTTGACGACAAAACTGCAGAGATTCCTCTTCCAATACCGTGTTACACCTCACACGACAACCGGTCGTAGCCCAGCGGAACTGTTAAACGGCCGGAAGTTGAAAACAAGGTTTGACTTGTTACACCCTGCTCTCCGAGGTCGAGTCAGGGACAACCAGAGTAATATGAAGAGATATCACGATGGGAAGACACCACTGAGAGCATTTACAGCAGGGGACTTGGTAAGAGCCAAGAACTTTGGACATGGAGTCAGGTGGTTCAAAGGTAAAATCTCCAAGGTAACTGGTCCTCTTTCGTATGAAGTTGAGCTCATAGACGGTAGACTTGTGCGCAGACACATTGACCATTTGCTGAAGCGAGAGGCAGACACAGACGTCAATGAGAAGCCTAGGGGGAATTCTAATATCTCCTTAGGTCCAATGGAGCTGGCCGGTGTAGACACAGTTCCAATAGAAAGTCTGGTGCCACCGACATCCACCACCCCCATATGCGAGCCAGTTGCAGCGACACCAGACGATACTCAGTCAGTGCCTATTGCTACTACAGAGAGCCGCTATCCTACGAGAGTTCGACAAACCCCAAGTCATTTAAATGACTATGTTTTGTAAATAAGGTCCTTGTTGCAATACTTGTTGGGTTCACCAGGACTTGGACACATAGACACACATATCATTGGTGTACTGTAGTATGCTTTAGCTAGGAAGGAGGAAGTGTCATATACTGACCGGGATACCTGTGTCAGGAAGTAGACCGCTGTAAATAGTGTAGGCTCAGGTGACACACATGTTCAGAGGCGAACGGCCTGTCAAGTTGTTGTTGGTTTATTATGGAAAGTTCGTGTGCTAATTAAAGGATAACCAAGTTTATTATATTAGTAATCAAATTATTTTAGCATAACAGCTTTTCTTTTGACATTCTTCGTTTTATCTATATTCTTGCTTGTATTGAATAAAACACAATACAACAAAAACTGGAATTCGACTCTGCCAAATTTTCGTCTTTAATAAGACTTCTTCAGGGCAGATTGATTGTGTTGAGATATTTCATAAAGGCTAACCAATATCGTGTTGCATTTGTCAAATACTGCTAAAGAAGACCGTTCTTGTCTTTATATCCTGTGCTCTTAGTCCTAAGAAGATACATATCCTTAGAAGATACAGCAGCTTTTTCAACTTAAAAGAGAAATTTTCCTTACCGAGGATAAAAAAAACCCTATTTTCAATATGTATTGTTGTTATTGTCTGCATCTTGCATCTTTTTTTTTTTTCAAATAGTTGTGGAAAATTAGTTAGATTATAAATGGCTTGATAAAAAGGTTGTTTTGAAAGAAATAATAAATAATTGTTTTCACTCTTTTATGAACCAGGAACTACCTGAGGGCCAAGATGAATGCTAAAGACTGGAAGACATGGGAATTAAAAACCATGTCTTGAAAAGAACAGTAGGATGTTCTTATTCACTAGTCATTTGATACCCCCACACCCATGGTCCCAGGGAAGGGTGGGGGATTAAACTTTAATAAAAGCCTGTTTCCAAGTTAAAAGTCAAAAACAGTCAATACCACCACCCCTCTTGACATATTCTGGTTAAAAAGTGGTCTAAAACCCCACATTAACCCCTGACTTCTGCGGGACCATAAGGGAGGGGCGCAAATGACTAGTTCATTACTATGTGATTGCGCAGTACACACTCATTAGGTTTTTTTTAGAACAAGATACTTATATAATATAAAACAAACTTTTGCTTTTTAAATAATAAATCTGTAAAGAAAACAGTTTTCTATCAACCTAAAGATAATGGGAAAGGGGATATTTTAGAAAAGTACTGAATATAATTATCACATTATTGTTATTATATTTTCTTTTCAAACATTTAAGGAAGAGTCATATTTCTTCCTTTTTCTTCTCCCTGTTGACCTTTTTTTATGCAATTGATGCTCTTTGCTATTTCCCCTCTACACCAAAAATAAATTAATGAACAGATTTGATTTTTAAATTAGAAATTTTCATTTATTACTTTCACTTATATTTTCTTTTTAGGATTTTCTTTTCAAGTCTCTTTCCATTACATTTATTTTAAAGGTTTAGATTTATTTCATTGGAATGGTTGGATCCAGGGTTTCTAAACTCACCAAAATATAATCCATTACCGGGTGTATATTTGTAGATATTAATTTCCATGGGGATGGAAAATCACCACTTAAATGGTACATTAAAACTTCAGTATTGCATCTTATCTAAAATTGTGTCTGACACTATATTCCATCTTTGAAATCCTGTTTCATCCATTGTTCTTCACAAGGACAAAGCTTGTCAGAATGTAGCTTTACAAATGTACATTAATGGAACTTTTATTAAGGGGAAGGATTTTTTAGGGCAAGATACTTAAACTTTATAACACTAGCCACAACCTTGTTCTTTTTCAATAATAGAATTCTGTTCACATAGCTTGGATAGCAAAGACATGGCCTCTTTAGAGGCCTGTGGTGGTGAAAGGGTTAAGATAATGGGAAAGGGGAAATGTCAAAAAATGCTCAATCAAATTATTTTCATTACTGTTATATTTTTTTCACCAAACCTTTCAAGTTGAGTCAATTCACTTTATATCTCCTCTCCCGTCGGTTATTTTTTAGTCAATTGATATTCTTTGCTTCCTCTCACCCCAAACGTAGATCAATAAAAGGGTTTGGTTTGAAATTAGAATTCAGCATTTTTAATCTGTGTTTTCTTCATTGCATTCATTTGGGAGTAAGCCAGCAACAACAAGGCCACTATATGGTAAAGGGGGGTGCACCAATATGTATTGCATGAAAGGAGATATATTTTTGGATTTTAATTTCCAGACATTTTTCTGAATATTCGGTCCAATGAAGGAGAGAATCGCCACTAAATCAATACATAAAAATTACAGTATGGCATCTAAACACTTTAAATATATTATTTTGAATCTTTGGAATGCTGTTACATCCATGACATTTTCTGCACAAGGGCAAAGCTTGTGGGAGTATTGTTTCGATTAAAAAAATATTCATAATGGAACTTCTATGATCGGACATAAGAATTTACCATTAGAATCTTGACAACTTTGACAGCCATATCCACACCAGGAATTGTGTTTGTTAACTTTGATTTACTGCATAATTTAAATTATTGAATAAGGCCTGGATCCATTTGGTTGGTACAATAAATAAATCTCAGTAGAGAGCAGGATCCTATATCCCCCAATAATACCTTTGATCAGTCAACACAAAAGGTGTTCAATGCTGGCTCCGCTTTTAGGCAGTGCCTAAATCTATATGTTAAGCTACTGTACTCTATAAATCAATTGAAAAGAAACCCCTTCCTCTTTTCTAAATATTTGTTACAATTTATTTCAGATATTGACCATGGCAAAGAAGATGAAGATAAGTAAATATATAAGGATGGACAAGAGAGATCATTGAATTTTCTCCTTTGTATTCCACTCTTAGTGATAAAAAAAACTTATACTATTTTTTTTTGAATATTTGTTTTATTTGTTCAAGCTATGTGTTATTGACTATTACACTTTTTGAAAGTATGGTTACAAACTGACCCCCCAGTTCTGAGCACTGTCAAGAAAATAGGGGGGACCCTCTTCGTATTTACAAAGACAATGCTTAAAGAACGCTGCTTGGTGGAAAAATGGTATGAGATTATATGGCTTTCAACGTTAATGGAGATTTGCACCCTAGCCTCTGCTACGGCCCTGCCCCTGGACCTCTTGTTGAAAATAGGTTTTCTAGTAATAACATGTTTTCTAGTGAGGGAAGGGTTTTATACTTCTAAGTATGATCCAAGTATAAACCAAGAGCATGGATGAAGGTTGGTTAAAAAGTTTCTATGTATTAAATCCCCAGAGCTAACACAGTATTATACTTCTGGGGTTTTTTAATTCGCACTAAAACATAATATAAGACACAGCATATCGTGCATTCAAAAGGTGCAATGGGCGTTTGAAATGAGAGGGGATCTATGATTATTTCACATCACTTTTATGTATGTTGCTTGATTGTAAAAAATGTATGATTGGACAAATTGTTTCCACTTTTCTCCCATTTACTCTGACTTAAAATTTTCTACCAGAAAGAATACAAATCATTAGAATTCTGTTGGAGTAAAATTGTTTAGGAGAAGAATGATAAGCTCATGGAAATGATTTGTTTTCAAGACGTATTGCATTATACATATGCTGTAAAAACATTTATAACATAACATGTGTCCACTGCATTTCTTTGGGATTGAACATTGTACCAACAGCTTTGTGTATTTTGGGGGTGGCATGTTTCCATCCTTTTTGGGTGTATGAAATTTTGAGCTCTGTTGGATGTTTATAACTGAATACTGCCTGCACCTTCCAACCCACCCCTGGGCAATTATCCCTCTAACCTTCAAGGCATATATATTCTAAGGCCATTCAGCCTTTCGGCTATCAAGTCATAGCCCATTCACGCTCTAGGGACATTGTCAATATTTAAATTTAAGAGTTATACAAAAGATGTGCTGGTTGGTACAAGCCAAGCAAAAAAAAAATTCAAACTGTGTCTTCTATTTGTTTTATTTGATATTCTGTGTACCACATGCTTTTTGTGTGTAGGAGATGAGACGATATAAGCTTATACCACTGTTAAGTCATTAAAACAAATATGAAATACTGTTGTGTCAAGTCATTTTCTGGAGTGACTGATCCAGGTGTGGTTCTGAGGTCCAATGTTCCAATCCTTTTTAAGCACAAAGCTATTGTAATAGTTTTCATAAATTCAACCACCTTTGAAAAATTCTAGACCCCCATTCAATTTTAAACAGCGCATGCACAAGGCAATTTGAATACTGAATGTTCATGATCGACTGACAAACTCGGACGGGATGCATATATAACTTATTGAAACTAAACACAGCACACCGTAAGGCATGTATTTATGCATGCATTATGAGCTTCGGAGGACGCAACGAAAATCATTTGCAGTACCGAGTAGTCAACTCCAGGGTCAAGAATCCATGCCTGCTTGTTCACCGTGAAGTGTGCCTTCGAATTCCAGTATAATTACGCTTCCAAGCTGTAATTCAATCGTGATGACTGAAATAACCGGAAGCTACATGGGGGACGCCATCTTGGATGTCAACTCAGTTTTATTGGTCACCTGTATGAGTGTGCAAGGGCGCTAGGATATTACATTTCTCCCTTACTTAAAAAGAATAGCTCTATACAATCTTAACATTTCTAACGATCAACTCAATAAAGTAATCAATAGAGTTCTCTTGAAGTAAGTAAAGTCTCAAGAAGTCTCAAGAAAAATATCTTGTTTTCTAACTGGTAACATAGTCCTTGAGGTGACTCGGCTTGCGCCTCTCCCTCTTGGCTCGCTCCCTCAGCTCTGGTGTCTCCTGGTCCTCTCTAGGCTGTGGTTTAGCGTTAGCTGTTTTTTTTTGCTTTCTTCCTCCGTCTTGTCTGTGCTGTCGCTTATCTCTGTTGCTACGCTTGCACTCTGAGTAGGTTGATCACTACCCTCTGGCTTGAGCATGGATAGATTTTCCTCACACGATTTCTCTCTGGTTTCGTCCGCTGTGTTGATAATACAGTTAGCGAGCTTGAACTGGCTTGCGTCTCTGCTTACCGTCCTGCTATCTGTAGCTCTGCGTGCTGTCACCTTTGATCCCTCAATGTTTGTGACAGTGTAGAAGGCTGGTTCGTATGGCGTGCTCCATTTGTTTCTCTTCTGCTGTCTCACCAATACGTAATCTCCTAGGATGAGCTGTGTCTCCTTTGTATTCTTGTTCTCTCGATTTGCCTTCATTTTCTTCTTGTATCCTTCATCTCTGGCATCTATTCCTTCCTCCTTGGCTGTTCTCTCTGCGGTTGGTGGTGTGTAGTCTAACTTGGTTCTAACACTCACTCCTCGCATGGCTTCAGGTGTTACTCCTGTCGCAGGTTGGGGTGTCGATCTGTATGCTACTAGCATGTTGTGGATGGCTTCTTGCCGTTCGTACTTGTCCTTCCCTTCAAGGGTTGCTATGCGTTCAGTCTTGTTTAGTATTTGCATGAACTTCTCGCTTTCTCCATTTGCTCTGGGATGCCCTGGCGTTATCCTGTGGGGATCGAATCCTTCTTCCTTTGCGAACTCTTCATAGTCCCCGGGATTGAATGGTGGTCCATTGTCACTCTCTACCCTCTTGGGTGTGCCATATGTTGCAAAGATGTTCTTCATCCTTTCCTTGACTGGTCCCAGGCTTGTGCTTGGCACTCTTTCCACAACTGGATATCTGCTCCTCTTATCAATAACCACGAGGTTGTAGTGTCCGTCTGGGTACGGTCCACCGAAATCTGTTGAGATGGTCTCCCAAGGTTTGCTAGGGATTTGGGTTGGCTTGATAGGTTCTTCCTTGTGACTTTTGGTTGCTACTTGGCAATTGAAGCACTGATCGACTGCTGTATCTATCATGCTGTTCATGTTTGGGAACCAATACTTCTCTCTGAGCATTTGCTTGGTCTTTGTCTCGCCTAAGTGTCCCAGTTTGTGTCCGATCTTGACGATCTTTCTCTGCAGTACTTCAGGAAGCACAATTCTTTCTTCCCGGAAGATCAGTCCTTCAGCAACTGAGAGTTCTTGCCTCACTTGGTAGTATGGCTGTATGTCCTTATCTCTTCTGAACTTCTCCCAGTCACATCTTGCTATTCTCTCTGCCAACTTCTGCGACGTCTTGTCTTTCAGTGTCTCTTCCCTGATTCTCTTAAGCACAACTGCGTGGTCAGCATCGACGGTCCACTTGATGATTTCCTCTGTGCTGTCGTCCCCAGTCTCTCGGGAGGGGGTGCCTGGAAAGGTAATCTAGTGGATCTTGCTCGTCCTTCCCTGGCTCCGTAGATCAGCTCGAAGTCGACGTCTTGCATTTCCATCACCCATTTCTCTATTCGTGGGGGCATTTTCGCAGTCGCCTTGTTGAACATGAGTAGTAGTGGTTTGTGTGCGGTCACGATTCTGAATCTTGGTGCACCTAGCAGATACATCCTCAGCCTCTTTTTGGCCCACTTGATCGCTAATGCATCCTGCTCTGTCTGGCTGTATTTCTTCTCGGTGTCGGTCATCGTGCGGCTGATGAAGTTTTACAGGTTGCATTCCTTTGTCTGTCTGCTGATACAGTGCAGCGGAAAGTCCTTGGTGGTAGCTTGCCTCCGTGCGGAGTATGATGTGGCGTCTGGGGTTGAAGTATGCCATTGTTGTCTCGCTTGAGATGCCCTCTTTGATCTCCTGAAACGCCTCGTTCTTCCCAGTGGAACTTTGTTTCTTTTCTCGTTAGCTCGAATAGTGGTGCGGCTATGGTGGCGTAGTCGCTGATGAAGTTGTCAAGATACCCCGCCATTCCGAGAAAGCTTCTCACCGCCTCCTTGTCCCCAGGTCTCTCGCTCTCCTTTACTGCTCTCACCTTGTCCGGCGCTGGTCTGAGCCCTTTGTTGGTGAAAATGTGTCCAAAGAACTCAATCTCTTGCTTCTCAAATTCGCATTTCTCCCCATTGAATGTTATCCCGTGATCCTTTGCTCTCTGGAGGACTGTTCTCAGCGTCTCAGCGTGTTCTGCTTCATCTCTGCCTCCGATCAGGATATCGTCTCGCTGATTGATGCAGTTGGGGATGTCTCCGAATACCTTGAACATTGCTTCGTCAAATACATCTTGTGAGGACTTGGCGCCAAAGACAAGTCTTCCGGGTCTGAAGTTTCCCCATGGCGTGCTGAATGTCGCGACCTTCCTGGTCTCTTCGTCCAGAGTCAGCTGGTGGTATCCTTGCCGTAGATCTAGCTTGGAGAATATCTTGCAGTCACGGAGCTTATGGGTGAAATCTTCCACCATCGGGGCTTGAATGCAGCGGCTTCTCTTTATTGATAAGTTTGGTACCCTCATGTCTATGCTTGCTCTGATCATCTGTGGTTCTAGCTTCTCCTTGTCTGTCTTTGTGTACTTCGGTTTGGGCTGAACGACTAATGGCGAACACCAGGTGATGGGTTCTCCCTCTGGCACCGGTTCAAATATGCCTTGTTTAACTCCTTGATCGAGCCATTTCTTGAGGGGTTGTTGCAGGTAGTAGGCAACATTCCTTGGTTGCTGTGCCACTGGAGTTGCTTCTGGGTCCATCTCCAGCTTGAACTCGATCGGCTCGCCTGTCTTGTCCTGGAAGCAGCCAATGCCGTCAAAGACCTTCTCGAATTGCTTGGCAATTTCTTCACTCTTCGTTGTTTGCTTCACTGTTTTGATTCTTAGATCATTGGGTTCTCTGATACACCCTTCTGGGTCGATCTTCAGCATTCCAAGCTCGTTCAATGTCTCCTTTCCTATGAGTGGCGGCGAATCCATTCTTCCCCTTATCACCACAAAGCGAGTCTTTGCACCTCGGTTTTTGTTTCGTATGGTGACTTCAAACTCTCCTTTCACCTGAAGGCTTGTCTGGATGGTCTTCAGCTTTTCTCTGCAGTCTGTCAGATCTCCAATTTCGTCAGAGAGGTGTGAAAGTGCCTTGTACTGGTATTCGTCCATTACGTTGACGCTGGCGCCGCTGTCTGGTTCGACCTGCGCATCCACGTCTCCAAGTCTAACCAAAACTGTACCCTTGGGCTTGCCTGATGTCACTATCTTCACATGGGATAGGTGCTTGGAAGTTAACTCCAGGTACCCACCATCCGATCGACTGCTGGAATCTTCGTGCTCTGGTTCATGACTGACTTCATGGATACGTTTGAATCTTCTTCTATGCTTGTCTTCTGTTCCACCTTCTGACTTGCAACAAACTGCGAAGTGGTTGTACTTTCCGCATTTTAGGCATTGCTTCCCATAGGCTTGGCAGTCTTTCCCCGGCTTGTGTGCACCAGTCTTCCCACAATAGTCACACTTGTGCCTGTCCTTCTTTCTCGCCTCTCCACTTCTTTGTTGTAATGGGGGTTTCTTGGCTTGGGGCTTCTTTTGTGTTTGGATCTTGGCCACTTTGAAATCTTCTTTCATGTCATTCACCTGCTTATTATTCTCCTCCTTCTGGCCAGCATTTTCTATGAATTCGGTCAAATTCCATCTCTTCTCTATGGCTCTCTTGACTAAATCTCCATCTGAGATCGTCTGGATGAGGTGCTCTAGAATCCTCTCATCTTCTTGAGTACCGAACTCGCACTCCTTGGCTTGGTATCTCGTTCTGGCTGCATATGTGACAATACTCTCGTTCGTTTCCATCTTTTGTTTGCTGAACCTGTATCTTGCGTGGTGTTTGTTCTTCTTCGGCAGGAAATGGTTGTTAAGTTTCCTCTTTATTCTCGTGAAGTCGTTGTCATCCGCGCTTGGCGTCGGCTCTGGTAAGTTTCTTGCTAGTTTCTTGATCTCAGGCCCTCCATAAATCTTCATCGCTCTCACTTTATCTTCGGTTGTTTTGATTTGAAAATACTCGACCTCCTCTTCAAAATCTTCAAGCCATTCCTTCCAGGCTCTTCTAACTGATTCGTCGGGATGCTGAAGGGTTGGATTCTGAGAGACTTACCACTCGTCAAAACCCTGATTTCTTAAGGTTGCTCGTTCTCTCCCATTTCGACACGTGACAGAATTCGTCGTTTTCTTCGATTTTCTCGCTAAATTCTCCCGCTGGAGCCCTATTTTCTTCTCTCTAGGCTTCTTCCACGACTCTTGCTGATTTCTGTCTGATTTCCCGGTCTTCACACGCGGTTTTCTCCGTTGTTTTTCCTCTCGTCGCCACTGAAATAACCGGACGCTACATGGGGGACGCCATCTTGGATGTCAACTCAGTTTTATTGGTCAGCGGTATGAATGTGCAAGGGCGCTAGGATATTACAATGACCATCATCCTCGCCGTCATCTATTGACTATAGCGAATCGGACTTTCCAACCGAACATAGCCATTCGAAATATAAATTTTTACCACATCTTTGCGCCCAAAGGCTTTTCTACAAGTCTTTCAAGTTTTGATACGTCTAAAACCCTACCAAAAAGCAGAAAGATACTGTTTTATGCTCTTATTTTCGTCTCTCTATGGCCGCCGTGTTTTTTTTACTTAGGTCCAGCGAGTGTTATGACGTCATCTTACAATTTGATCTGTCATTGGTTGTTTCAAGTTTTGATCCCTCGAATGTCAAAACAAAAAAGTGTCAATAAAAGGAAATATTCTGAGCTGGTCTCACCCATCTAACGCTTTCAGGGACTGAAACGAGTTTAAGAAGGGGGGAGGACTTGCCACGGAGGAAAATGACGCAATAGAGAATAACGTTATCTTGGATAACCTACCGACCTTCCTGAAGTTAATGGACAGTCAAAAGCATGTTTTGTTTAGTTAAACGATTTATCTTGACCGAGTAACTTTAACCGTTCGGCTAAGGTTCCTCTGAAACGAGATAGTAGAGAATTGGAAAATGACCCTCGACACAGCGGAAAAGTTGGAGTTGCGCGTCCCTTTTCAAGTGGTAATTGAATCGGGATTTGGCCACCAATTCTCGTTTCGTACTTCTTAAAGAAGGAAGGAAAGTTAGGTCTGAGTCCGCACTGGGTTTACCCTAAGTAGGCTTCAGACCTAGCCGTCGGTAGAATTAGGTTTTAGTACTTTTTAAGTCTTGGACTGCAAAAATGATTGGAATCTTGTCAATCATTATATTCATGTGTGTATCTCGCCATGCGCACTAGTCACGGTACCCCAAGGGTAACAAACCGACACACCCATGGGGGGGGGGGGGGTGGTAGTTCGTTACTCGGACGCTCATTGGCTGAGGCCTTTATCTAAACAGAGATAAAAGCTTTCCATGGTTGTCAGCGTCGGATTACCTAGGACCGTATAAAAAGGGGTGCGGTAGAATCGGCAGTTAGATCTTGTAAACCTTCAGTTTGTAACAGCGAAGTAAAGCCCGGTACCTGTACCGCCCCTACTACAGCCTACTGTCGTTTTTACAATTTATCTGCTACCTGTTGTAAACGAAGCATCGCGTCGAAAATTCGTGAAAAGACGGAACTCATTTGAAAAATTAGAGACCTTAGAATGATTAAATGAATTTACAATTTTGACACAGTATTAAGTTCTAAACAAGCTTTTTCTCAAATAACTATAAAAAAATCTATCGACATTTTTTTTCCTCTAGCGATAAAAGTATTTGATTCGACGAGAACAATATAGAATGCTCGTTTTTGAAATTGGGTCATTTTTGAGCAAAAGAACTCCAAATTTCAAATTAGATAGATTAATGTTTGCGGTTGATTATTCACTAGTCAATTGAAACCCCCAACCCCATGGTCCCGGGGAAGGGTGGGGGATTAGACTTTGACCCTGTACAAAACAGAGAAAAGCCTCCACCCCCTCGGGACAAAATTGCAGTCAAATGCCCCTACCCCCTCAGGATGCAAACTATAGGCAACTATCTGACAACAAGTCATCTGAAATAATCTTTCAAAGCCAGTACATTTCGGAGAGTACATTTGTACTAATAACTATGAAGATAACAGTTACCAAAAAAAAATGAAAAATAAATAATCTTCATCTGGCGTTAGTTATCATTCATATTTGTTTTTGCACATTTCGCCATGCAGCTTGCCACACGCTGATACATAAACTTGCTTGCTACAGAAGAGAAATTATCTCAAACCAGAAACTGACATGATTTTTGCAAAGTACATTTGTGATGTTATTCATTTGTCCCCAAGCCCCCATGGTGGGGACAAGTCTTAGAGTAAAAAACTGTCAATTCCCCCACCCCCTAGGAACAAATTCTTGTTCAAAAGTGCTCTAAACCCCCACGTCAACCCCACACTTCCCCGGGATTATTTGGGGGAGGGGGGGGGGGGGGGGTGGGGGTTTTAAATGACTAGTGCATTACAGTTAAGAACTGGAAATATAAAACTTTGCAGATTTAGAAGGTTAAGTTTTTTTTCCATTTTCGACAGGACAAATAAAGTCTTTTTCCTCTGTAGAATCTGTACTAATGCATACTTGTGCAGTTCTGGGTCATTTTAGCACAGGGAGCTCACCTCTATGGTTTGAGTTGTTTTTTAGCTTTGCGGTGTTTATTATTTTTAGTGCGTGTGTGCATTTGTATCTCTTGTCTACTTTTTCGGCGCACGGTGCTTTCTGGCGCTCTCTCATTGGTTAGCGGTCTAACGGCCGTCTCGTCTGTTAAATGGCTTCCATGTCACGACATACCTAGTTAAAGGGACAAGGGATGGAACTCTTTTTACCCGCCCTAGAAAACACGCCAGAAAAATATCTTTAGCTTGAATTCATTGGCCCGAAATTCTTACAGCTATAGAAGAAAGATGTCTTTTTAAGCTAGTGTTAAAAAAATTAATAAACACGATCTCATGTCCACAATAATGCATCTTGCAAACCTCTCTGGCTTTATTCTGACGTTTTATCGGAGGCAGAGGTGGACGGAAGTAGATGCATCAAAGCACCTTTTACTTCCGTTTGCATACTAATAAGCGAATCGCGCCAGCCCATGCTTGTTTCGCTCGAGACACGCGAGAAAAGCTCTTCAAAGAAAAATACGTAAGTGTAATATTTATTCGAATTTTTCTATGGAATATATTTTGCTCCTATTTTTAAACCTATTCCTGTGCCTATGCCCTGAGAATTCTTACGTATGAGGAAAATGCGAAGAAATAATATTATCAACAATCAAAACTGTTATTTACCAGCTGACGATGTCGAATGCCGAAGCCATTTTCAAAGATTTTGCCGGTTCTATTGCCGTTGAGATTTTGTCACTCTTTAAAACCACTTCCGTTCATTCACTTCCGTCCACCTCTGCTCAAGACGCAAGCGGCAGAAACTTTAGCGAGAGTTTCATCCCTTGTCTAGTTTTACTAGGTTTGTCGTGACACGGAAGCCATTTCGCAGTCGAGACGGCCGTAAGATCGCTAACTAATGAGAGAGCGCTAGAAAGCAACGGGCGCCGAAAAAGTAGACAAGAGATACAAACGAACACACGCACTAAAAATAATCAACAGCGCAAAGCCAAAGACACAACTCTAACTTTATTTAAACCGTAGAGGTGAGCTCCCTGTGATTTTAGCTTGATTTGAAGCCGTTTAGAGCGAAAAAAAAGCGTTTTCCTCATCCTCGTTCTCAGGGTCTTCATATCCCCCTGGATGCATTTTCTCATGTTTTCTCTTAAAAACTGTTTTTACAGCTTCAATTACTAAAAACACCCGTATGTAATAGGCTTGGTTTCCCTGTAGAGAGCTTTTTCAATAAACCGAGAAAAGCTTGGACGAGCAGGTTACGAACCACAATTCCAAGCGGGATGAGAATTATTCAAAATGGCGGATGAATCGACTGCACCGAATTTCTCTCTCATCAGAACATAAGGCGTGTTTTTTAAAGGCAGGTAGTGGTTCCTCTTTGCGGTGAGTTGCGGTGAAGAGCGGTGACGGCGGTGAACATTCAGTGTATGTGTGTTTTTTTTAAGCTAGGTAGTAGTTCCTCTTTGCGGTGAGTTGCGGTGAACAGCGGTGAAAGCGGTGAGCGATCGGCGTGTGTGTGTGTGTTAAGCTCGTGAGTCGTTTCTCTTTGCGGTGAGTGGCGGTGACGCTGCGGTGAAGAGCGGTGACGGCGGTGAGCAATCGGTGTGTGTGTGTGTTGAGCTAGTGAGTCGTTTCTCTTTGCGGTGAGTTGCAGTGAAGAGCGGTGAACATTCGGCGTGTGTGTTTTTTTTTAAGTTAGGTAGTAGTTCCCCTTTGCGGTGAGTTGCGGTGAAGAGCGGTGAACATTCGACGTGTGTGTTTTTTTTTTAAGTTAGGTAGTAGTTCCTTTTTGCGGTGAGTTGCGGTGAAGAGCGGTGAACATTCGGCGTGTGTGTTTTATTAAGCTAGGTAGTAGTTCCCCTTTGCAGTGAGTTGCGATTAAGAGCGGTGAACATTCGGCGTGTGTGTTTTTTCAAGCTAGGTTGTAGTTCCTCTTTGCGGTGAGTTGCGGTGACAGCGGTGAACATTCGTCGTGTGAGTTTTTTAAGCTAGGTAGTATTTCCTCTTTGCGTTGAGTTGCGGTGACGGCGGTGAGCGATCGGCTTTTTTTGTTTTTTTAAGCTAGGGAGTAGTTCCCCTTTGCGGTGAGTTGCGCTGATGCTGCGGTGAAGAGCTAATACGTCGTTTTGTTGTGTGGGTTTGCTTTGTGCTTGGAAGTCTTTTCTCGTTGTGGCGTAAACATAAAACATGCTAAACCATATAGAATCGAAAATGAAAGAACAGAAAATGGACCAATCACATACGAGCTTTAGGTAGTACGTGATGACCCGGAAAAAAATAACGTTTATATTGTTCTATTGCCCCAATTAAAAAGCAATGTTTCTTTGTTTATTTTTTTATACAACTTTGTATAATATCTTACTCCTCCGTCCCCTCCCTTGATAGAAACAAGGTGTAAAATCTGTCCCTCCGGTCGCTGCCTAGCTCATCCATATTCTTCTTCCTGAAAGGCGCCGTCCTCTACTTCCCCTCCCCCCCAAGGTTGCTGTCTTGCTCACCCATATCCTTTTTACCAAAAGGCGCCGTCCTCTACTCCCCCCCCCCCCGTTTGCTGTCTTGCTCTTATTCCCAAAAGGCGCCGTCCTCTACTCTCCCCCCCCCCCCCGTTTGCTGTCTTGCTCTTATTCCCAAAAGGCGCCGTCCTCTACTTCCCCTTCCCCCCCCCCCCCGGTTGCTGTCTTGCTCACCTATATCCTTTTTCCCAAAAGTCGCCGTCCTCTAATTCCCCTCCCCCCCCCGGTTGCTGTCTTGCTCACCCATATCCTTTTTCCCGAAAGGCGCCGTCCTCGATGCTTGACAGTGACTCTACCCTGTTCCAAGGCAAATACCTGAATATGGAAAAAAAAATGTGGCGGTACATTCAATGGGGCTTATTCCTGACTTACGCATCTAAATGGCGCATGGAGTTTACCGTGACCTGATGCGCTCAGGGCAAGAGGGCAGACATCGAATGAGTAAGAGAACTATGAAGATGCTATACTTATTTGAGTATTCCATTGTATATGACGATGGGTACATGGTTGCCACTGTTCTCCAACGATTAAGAGAACGGGAATTTTTTTAAACTCTTTTGAGGGAGAACCCTGATTGTTGCCCGTGAATAGCTTTGTTTTTAGTTCGGTTGTAAAACAAAGAAATACGAAATATACTTACAAAAATGTTAATGCATAAAGTGAGATGAAAGTCCCCTTTGGAATTCTAGTAATACCAGCATCTGAAAACTCCCTAAAGGACAAAAGGGACAAAGCTTAATTGTCATCATGTACAAACAATATTGGTTCGGTTGATATCTTTTAACAAATAGTTCTTATTTTTGCGTGCGTCTGTCCTCTAATAGATGCACAGATGACGTAACAGCGTATCATAAACAAAAAAGTATGCAACGAGACGCAGTCGAGTTGTGTGACTGTTGTTCACGACACCATGACACGCAGTTTTGTCTTCTGTGCATCTTTATAGGACAGATAAATGATACCTATTTGTTTTATACAACAATAACATTGTTTTAAAGTGCGTGTCCGCGACAGGACCATGCAGTCGCGGTACATGACCCCCCGCCGATCTGGATGAAACTTGGCCAGTTGGATGTGCTCCCCAGAGGAAATCCACACCTCGGACGGTTTGAAGTTTGAATGAATTCGAGGGGAGTTAGACCACCCCCCTTGTTTTGGGCCTCAAATGACCTTGAAATTCCTTTGAAAATGGCTCCATTTCCCGCTGCTCTCAAGCATACGCATTTAATTAAATATATAAACTCTTACTATGATTATTGCATTATTGACACGGTTTCCATTGCTTTCTGTAGGGCTTTATTTCACGTACAAACCTCATTAATAGGCAAGTAGCTAAGAGCCCGGGGAAGGTTTTTATATTCAGCAGGGAAGAGCGGGGCTTATGAATTGAATTTAATTGCTCTATTAAAATGCAAGGGATGTATATAGATACATCCCGGGGAAGCTCGTATACATCCCTTGCATTTATAATGAGCAACAGCACGGCACGGCACGGCACACCACACCACACCACACCACACCACACCACACCACACCACACCACACCACACCACACCACATATCACACCACATATCACATCACATCACATCACATCACATCACATCACATCACATCACATCACATCACATCACATCACATCACATCACATCACATCACATCACATCACATCACATCACATCACATCACATCACATCACATCACATCACATCACATCACATCACATCACATCACATCACATCACATCACAACATCACATCACATCACATCACATCACATCACATCACATCACATCACATCACATCACATCACATCACATCACAACACAACACAACACAACACAACACAACACAACACAATACAACACAACACAACACAACACAATACAACACAACACAACACAATACAACACAATACAATACAATAATATATAGATTTAGGCACTGCCTAAAAGCGGAGCCAGCGTAAAATCTATTTAAGCCATATTATAATAATCAATCAATCAATCAATCAACCAATCTTTTATTGAATATTTTAAATGTAAATACAGGGAAAAGCCGAAGCCAGAGGCTTATTAGCCTTAATACATACATGTATGTATATATGCAATGTGTGAGTGAAGCCGTTCCGAAGAGTTCGTGATGCACAGGTGTAGGTAGAGTGGGATATGTTTGTAGGTATATTTTTTGTTGTTGTTTAACCCGGAAAAACTTGTTTGGGTGTATTTGGAGGTATCATCGATTAAGGAACATTGAAGAATTATAGTTTTTTTTTTACAGCAAAATGGGTTTCTTTTTTATTCTCTTCAACATCAACCATATCAGCTCACAACACATTTCTATACATTAGCATATTGCTTTTGCCAGTGAATGTGCTTCATACTTGCCTACATTGTCCAAATTCCCCTTCTTCCTTTCACATTGCACTACTACTAGATTTTCTTGATTTTTATAATTTTCTTTCAGTAAAAGGGTAAGAAAAGTAATTTGGTAAAAATTAAAAATATTGGCTAAACAGTTTTATCAACCTTCTTTACTGTGTTTTTGTGGCTACTACTCTATTTGAATTGACACTATGTCTTGGGTATGGTTTGTAAAAAACACTGACCCTCCTTGAGGTGGTCCATGGACCCATATTGAAGCATCAGGGTGTCAAGGGTATGTACATCTGTGTTTTTTGTGCTAAAACATAAAAAAGGGCTCGGTGTGGCATTGAAAAAAAGATCATCTCAGATTCAAATAATAGCTATTTCAAAAGTAGATTTCTCACAAACCCCTGTGGAGTTAATTAGTGCAAATTTAAACAAAGAATTTTTTTTTTATTAGAAAACCCATCTATATCTAGATGGGGGCCAATTTTGGTCAGTGTTTTGTACCAGCCACTTTGTCAAAGGGTGAATGAAAAAAAAAAACACTCTAACTTGTTTTCAAAGTTTCTGACTACTTTAGTTATTTTATTAGCTGATTTAGTTTTTTTTAAACAAGTTTTTATTGGTATTGGTAACTATTATCTATCTTTTTGTTACTTAGCTGTATTAATGAATACATCCTGTCCTAGCATCATGCCTCTAAAGCTGGCAGCTGGGATTCATCTGAAAAAAAAAATGGAGAAAAGTGACAAAAAGCTACGGAAGAATACTTAAGATAATATATAGATTTAGGCACTGCCTAAAAGCGGAGCCAGCATTGAACACCTTTTGTGTTGACTGATCGAGGTATTTTTGGGGGATCTAGGATCCTGCTCTTTTCTGAGATATATTTATTGTACGAACCAAATGGATCCAGGCCTTATTCAATAATCTAAATTATGCAGTACATCAAAGTTAACAAACACAATTCCTGGTGTGAATATGGCTGTCAAAGTTGTCAAGAGTCTAATGGTAAATTCTTATGTCCCATCATAGAGGTTCTATTATGAATATTTTTTTTAATCAAAACAATACTCCGACAAATTTTACCTTGTGCAGAATATGTCATGGATGTAACAGCATTCCAAAGATTCGTAATAATATATTTAGACTGTTTAGATGCCATACTGTAATTTTTATGTATTGATTTAGTGGTGATTCTCTCCTTCATTGGACCGAATATTCAGGAAAAATGTCTGGAATTAAAATCCAAAAAAACCTCCTTTCATGCATTACACATTGGTGAAACCACCCTTTACCATATAGTGGCCTTGTTATTGGTGGCCTACTCCAAAATGAATGCAATGAAGAAAAAACAGATTAATTTGGGAAGTAAATCCTATAGAGCCAACGTCAGATCGGCTTTACTTTTTTAATAATAAGGAGTATTGATTTGGCCGCCATTTTGAACCGGAAGTAAATTACCTTTTTCATAAAAGTAAATAAACTTGCAAATTTTGATAATGTTTTGCCACTAGACGACGAAGTCACAAAATGTATTTAATGTATAAACCTTGGACGTTTATTTCACCCCGCGCTCTCTAGCAAAAGACACCAATTTTATTGCAGTTGTAGTTTGAAATAACCTTTATAAGATAAGCTATGGAGCCAAGATAAAATCGGCTTTTATCACCGACAAATATTGTTGATTAAAATTGCCGCCATTTTGCACCGGAGATTAAATTTGGCATTTTTGAAAGCACAGAGATGAACATCTTGTTAAAAAGTCTACGACTATAATATTCATGAAATCCATTTGATAAAGTTGTGGAAAAGACAAAACTGTTTAGGTTTCTGCTATTAATTTTACTGTTTTTTTAAACGGTAAAATGAAACGGTAAAAGTAATTTCCAAACCTGTTTCTGTACACTCTAATCAAACCAGCTTAATGCGGAAGTAATTTCCAAACCTGTTTCTGTACACTCTAATCAAACCAGCTTAATGCTTAAGTAGTTTCCAAACCTGTTTCTGTACACTCTAATCAAACCAGCTTAACGCATATACGAATAAGCAATGAAGCATTAGTTTTAATAGAATTGCACAAATGATAAATGAAAGTTGTATTTTGCATGTGCATTAAATTGATATTTGATATTAAGAAAATATTTTCCTGCATGTTGTTAAAAATTAGTGAAATCTCAGGCTGGAAGTTCTTAAAAAATAGATTCTTATAAAACTAAAAGAGTGTGGTTTATATACGTCGGTCTACCATAATTACAAGCTCCACTGAGAACTGCTATCTTCATTTAATGCAGTTCAGATATCTTACAGCTTTATCGTTACACGATTCAGTGAAGCTGCAAAGGGCTGAACATTTCATGCTGGCTTGGGTGTAAGTGCAGCGTGCTGGGCACCCTATCTAGCATCTAATAGCTCTTGGTTCTTCATCTAATAGTTCTTTGGCATCTTGGTACGCCTTGGAAAGCCTTAGTAGCGTTTTTCCAAAGCGGCTGGCAACTATTGTACATTCTGCTAAAAAGACGGAAGTTCTGAGGCAGGGAGGAGTGCCTTGTCCCCAACAAGGCTCTGCTTGAATGGCGGCTTTTGTGGTGTGTTGTATGATAGCTGCCTTCGTCAATGAATGACAACAAATGCTGTTCCTTTCTTCACGAAGAGCTGTATTCTTGCCTTGTCTACTTCCGACTCTCTGTACTTGTTCGGTCGTATAGAAGCAGCGGAAAGCGCTCAAGTGTTGTCAAACATTCTGTCTTTTATCTCAACTGACCTGAAGGTTAACTGTCGAAAAGCATCTGTGGCTTCGGGGAATACAGCAAGTACTGTCTTTTCCCTCTTTCCGCACAACAGGATACAGTATCACGCCAGTAAATGCGTGAAATTCTACCAGTATTTATTTGGCGAGATACTCCTTTCACTTTTCTGTAGAATAAGGAAGAAAGGCAAGGAGAGTGATAAGCGCGCATCCGAGGCCACCAGTTAAACGGTTCCTACTAGAAACTGTTCATCTTGTAGCACTTGCACATATTCATGTATGCGGTCGTTTACAGACATTGAAGTCAGTAGGTGGAGCGGCCCGCTCCCGTGGTTCTTGGTATCCCATCCAGGCTTGTCACATAAGCAGTTTTTTTCTTCTTTCTTTTGTCTTGATCCAGCTATTGAGTGTGTATATTTGGTATACTTGTGCTGGCTACATGTGGCTTTTCTATCATTTGACGACTTTTAGTGAGCATCGACGCGTGATTTTCACTTCCCGAAAATTATCGTCCATTTAAATAGCGCAAGATAATCCGTTATTTTATCAAAATTTTTTGGCTCAGTTGTACAGGACCCGAAATGATCCCAGGACCCGAAACGATCCCAGGACCCGAAACGATCCCCAAAAGTTCCCCAACTGATCCCGGGACCCGAAACGATCCCCAAGAGTCCCCGAAATGAACCCCAAGGAATTACAGTAATGGACAACTAAAGGAATGTGTAAGGATTGGCTTTCAGTTTTAAAAACATATGAAACATTTAGCTTTGTTTGTGTTATTAAAATGGAATTTACATGAACTAAAACTATAGTATTAAGATTTTAATATACGACTGCGGGGGAATACAGTGGTTGAGTCAGAAATTGGGGTCAACTAACAATTCTTTGTGATAGTAATTTGAAGAACCCGGCGTGGATAAATCATTTTTACATAACAAGCCATAAAAGAAAGTCTTTACAGATAGGACATGCTGCTTTTAACAGGAAGCGAAATGTTTTAAAGTTTTTTTTGGGCATGTTTGTTTTCGGTGAATGAAAGAGTTTGTTTTCGGTGAATAAAAGACCTATCATATCATGAGATCATGCCGGGGTGTACGCACGACTACATGAGGAAGTTCAAAACTCACATAATATATTGCTTTCAACAAAGCCACATCCTCTTAATATTTTGCATCGGTAGTAGAAAGGTTGTTCGAGTGTATTACTTAGTGTGCTTTTGTCATTCCATCTTCTCGGCCAAACCGGCTGCCTAAAATGTGTCGGTAAATATTCGCTCGTGAGAACAAGGATTTCGTGGTGAAATACATGTTGAGGTTGTCGAAAGAATATTAATTTTTAGGGGTGATGTTTACCGGAAATGAGATTTATAGTGTCAGAGTCATGTGTCGGAACCGCAAAATGTTTAGAGTGTGATGGAAGGTCAAAAGTTTGAATGATCTGAGCAAAGCTGTGCTATGTTTATACATGCTGTATTTCTTTCAGTAGCAATTAAAAGTTGTGTATTTGTTTTAGACTCTGTTTATGGGTTTAACGCCGGGCAATGTAATAAATAGAAGTATTGTGTTGAAATTTAATATTTTTAAGTCACGTTGTTTAGAAATCGAGTCGCTGTTAACCCTTAATTATGGTTCAAGAATTGCAAGTATTTCTTCTGCTTTCCCTTTGTCCATTACCGCAATTCCTTGGGGTTGATTTCGGGGACTCCTCGGTATCGTTTCGGGTCCGAGGATCAGTTGGGGTACTTTTGGGGATCATTTCGGGTCCTGGGATCATTTCGGGTCCTGTACAGCTCCATCTTGTCTATCTTGTAAAGATTCCCCTAAACTACTCCTGAAATAAGTTTTTTTTTTTATTTTTGTTAAAAGGCGCAAAGTGAAACAAGCGTGCCAGTATTTATTCTTGACTACTTCCGGTTTAAAATCGCTGTCACCGTAAAAAGTTACAAACATTAAAAATTTGCGGTTACTTTCAGAATTCTTGGGTTAATATGCATTCTTTGATGTATATTTTATTCTTCTATGAGTAAACCTTCTCAAAATGTGCGAGTTTATTTATTTTTTGGAAAAAATTAGTTTACTTCCGGTTCAAATTGGCGGCCAAATCAATAATCATTATTAATAAGAAATTAAAGCCGAAATGAGCTTGGCTCCATAGCCTATCTTGTAAGGGGTATTAAAAACTATCACTATGCTAAAATTGATAACTTTAGCAAAAAGTGCGCAATTCAAGGTAAAATCTGCACATATCCGCCGGACTATGCGACGTTTGTTTACTGACAATCAATCGCACAATTACCACATGATCTTCCTATTCTTTTTATGGGACAATGGATAAACAAACTAGCTAAATTACTAGTTAGGAAAGGCCCTCACATGGCTTTAACTTATTGAGTGCTAGAAATATGTCAACACGAGTTTTTCATAGCTCAGACGAAGTTTCTAAATTGAAGTCTTACTTACTTACCTTCTTTTACTAAACACATCGTTTGTCCTTCCGTCCATCCTTTGTATGTCTTTATATTATAAAAGTGTTAAGATGTGTCGATTTTCTTTCTTACCATACCATACCATACCATACCATACCATACCATACCATACCATACCATACCATACCATACCATGCCATACCATGCCATGCCATGCCATGCCATGCCATACCATACCATACCATACCATACCATACCATACCATACAATACAATACAATACAATACAATACAATACAATACAATACAATACAATACAATACAATACAATACAATACAATACAATACAATACAATACAATACAATACAATACAATACAATACAATACAATACAATACAATACAATACAATACAATACAATACAATACAATACAATACAATACAATACAATACAATACAATACAATACAATAATCTTTATTTAGCGAGGGTAGCATATTAACCGAATTACAGTTTTCTAACATATGGCCCTCCCTCCGGAAGTAAACTGGTGACAAGTTTTAGGACTTCCAAACTATGGACTCCCAAACTATGTGCAACACGGCACTTCTTGCATATAGCTTTTGAAAAAAAACATAACCTGTTTTAGAAATGACACCGAAATCCAAAGATGACTTATTATTGATCACCGCAATGCTTACCTGAGACGACAGGAACAAGAACTTTCCAGAACTGCCACACTTCCCTTGATACTTTGATGCTCTGTCGCATTTTCCATGCTTGCTATAAAGGATGCTGGCATTTCACCCCTGGTTTTCACTGAATCCCAAGAGCGTCGCAGTGATTTGGGCAAATGTTTTTCTGTGTTTCACTAGCCTCAAAGTCATCAGTTCTTGCCAAAAATCAGCGCCGACTCGGTTCTTTTATCGCGCCTGGCGACGTTCAGTCGCGCTAAGTGCGCACCGACATCCCTCTTACATGATAGCAATTGCAAGAACTATTTTACACTAGGGTCTTTAGGAGCGACTGCAAGGAGTTCTGCAAAACGCCGCAAAAGAGCAAGTTAACTTGGTTGCCATTTACATCGCACGAATCAACACCAAGTGTGAAGACGCTTTGGAACAACAGATTGATTCCCGGTAGCTGGATCATAATTATTAAGTAAACATTACTCAAATTACCACTGAAACAAAAGCAAAGCGTTTATTGCCATCTAAAAATACAAAAAACAATACCAAAAGTTTTGATTCGCCATTTTACGCACCATTTTATCACAAGCACTTCTCAAATATTTCCAGATCATGTAAATCATATTATTTTATTTATGTAGTACACATATGTTGTGGTTAAGGGGAAAAAATTTAACAGTTGTATCCGACCATAAGGGGCAAATAACAAGAAAGAATGACGCGGGCGACAATAGAAGTGCCCAGAAATTTTATTGCAGATTTTGAAAGTTCGATAACCCTTTTTGTCATCTGGTATGAGTGGCTATAATGTGTTGATAGGACCATTGGATATATTTTAGCCTAAAAATTAGGCGCTCAAAAGCCCGAGCAATAGGTTATTCGATTGACAGCTCGTGATAGGGTGAGATTTAACCAGATTCAATGATCTTCTGTATACAAGCTCTATAGATATGTGGAAACAATCATAGTAAGTGTCATTGATATTTAATAAAACGCGTATGCTTGAGAGCAGCGGGGAATGGAGCCATTTTCAAAGGAATTTCAAGGTCATTTGAGGCCCAAAACAAAGGGGTTGTCTAACTCCCCCCGAATTCATTCAAACCTCAAACCGTTCGAGATGTGGATGTCCTCTGGGGAGCACAACAAACTTGCCAAGTTTCATCCAGATCGGCGGGGGTTCATGTACCGAGACTGCATGATCCTGTCGCGGACACGCAACAGGATGTAAACAATCTAGTTTTTGGGAGCACGCGTGCACATTCTGACGCCAAGCGTGGGTGTGTCCTCTTATAACACATGGACACTTGACCAATCAGAGCGCGCAATTTACGAGTCGTTTGTATAACAAAAAATATATATTTGTGTATATAAGTGTCGTGAAGGAAATACTTTGGGTTAAGAGAACAAAGCAACGGCGAAGGCCCAATTTATACTTAATTTATAGCCTATATGTCTTATATGTGTCGGGAAATCTTATACTTACAGCAACCGAATCTTAAGGCGTTTTTTGTTATTCGCCGGGTTTTCCATTATTCTTTTCAACATACTCCAGTCCACTCCATGTATGTGTCTGAAAGAAAACCACCCAAATTATAAACAACACAAAGGACTTACTTGGTCTGCGTGTAGGTTATGTGGGGATAACAGGTAATAAATAAACACAGGGCTGAATTCTATTGTTGAATACTTCTATGAACAGTTGAATTTGGCTGACGTTTGAAAGGTTCTTTAGTGACTTTTCTTAAGGGCCTCTAAGAGAAGCTTTCACCATATTTGTCATCCATATATATGTTCCCAAATCTCAATGTTTGTTAGAATCAAGAGACCGGGAATATCTCAAGACATCCTCTGTAATTCAGCATCCCTCTTCCCACGTACCATAAGTGATCTAATAAACGCCCGGGGCGTTTGTTACTCACACTGACGAGTACAGTCATAGAGTAATAGCTATGATAACATTGTACTTACACACTGATGAGTACAGTCATAGAGTAACAGCTATGATAACATTGTGCACACTGATGAGTATAGTCATAGAGTAATAGCTATGATAACATTGTACTTACACATTGATGAGTACAGCCATAGAGTAACAGCTATGGTAACATCGTACTTACACTTTCTCTGTGTAGTAGGGAATGAGTATCAGTTCTTGTGGCAGGATATCTTGCTTCCTACATCTGATCTCATTTACGGCCTCACCGGAGCAAGAACAATTGCCGGGACCTAAAAAACAGAGAAGACTGAGAAGAGGTCACAAACATTAATTGGAAGTCATTTATGCCATAGTAACTACAATTTCCCGATATCTCAGTGACACGGTCCTATGGCTCTATAATGGGGAACCCCGCTGGGCCATATCTCTGTATACAGTATTTGGGGCATTGAACCCCTCGTCCCTTCTCAAAGAAAGACGTTTGAGGATGCTGACGAATGGTAACATCTTTAGTGACACTGCTACACACACACTACTCACACTTATGATTGTAAACTGCGTGGAGCAGTCCGTACCTACACGACGAGTGAAATATGAAGCACATTTGATCACGTTTCGCGATGTTTATTTGAGCTATGGAGACACCTAACCCGTACTAAGCATTCCATTTGATTATGTTTGAATTCCCTTACATACATGGTGCCTTATTGCAATTCACTGCCAGTTTTCTGTGATAGGGACAGATGTACCGATCGAATGTTCCAACACATTCAGTAACCGATGCTTCGGTGCCGTCACATGACCTTAGATCCATCCAGGCATCACGAGGTATGCGTTGCCATGGTGACGTCATTAGGTATGCATCCCCCTCGTATCCAAGATATCGGCAGGTTACCATGGCGACCAGTTTTTCCTGTATCCGTCCTCCGCCAATGCAAATCTTTCCCCATCGACCGTCGACTTGTATTTCAACGTCGCCATCCATGTGGGTGTACCCCTCAGTTAGTCTAATCGTGGCTAAGAAATAGAGAATGAAAAAAGTAGCAGCATTACAAGGGCTAGAGACATTGGAAAACAGCATTTATAGCAGCATTAATAGGGCTAAGAGATGGAGACATTGAAAAAATATATTTTTGATACAAGTTTGTCTTACCAAGACTAAAGTTATGAGAAAAACGTTTATGGTCTCCAGTGAAATATTCGCTCCCAGCTCAAATTGAAAAGGAGTCTGTGTAAAAAGCAAACACACACCACAGTCTTACTTTGGCATGCGGGCTGAACACCTGACCATTCACCGGTCGGCTGACACCGCCTCTCCGTAGATCCGACGACCCGCCGACCACCTTCGCAGCCAAAGACACACACGGTGCCTACAGCAGTGCTGTCATGTGTACAGTTCATCGTGCCATTCAACGGACTCAAGAGAAGCGGGCAGGAAGAAGCTGTTGTCGAACATACAAATTCGGGATTGTGAGTCTTAAGACCATGTATTTGCGCGTGCATTTGCGCGTGCATTTGCGTGTCTCACTGCGTGTACGGCGACTAAGGGTGATTAAGTGCGTAGGTGCATTTTGTATCTTGGGTGTCTGGGTGCGTGTACGCATGAACTTTTCTGGGTGCGTTTACGTGTATTCGGTGTCTGGGGGGTGTACGTGCGTTCGTTTACGTACATTTGCGTGCCTGTGTGCGTGTACGTGTATTTACTTGTCTGGGTGCATCATTTGCGTGTCTATCTGCGTGTACGTGCATTTGCGTGTCTTGGTGCGTCTACGTGCATTTGCGTGTCTTGGTGCGTGTACGTGTTTTTGAATGTCAGGGTGTGTGTACGTACATTTGCGTGTCTGGGTGTTTGTGCATTTGCGTGTCTGAGTGCGTGTACGTACATTTGCGTGTCTGGGTGCGTGTACGTGTATTGGCGCGTCTGGGTGCGTGTACGTACGTGTGCGTGTCTTGTTGCGTGCACGTACATTTGCGTGTCTGGGTGTTTGTGCATTTGCGTGTCTGGATGCTTGTACGTGTATTAGCGTGTCAGGCTGCGTGTACGTGCATTTGCGTGTCTGGGTGTTTGTGCATTTGCGTGTCTACGTGTATTTGCTTGTCTATCTACGTGTACGTGCATTTGCGTGTCTGGGTGCGTGTACATGTATTTGCGTGTCTGGGTGCGTGTACGTGCATATGCGTGTCTTGGTGCGCCACGTGTATTTGCGTTTCTGGGTGCGTGTACGTGCATATGCGTGTCTTGGTGCGCCACGTGCATTTGCGTGTCTTGGTGCGTGTACGTACATTTGAGTGTCTGGGTGCGTGTACGTGCATTTGTGTGTCTATCTGTGTGTACGTGTATTTGTATGTCTGGTTGCGTGAACGTGTATTTGCGTGTCCGGGTGCGCCACGTGCATTTGCGTGTCTGGGTGCGTGTACGTGTATTTGCGTGTCTATCTGTGTGCACGTGTATTTGTATGTCTGGGTGCGTGTACGTGTATTTGCGTGTCTATCTGTGTGCACGTGTATTTGCTTGTCTGGGTGCGTTTGCGTGCATTTGCGTGTCTATCTACATGTACGTGCATTTGCGTGTACGTGCATTTGCGTGTCTATCTACGTGTACGTGCATTTGCCTGTCTATCTACGTGTACTTGCATTTGAGTGTCTATCTGAGTGTCTGGGTGCGTATACGTACATTTACGTGTCGTGAGTGTTTGTGCATTTGCGTGTCTGCATGCGTGTACGTGTATTTGCGTATCTATCTACGTGTACGTGCATTTGTGTGCCTAGGTGCGTGTACGTGCATTTGCTTGTCTATCTACGTGTACGTGCATTTGCGTGTCTATCTACCTGTACATGCATTTGCGTGTCTTGGTGCGTGTACGTACATTTGAGTGTCTGGGTGCGTGTACGTGCATTTGCGTGCCTGGGTGCGTGTACGTGCATTTCCGTACCTGGGTGCGTGTATGTGTATTTGCGTGTCTGGGTGCGTGTACGTGCATTTGAGTGTCTGGGTGCGTGTACGTGCATTTACGTGTCTGGGTGCGTGTACGTTTATCTGCGTGACTGGGTGCGTGTACGTGCATCTGCGTGTCTGGGTGCGTGCTGCGTGTAAGTGCATTTGAGTGTCTGGGTGCGTGTACGTGCATTTGCGTGTCTGGGTGCGTGTACATGTATTTGCGTGTCTGGGTGCGTGTACGTGCATTTGCATGCCTGGGTGCGTGTACGTGCATTTGCGTGTCTGGGTGTGTGTATGTGCATTTGCGTATTTGTGTGCGTGTACGTGCCTTTGCGTATCTGGGTGCGTGTACGTGCATTTGCGTGCCCAGGTGCGTGTACGTGAATTTGCGTGCCTGGTTGCGTGTACGTGCATTTGCATGCCTGGGTGCGTGTACGTGCATTTGCGTGTCTGGGTGTGTGTATGTGCATTTGCGTATTTGTGTGCGTGTACGTGCCTTTGCGTGTCTGGGTGCGTGTACGTGCATTTGCGTGCCCAGGTGCGTGTACGTGCATTTGCGTGCCTGGTTGCGTGTACGTGCATTTGCGTGCCTTGGTGCGTGTACGTGTATTTGCGTGTCTGGGTGCGTGTACGTGCATTTGCGTGTCTGGGTGCGTGTACGTGGACATGCGTGCCTGGGTGCATGTACGTGTACTTGCGTGTCAGGGTGTGTGTACGTGTATTTGAATGCCAGGGTGTGTGGTAAAAGTGCTTCACAATACCACAGGCATACCGTTTTTCTCGTAGAACTTAATGCTGTCAATCACAATTCTTGACACTGCATTGTTACGAATTATTCCCTCGATAATGACCTATAAACGCAATAGAAGTTTCACACTATTACACCTATTACAGATTGGATTGCACTCAAAGTATTATGTCTTCGCGGTTTTTTTTTCTCACCTTTTCCCGATCAGCATCAACCCGAAGTCGAGATGAGTTCCAACTTAAAGGCCAATAAATGCTCTCGTCGAATACAGACAGCAGTGTGGCATTTCCTACCTTCACCCTCAACTCCTCATTTTTTTCATAACTATTACTGAACAAGTAATAGGAGAGGACAAGATCTCCATGACCCGTGAAGTTGGGGTAAATTAGCTGCCCATTGCGAAAGAAGGTCGTGTAGTTACCTGAGGGATGTGATAATTTAGTTTAAATCTTATGTACAGACAATTTTTAGTAGTGTTTCGACATTGCTTCCGTTGCTCTTAACACTATTAACAATCCGGTGTCCGTAAAGGGCCCCTCTCGGGAAGGAGAGGGGTGGGGGTGGGGGGGTGACGCTACAGAGACTGGGGTCACAGCCACGCCCCTAATGGCCATTTACATATAACTTTAAAGAAAAGAAGCACGGGTGCCGTGGTGTATTCTCGACGCTGTGGAAAAGGTTCCAGTCCTGGCCTATGACTGGGGATTTTTTCCAGGTTCCTGCCTTGATTCGAATTTGTGTTACAAGTGAGTTGAGTTATTCTCTTGTGTTTCCTGGACACTAGACCGGAGGTCCTGTCTCTTCAAGCTGCACTGCCTTAACCTTAAACACGAAGGCGCGGTATAAAAGGCCGCTTCCCAGGGAAGCATCGGCTCATTTGTCAATCAACCGCCGTGGAGTGAGGATCAAATTCAAGATGGCGGCAAAAATCAAGTACAAAATGCAGAGGGGAGAGGTTTCAAAGCGCTTCCTGATTTATAAAAATGCCAATTCTACCTTCCAGCCCGATAGAATGTGTAAATAAGGAAACTCAGTAGAAATAAAGCTGCGAAACCATCGTGATTTACGAAAAAAAACTAGCAAACGCATGAACAGATTGCAAACCTCGAAAAAGGTGAGTTTTTTATGCCTAAAATGTACTTTTCATATCTTTAAAACTTAGAAAACAGGATTTGAATCTATTATATATAACTTCTAATTATATGATTTCATCCTAGCTATACCCAAGAAGCAAGTCATAGTGACATCTGAATAATCAGCAAGATATATTCCTCAAGAAAAAGCAGATACATAGAAATATACAGTCTTACATTTTTCCTGTGATTTTAAATCATAAACATTCCTTTTATAAAGGAAACATGTTCCGTTGCTTTAAAATTGATTTATGTGTTACTGAAGTGTTTAGCTATCGTCATATTTTAAAAACTGCATAATAAATTATACTTTTGAATAAACCCAAATGCATTGTATTTTATCCATTCAGTTCAAGACTTCTTATTCTTACAGTAAAAGCAAGTATAGATAAAGGAGGATATCCATTGAATGAAAACAGTAAAAGCCATGTCTTTATTTTGTATAATTTAACTTATAAATATAAAACATATGTTTGGGTAAACCTTTTATAAAACTTAGGATCCAGACCCTTTTTCGACAAATAGAAACACATAGCTAATTCAATTGTTATTATTTGTAGTCATCATAGATTGCAAGATAAGAACAAAATACTATACAGGTGCATTCTGATCTAAAAAGTAGAAAGATAGACTCAATTATGGCTCCAACTCACTTAGATAGATATCAGGCATTTCTTTAGTAGCCCTTCAGTTGTTTGGTGTACATATATGTGTAAGTATACAAGCTGGGACATTGTACAAAGGGTTATTTGCTGTTTCTGTGAGCCAGTTATGCACTATAAAAACAAATATCGAAACAGATACTTTCTTTTATTGTATACCACTCCCTTGTTTTGTACAGTCAAATAGTAAGTGTTGCATTTTATTGGGACATAACTAAGCCCTACTTTTAACCCTGCATCTGATAAATTAGCAAGAGGGCACAATGGTCTAATGACCAGTGCTCTCCAAGAAATCAAGTTGACTGCACTATACTCCCTATTCAAACAGGTGTACCTAGTACTCTGTTGAGTATACTTATAAATGACAGACAGGGTGAGGGTAAGTTGACAAATTCTCTTAGCCTTTCTTCATCTTCTGGATCAAGAAATCTGGTACTAACAGCAGGATGGCACCAGAGAAAGGACCCAAGGTAATAACCACCCTAGATAATGTAATATCAGAGTTTCACTTGCACATTCCCTGGATGCCGGTGAAATATCCTATGAAACTGGGGTTAGTTGCCGAAGCCTGATTGTGGTAATAATGTATTGATCAACTATTAATTTGGTAAAAGGATAATAAAGATAAATCTTGACAAATTGACTTTCTGTCAAAGCAGATGGGAAAGGCGGGATATTTGAAATCGCGCCGTAAATGTAGGAATTCAAAGCCAAATATGCATTTCTCGCTGCCAAGAAAGGCTTGAAGTACAAATCAAACATATCTTTTCTTTCATTTGGGGAATAGTTTATTCGTTTGATATCATATCTTTAGATTTGGGGGCATTCTTTCTTGACTGGGCTTGTAACGAAAATGGCCGCCATATTGAAATTTCTCTCAATTTGGAAAATGGGGGCGGGGCTTAGGCCCTTTTATACCGAACCTTCGTGTTTAATCGAAGGGACGTAAAAGAACCACTGGGGACGCAATACACTCTCTGCCAGTGACCACCCCCAGTAAGAGCGCTTACTAACAATACTAACAAGGGGGCACTTGATGTGAAAGGCGTACAAAGGTACGGCCCATTCCCCCTGCGGCCCCTAAAGACGTTACGGCACTGGCAGCGACTCCTATATAAATCTCATCCATGGGTCTATGATCGTGTGCCCCCTTACAGGGGTCCATGATCGTGCATCCCCCATTGGATGGGTCTATGATCGTGTGTCCCCCCTTGGATAATTCTATGATCTAGTGCCCCCCCTTTGATGGGTCTATGATCCAGTGTCCCCCCTTTGATGTATCTATGATCGTGTACCCTCCCTTGCATGGGTCCATGATCGCCCCCCCCCCATCTTGGATGGGAATACGAACGTGTGTTCCCCTCCCTTGGATAAGTCTATGATCGTGTTTCCCCTATCCTTGGATGGATCTATGATCGTATGTCCCCCCCCTTGAAGGGGTCTATCATCGTGTGTTCCCCTTGGATGGGAATGCGATCGTGTGTTTCCCTCCCTTGGATGGGTCTATCATAGTGCGTTCCCCCTTGGATGGGTCTATAATCGTGCCCCTCCCCCCTTGGATGGGTCTATGATCGTGTATCCCCCTTGGATGGGTCTATGATAGTGCCCCTTCCCCCTTGGATGGGGCTATGATCGTGTGTCCACCCTTGGATGGGGCTATGATCGTGCCCCTACCCCCCTTGGATGGGTCTATGATCGTGCCCTTCCCCCCTTGGATGGGTCTATGATCGTGCCCCTCCCCCATTGGATGGGTCTATGATCGTGCCCCTCCCCCTTGGATGGAGCTATGATCGTGCCCCTACCCCCCTTGGATGGGTCTACAGTGAGGAACATTACCATTTTTGGTTATATTTGATAAACAATCTGATTAACCAATCAGAGATGAGTATTACTATGCCAAGTCTCACGCGGACACGCCTCAACTCAGAGTGGGAAAACAAAATGGCGGTTCCGTCGAATCGGGAAAATCATGTTGAACGCCGCTTTTTAACTCTCTGCTAGCAGTGATTTCTTCTTATCTGTTTAAGCAGGGATTTCACTGACTCAGTGCGTCAGATATATCCTATTTGTGTTGTTTCTCATCGGCAACAGACCTCATTTGCAGGGTTATTTTTACGACTTCACCGAATCGTACTGTAATGAACGCGGAAGGGTAAGCCACTGCTAGCAGGCTATAACATGGATCACCAATTATCTAGTTGTACGTTTCATCAAGTCATACAAATGCACAAAATTTCCCTGGATTTATCTTGCTTTCGCACTCGGAATGAAGACACTCCAAGAAAAATTTTAGCTGGGATATTGAAACTAAAATGAATCTTATACAGAATGGCAGCGAGTCTTATTAAAAAAAATGAAGCTAAATCGTATACAGATTGGCCGCGAGTCACTGTTTATTGTATGCAATTTAAAGACACTACATGAAAGTACTGTTTAAATGTTTATATTTGATCCTGGAATAAATAGATTTGCTAGGATCAGTAAATCTCAGGGATGGCAGTCATTATTCATTGCTGCATTAGTTTGCTATTACTCGTTGTAAAAAAAAGTCCTTACCACAAATGCTCACATTTTGGCTTATTTTTATAAATGGATTCTAGAGGGGGCACTTGTTTAAGGGGCTATGTAATGTGCTTATTCAATGAGGGGTGTATGTATACCTCGGTGTCAGAACCATCCCCAAAGGACTTCATTGTATCCAGCTCTGTTTTCATCATGATTCATTTTATCAAAAAAAGAAAGTTTTGTGACACAAATCGTGCTTAATACACAGGTTCTAACACCAAGTTAGAGCCATTGAGGGGGTATTTCATTGTGTGTGCAGACAAATGGAAAAAGGCATAAAGTGTAAACTAGGGTGAGGAAAAGGCATGGTAAGGGCAAAGGGGTAGTGACTAAGGGTATGTCCAATTGGGGGTGCTGACAATGGTTGTGAAGATAAAGTAAACTTGTACCATGTTTGATTACTAGGCTTGGAGATAATAGGAGAATGGGAGTATAGTCATACCCTGGGTACCAGAGGCTCCAAGCTTCACTAGAGCAGATATCATATGGAAAATATCCATTCATATTTGGTGATACTTCAGGTTTATTTTTTTTCTCGCCAGTCTCTATTATATGCACAAAGAGGGCTATTTTATGATGTGTGCAGACAAATAGGAAAAGGCATAGAGTGTAAAATTAAAGGTTGAGAAATGCATGGTAAGGGGAGTGAGGTTGTGATGACTGAGGGCATGTCACATGTGGTGTGCTCACACAAGGTGCAAAGACAAGGAAGTAAAATTGTACCGGGTTTGATGACTAGGGCCTTGGAGGTGAGGAGGATAGAGTTTTTTTTTATAAAAGGGAATAAAAATAAATTAAATTTGATAAGCAAATTTTCCTTCTAAAACTTTTTTACGGGACTGGCAAGTTTCAAGCTTTTGTATGATTTACGAATAGAACTCAGATTTGGGTTACTTTTTTCGGGGAAAGGGGGGGGCTATCTATTCTTGGTGGAGTTTTGGGTATAGAGTTCAGATGCTGGTATATTCTTAGGGGTGGCGCGGTTCCATTCTTTTGGGGGCATAAAATGTTCGTATCTGTCGGAACCAACAGTCATGTTTACAGCTAGAGTGCCCCCCCCCCCCCCCCCATGTTGTTGTGGTGGTCGCAGGGCAAGGCATTTAGCTAAAGAATGATAAGAAGCGAACCCCCGAGAGACAAGGGTAGGGTAAAATGCTTTTCGGCTAAATGTTGACACTAATTTTCATACCTATTCTTCGGCGATTTTTCCCTGTTGTATAGACGTTTGGCCTTGACTCGCACTTTCGTCCTCACAATTCAACCTCCGCTCTCCTCAACTTTCACCATACCCTGTGGGCACTCGTTTCGGCTTGTGGTTAAAATTGTTTTAGTATGCCATGATCCTCATTTATCCTAGTTTAGTCCTGTCAAGGTTCTAAGCCGTAGAATTTGGTCCATCACACTCATATTTCTCTTTTTCTAAACGTAAACATTACGGCAGTCTCCAATAAAGGCGCTCAATTTGAAAAGGTTTCCCAAACGATATTTTACTTTCGAGCACAGGAACTCATCAATCAAATATCAAACTTGGTATAGAGCAGGATATTTTGCTGTTTTGGTCGCTTTTTGCGATGCGACGTCTCGCTAACAACACAAATTCAAGTTTCAAACTCCGCGCGGCCATTTTGAATATTTGCATAATAAGTAGGTAAATCGATATAACCAAAAATAGTAATGTACGGCACTGGTCTATGATCGTGCCCCTCCCCCTTGAATGGGTCTATGATCGTGCCCCTCCCCCATTGGATGGGTCTATGATCGTGCCCCTCCCCCCTTGGATGGAGCTATGATCGTGCCCCTACCCCCTTGGATGGGTCTATGATCGTGCCCCTTCCCCCTTGGATGGGTCTATATCGTGCCTCTCCCCCATTGGATGGGTCTATGATCGTGCCCCTCCCTCCTTGGATGGGTCTATGATCGTGCCCCTCCCCCCTTGGATGGGTCTATGATCGTGCCCCTCCCCCATTGGATGGGTCTATGATCGTGTGTCCCCCCTTGGATGGGTCTATGATCGTGCCCCTCCCCCCTTGGATGGGTCTATGATCGTGTGTCTCCCCTTTGATGGGTCTATGATCGTGTGTCTCCCCTTGGATGGGTCTATGATCGTGTATCTCCCCTTGGATGGGTCTATGATCGTGCCCCTCCCCCCTTGGATGGGTCTTTGATAGTGCCCCTCCCCCCTTGGATGGGTCTATGATCGTGTGTTCCCCCTTGGATGGGTCTATGATCGGGCCCCTCCCCCTTGGATGGGTCTATGATCGTGTGTGAGCATTGAAAACAGTGCTTACCATGTTGCTAAATCCCAAGGACCAAAGAAATTTCAGATTTGATGTCTTTATGTAAAGATGCTCAATAAAGAAGATGGTAGTAATTTAAAGTGTTGCACGGATATCTCATAAGTTTGGATGCCGAGGAGGTGCCACAGTGTTTTTGTCTTTGTTTTTTTTTCTTTCTTCCTTTTTCGTTTTTATTTTCACCGTTTGCGATTTTAAGTGCTGTTTAGCGATTTTGCTTCTTTTGATTTGCTTTATGTTTTTAATCCGTTTGGGTTTTTAATTTGCCCGATTGCAAAACTTTTATGTCTGTTTAGCTTGCGAACCATTTATGGTGAAAACATCCTGGCTTAAAACATGATTGCTCGCTTACCGTGCTGTTCTGAAATCAAGATCCATTTATCCGTGGCATTTACTGGATGGTGCCATCCACAAAAATCCTTGTTGAATTCACAGGACAGTGAGACTACTCCTAGAGTATAGAAAAACTAGAAATGAAATTCAAGACAAACGAAAAAGCACATTTAGAAACTACAATATCACAGAATAAATGAAAATCAAGACAAACAAGTAGAACCCACAGTATCACCTTGAATTAACAGAACTTTCAGAAGCAGTAACAGCAACGACCACGCCATGATGCGCTTTGCAAACCATGAATGTTTTTCCTCTTCTTTCCTCTTTTCCTTTCTTTTAACTTTGACACTCGTTGTCAAATGGCATCCGAAAGAGTATAACGAGCCCACACTCTCGAAAATTTGACCGAGCCCCCTGTGGAGATCGTTGCTTTTAAGCATCGATTAGGGACGAGTCGATTATGCTAGCATAATTTCTGGCATAATTGCGCAAAACAAGCATAATTTTTAGCGGAGCCCCTGCGGAGCCCCATAGTCATAGCTATACAATAAAGCTTTCGTGGTCATGATGGGATTCCTGTGATTTACCGGCGTTTGCTGTTACTCGCTCTCTGATTGGTCGAAAATTGAAAGGCGCCAAAGTGGGAACAACGCGCGCGTAAAGAATTTTTTTCAATTTACTCGTCGTTTGCTAAACAAACTTATACAGTTATAGTACTTTAAAACATTGTGGAAATAGACAAATGTTAATACAGTCTTCTAAGGTTAACTTCATGCCTTAATTAAGAGAGGTGAACTTATAAAAGGCGAAAGCATTCAAGAAACCCTGGCAATTGGTACAGTACAGAACTACGGATTGGGAGTGTTGTTTTTAACTCTAAATGGGAAACCGAAAGACGATGACTCAACCTTAAAGGGATTTGTCGAGATGAAGTAGTATAGGTTATTGAATATATAGACTCTCTTGAACCTGGCATGGATAAGTGTGGTTAAGGTAAATACAAAAGTTTTTATCGGCAGAATGCTTTCGTTTGTTCTGTTTGCGGTATAGAAGAAAGGAGCAATTTCATGGCCTTGCTACGCGCCAAGACTGATCCTATTTTGAGAGTCACTTAAAAGGCGCAAATAATACTAAAGTATACTTCGCCTGGCATACAGAACGAGCTTATTGACATCTGCTCTAGTTTGCTGCGAGGATCATTAGTTGAGATGTGCAACAACGCCCCCTTCTTTGCATTTTTCGCTGAGGACGCCACAGACTACTCGACAATAGAGGATATATCTATTTGCGTTCGTTTTTTTGCAGTGAAATGGAGACAATTTAGTAGACGTACTAATTTTATAAGATAAAATTATTAATAAGTCTAATGAATATAATGAAAATAAATAAAATTGAAAAGAGGCTAAGTGACAAGACCTGTTCGTGTCAATCTCCTAAATGAACAAACCTATTTTGTCCAAACTCGCGTTAATTCAACGAATATTGATGAATATAAACGGTAATATATATCTCCTTTTCTATGTTAAGATATATTAATTTTAGTGTCAATAATAGACGTACTTTGAAAGGGAACTTCCTGTTTACTTTTTGCATTATCGGTACTCGCAGGGTGTATAAACTTACTTTTTGTACTATCGGTACTCACAGGGTGTATAACCTTACTTTATGCCTTCTCCCACAAGCGTCAATAACCTAAAAGGTGATGCACATCCTGAGCTCTGTTAACTGGGCAAGAACTACAGCGATAATTTGTTTGAATCTGGCTGGGAGTTTGACCTCATAGCCGCTTTAATCAGTTTATTACTGATTAACAATACAACTCAGATAATAAACTAGTGTTGTCTCTAATGACAAATAAATTCGCAAAAGCTAATAGAAATGGCCCAGTAAAGGTGAGGGCAACATAGACGCCAAAAGCGAGTGACAAAGGAAACGAGCCGCCCCACCACAGGCATGTGCAACACGAGAACCCAAGGAAATAAACACTACATAAAACGTAATTGCAATGATATTGGCCCGTGCCAAGATTTATTGCAAACATCTCACATATCCGTATAATTAAATCGAATGGTAAGGGAGTAGACTGCCCCTTGACAGCGATCCCCGGGTAGCTATTTCTATATGGGTGGGAGCTGACCCTTGCCAGCTCGAAACAAGAATTCTATGAGAAATTGGAGAGGTTGCTAATTCATCGAGTTCCAGGAAGAATGACTGACCCTTGACAGCCATAACCTTGAACTTGACGTTTGTTTAAATTTGTGCGAATGGGAGTGTGAGGCGAAAATAAGCAATTGCTCCACAAAGCCCCTGAGATGGGGCTGACCCTTGCTAGCCACACCCAAGGACTCCATGAGAAATTGGAAGCCAAATGTCTGTTAATGAGAGAATGAAGAGATACGGATGTACTTGAAAAATGCATTTGATTTCCACCGACCCATCGCTCTGATCTGGGCATCATACCACCCCAGTCCTGCTGCATGCGTAGCAGCACCGATACGAAAACAATGGCCCTTAAACCTGGAGGAATCAAGTCCACACTGCTTGAAAACCTCCGAGAGAAAGTTGACAAAATTATTCCTAGAGACAGGCACTCCATTGGAGGTCAAGAAAAGGGCCCCAGGGCGTTTATCTCTAATATTCAGATACTGAGCCAAAGCTTCCCAACGGGCAGCAAGTAGTTTGCCGTTTGAGAATTAAAGAGAAGGGGGTTTTGTTAAATGCATGCTTGAATTTGACGAATGTGAGCTTGAAAGCATGGAGTGAAGTGTTGTCATCCTGTAACCTAGTTAAATGCTGAATTTGCAGAGGTTTTTTTCAACCTTGTCAACTGGCAACCTAGCCGACATTTCAACTGTGTCAAGTTCAATTCCCAAGAATGAAAGAGTGGTTGATGGACCGCATGTCTTGTCTTGTGCAATGGGAACGCCAAGATAAGAGCAAGTGTCAAGAAATATGCTTAACTGCTTCTGGCATAATGCAAAGGAAGGAGCCACAATAAGAAAGTCATCCAACAGATGAGTAATATGTGGGATGCTAAGTTTGTTTCTTGCAATCCACTCAAGTACTGTGCTGAAAGTTTAAAAGGTTTTGCATGAGCTGGAGCAACCCATAGGCATGCACCGATCGTTATAGTAATTACCCTTCCAATTAATACCTAGTAGGCTATAATCATCGGGTCTTATAGGGATGAGCCTGAAAGCAGGGTGTATAACCTTACTTTTTGTACTATCGGTACTCACAGGGTGTATAACCTTACTTTTTGTACTGTCGGTACTCAAAGGGTGTATAACCTTACTTTTTGTACTATCGGTACTCACAGGGTGTATAACCTTACTTTTTGTACTTTCGGTACTCATAGGGTGTATAACCTTACTTTTTGTACCATCGGTACTCATAGGGTGTATAACCTTACTTTTTGTACTTTCGGTACTCATAGGGTGTATAACCTTACTTTTTGTACCATCGGTACTCATAGGGTGTATATAGTTAGGATCTCATTGTGTCTTAGGAAGTCTGACAAGAAGTTGTTCGGCCCATGTAAGACACCTCTGCGGTGCATAGGCAAATTTACAGCTGATCACAGTGATAAGTTATGTCAAGAAGACATTTACATTGTGCCAGGATTGGAACAGCCCCTTCTTGGAAGGAAGACATACATTCATCTAGGCCTTGTCTCAAGAGTAAATTCGGTTGAAACAGAGTCCCTCAACCAAATCCCCTACAAGAAGAAGTTCCCCAAGCTATTTTCTGGATTAGGATGTATCGAAGGTGACTATGTCATTAAAGATGATGAGACTATTGAACCATATAACCTCACTACAACCAGACGAATCCCAATTCCACTGCTCCCTAAAGTGAAAAGTGAGATAAAGAGCCAATGGAAAGCTTAGGAGTTATTGAGAAGGTAAATGAGCCAACTAAATGGTGCTCCCCCATGGTTTTCGTTCCCAAGAAGGGTGGGTCATCGTTGAGAATCTGTGGAGATTTTGTAAAATTAAATGAAGCGGTGCAAAGGGAAGTTCACCCAATGTTCACCACTGATAAAACCTTAGCAAAGCTTTCAGGCGCTAAAGTAATTTCCAAGCTTGACGTAAATAGTGGATTTTGGCAAATAAAGCTAAGTGAAAATTAAAAGCTTCTAACCACATTTGTTACCCCGTGGGGAAGATATTGTTACAAAAGATTACCTTTTGCTTTTTTTTCTCTGCAAGCAAGCATTTCCGAAAATGTATGCAGCGCATACTGGAGGGACGGACTGGGCAAGTCTGTCAGGTTGATGATATTCTAGTGTTTGGAGCCAGTCAGACTGAGCATGACGAGAGGTTGAATGCTGTTTTAGAGAGTTTTAGAGCGATATAGCCCTCATATTAGAGAAATGTGTATTTTCTCAGGAACGAGTTCCTTGGTCATGTGGTTAGCAAGGAAGGAATCCAGATTGATTCCTCTAAAGTAGAACTAAGCTGTCATAGCCTACTGACTTGGCAGAGTTGAGAAGATTCTTAGGAATGGTTAACCATTTGGCAAGTATGTTGTCAATCTTGCAGATATGACCAAGCCCCTTCGTGATATTCTGAACAAGGACAGTGCATGGTTATGGGGTGAGCCACAACAGAGATCGTTTGAGAACATAAAGCATGCACTGCGAGACTGAGCAACGCTATGCTCAAGTTAAAAAGGAAGCGCAACTACAGCAACTACATGGAGCTGTAGGAGGTTTTCAGATTACCTCATTGGTAAGAAAGTCCATATAGAAACTAATCACAAACTTTTTGTTGCTCTGTTAGGCTCAAAGAACCTGAATGAGATGCCACCCAGAATTCAGTGCATGAGAATACGGCTACCTAGGTTCGAATACACGATCTGCCATGTGCCAGGTAGACACTAGTTGTCGCCGACACACTCTCACGAGCACCCTTTAAGAAGTCACAAAATAAAGGCTTACAAGAGGAAGAAGTTGAGCTTTACGTAGACAGTGTGTGCTTAGTGAACTCCCAGCTAGCGACAAAAGGCTATATGAGATTCGTGATCGTCAAAAAGATTATGTTTGCCGATAGCTTGCAGTCTACTGTACGTCTACCTTAGTGCGTGGTCTACTGATGAAAGGTTCTAAGATTATCATCCCTGCGGCTATGCGTCTGGGCATTCTAGATCGAATCCATGAAGGACACCAAGGCATTGGTAAATGTCGTGCCCATGCTAGAGCATCTGTTTGGTTGCCTGGGTTCAGGACACAAATTGAAGACTTAGTAAATGGATGCATGCAATGTGTACAGTACAGAAACCTGAGATCACAACCGCTTATACCATCACCAGTGCCAAAACGCCATTGGCAAGTGATACTCACTCGATTGTGTTTGATTATTTTAGCAGATACATTGAGGTCCCACAGCTATCTGATTCACAGTCATCGCCTGTTACAATCAACCCTTTGAAGTCCATATTTTCTAGACATGGATCCCTCAAGTTGTGCGTCCGGATGGAGGTCCTCAATACAAGTCATTGGAGTTTGAGAAGTTTGCCCGAGACTGGGAATTCAGGCACATACTAAGCAGCCCAAGGTATGCACAATCAATCGGTGCAGTTGAGAGAACGGTACAAACTGCCAAGAACCTCATGAATAAGGAAAAGGATCCAGCTGTTGGATTACTCTCGATAGTGCCACACCTCTAGAAAATGGTTTCAGTCCTGCAGAGTTACTATTTGGTAGGGAGATTAGATCAAGAGTTCCTGTTGCAGAGGAAGAACTAGATCCATCTTGGCCTGACTTGGTAAAGGTCAGAGAGAGAGAGAGAAGGTAAAGAAGCAACAGCAAAAGGAACAATTTAACTCTAGACACAGAGCAAGGAAAAGTGCTAAGCTTCCCATTGGAGCTAACATGTGGGTTAGAGACATAACAGTTCCTGCAACCTTCACCAAAATGGCAGACACACCTCGATCCTATGTTGTCGCAAAATACAGAGGAACAATTAAGAGGAACAGGAAGTACCTTTGTGTGTTCAAGCCTAAGACTACTGTGCAAGTTAACAAGCAAGAAGATCGACATTCGAAGACAGAACCAGAACCAAGTGACACTCCAGTAGTAGCAGAGCAGCCTAGAGAACAGTCATATACTTTTAGGCCAGCTCGGCTGCCCCCCTGCCGCCCCCCCCCCCCCCATTCCTGTTCTCCAGCCGTTCTTCTCGGCGTGTTTCGCGCGGCCGAAGATAAAAGCACTGGATCCTCGAGCATGCGGCTAAATGTACTTAGTATGTAAAACTCGGGAACCTCGCAAGAGCAGCGATTTGATTGGTTGAGAAACCCGGTATAAAATACAAATACACCTACCTTGTAGGAGGTGGATATTTTCTTGCAACCCGAAATCAAGCAAAATGGCGGGTGTAACAGCCGATTTGCAAGTGTTTCCAAAAAGAAAATTGCTCTAAAGCTCGTTTTATGTACTAAAGCAATTATACCATTTTCATTTCGGAGGATAGTGGCTTTAAAAATAGCTAGATATTTTAGATATTATGTTTAAAGCCACTATCAATGGAAATGGTATAATTGTTAGATTTACCATAGGGATAAAATTTACTCCGCGCATTAGTTATAGTCGACGCCATCTTGAAACAAACACTTTTCAAGTTTTCCAGAAATTCATAACAGTCATTTATTAAACACCGCCTTTCGAGCGCTTCAACAGCGCATGGAGTTCCACGGAATATAACAAATGCCAAGCTCAAGTCCGCAATGTTGCATCCGGAACTGGTAAAATATTTGCCCGCAAAGGATAACGGTCTAGCCTCAGCAAAAATATGTCTGTTTGCAAAGTTGTTTGTTTACCAGTTTTTCTGTTAAAGAAAGTGTTTCCTCCGATTGCGAAAAAGAGGATCGCGTAATTCGAGGTAGAACAAGAAGGATTTGTAATAGGGTAAATAAAAACACAAACGGATCAAAAGCAAATTTGAAGGAATAAAATCGCTAAACACTAGTACTTTTTTAAATTGCAAGCAGCGAGAATAAAATCGCAAACGACTGATCGAAAAGCTAAACAGACATAAAAAGTTTTGCATTCGGGCAAATTAAAGACACAGACGGATCATATAAAACAGAAAGCAAGAAGAAACAAAATCGCTAAACAACACTTTTAAATTTGCAAACGGCAAAAATAAAAACGTAAACTGAAGAAATAAAAACAAAAACAAAAAACAGAGACACTGCGCCCCGTCTCGGCTTCCCTACATATGGTCTAATGGTTACAAGCGCCTATTGCCGTGACTGGAGGTTCAATCCCAGTTTAGGAAAGTTATAATATTTTTTTTCTTGTTTCTTACCTCCTTCCCGTGCGTTTAAACTAAAATAGTAGCCATCTGTCAGAAATCTGTCAGATTTCTCAACCATTTTTAAATTGTCTCTGGCCCTTAATGAATGGTGAAAACATCCTGGCTTAAAACATGATTTTTCGCTTACCGTGCAGTTCTGAAGTCAAGATCCATTTATCCGTGGCATTCACTGGGTGTTGCCATCCACAAAAATCATTGTTGAAGTCACAGGATAGTGAGACTACTCCTGGAGAATAGAAAAGCAGAAATTAAATTCAAGACAAACAAAAAAGCAAATTTAGAAACCACAATATCACAGAAATGAAAATCAAGACAAACAAGTAGAACCCACAGTATCACCTTGAATTAACAGAAATTTCAGAAGCAGCAACAGCAACGACCACGCCATGATGCACTTTGCAAACCATGGATGTTTTTCCTCTTCTTTCCTCTTTTCTTTTCTTTCTACTTTGACACTCGTTGACAAATGGCATTCGAAAGAGCATAACGAGCCCATATCAAACATATTCCCCATATATAGTGTCCTTCGCATGTATTGCCACTCGTTTTCAAATGTCATTCGAAAGAGCATAACGAGCCCATATCAAACATATTCCCCATATATAGTGTCCTTCGTATGTATTGCCACTCGTTTTCAAATGGCATTCGAAAGAGTGTAGTGTTTAATAGAAAAACCTTGATTATTTTTTATCTGCAGGTGTTTTTCGAAATGGAATTTGACTGTCACGTCCCAGAACCTCCCATAACCATATGGTTAAGATAGCGAAATGGATAAGTTTTGTTTCAAATCTTAGGACCGTTTGGCGAAGGAAATATCTTTTTAATGTCTCTGAACTAGTGTTTTGAAGTTATAACAGTGAGATTATCAATACAACTAGACCCTGCGCGCAGGGTTGACTGGGATACCTGAGATCTGTAACTTGTTTGTGTGACATGTATGACAAAGATTTTACTGCCTACTTTGGATATAATTTTAAAATATATATATAATCTGGTTTTTATTGTAAATGCCATATCACAACACTGATTGGGGCAAGAAAGGTAAGAGCATCATCTCTTCAGGTGTGGGTTTGACTCGAGGTGTGCTCATGAAAGTAGACAGGGCTGATTGTTCTATCTTCAAATACTATCCCCATTTCACAGTTAGCACCGAGATAAGATTAAGGAAAGCTAAAAATGCGTTATTTCTTAAACATTTTTTTGGTTCACTGCCCTCAATGTGCTATCACTTAGGGGTAAATTTATTTTAACACCCAAAGTAAGTCCTATTTTATTAAAAATATAATTTTATTGAAACGCATTATTTTATTTATGTAAGTTACAAGTAAACAACAACATTTATTTATTTTGAAGTCAAATGAGAGGGCTCTAGAATATCCAGACATGATTGAAATTTATAGAGCATAAACATATTTTCAAGATCAACAACACAACAAAGATATTACAAATCTCTTGATTTTATTGAAAATGTTCCATAAAAATAAAATGACATTCAATGAGGGATAAAGGTATTTTAGAGAATTAATAAAACTTAAGCTTGTCTAAAGGAAGCACCAAAGTTCCAAAATAGTTTTTTTATAGATTTAAGTAATGTAAATATTTTATTACTTTATTAAAATCGACATGGTAAAAATGATGACATTCAACGAGAGAGATCAAGATATTTTATAGTAAGAAAATAAAATTCATCTTAAGGTAGCCGGTCAAGTGTCCGATGTAAGTAAGATTCATCGACAAAGCGATTTGTAGGAGACGATTTCCATCAATTGTTTCAAACTGCTTCCAATTCAAAATAGATTAAGCAATCAAGGTAAATACCTCGAGTCCATTCATGAGTGTCCAGAGCACATTTAATTACGTCTTGAAGTAAGCTGTATGAGTCTAAAGCAGTCTTATCTTGAGCCGCGTGTCTCGCACTCGGGTCGCAAATTTAACACGAGTAAATACAGCGAAATCAAACCAAGCTGAGATGATTTTCCAGAATAACTTGGTAGAAATTGAGGCTATGGTAAAATATGCAGTGTTTTTAATTGATTAAAAAATTAATTAAAAATTAAATATTTAAAAATTTCAACTGTACAAATAACATGGATCTGAAAGCTGGAATCTCAAATTAAGATGGCGGCCATGACACAGTTTTAAATTATGCAAAAGGTTCTGGTAACTAGGCGTTGCGATGACGTAGGACAGTAGCCTAGATACTTTGTGTAAGAAAAAGGCTTCAGTAACGTCGCAATCAATACAATAAAATAAGAGGTATCGCCTGTGGCGCAAGGGTTCTTGGGAATTACATTGTGCAAATCGTGAGACGACAGAAAAAAAAAACAGTTGCATTTTATGACTGGGCTACCACAGGTATCCCAGTAAAAAGGTGGCATCTTACTTTTGTACCAAAATATGCTAGAAGCGTAATGGCAAGTGAAGAGAACAATTAACTCCATTTGCATAAGAAATCATCAAATCCCGTTAGTCCAGTCATTTTAGGTGAAAAATTAGGCCAACCCGGAACAAATTGCAACAGTACAAATCTCAACGGTTAAAGACTCTATTTTTATCACTTTATAACATATCAAAAGTTAAAAAAAAATTATTCCAAGCGATAGAAAACCGAATAATTCGTAGCATGGAAACGAGGCTGAAACACAGAAAATAATATTTTGACTCAGTATTCCCCTTAAAATATTATTTTTATATCAAGTAGGAACATAAAAAGTATCCCTGACCCTGTAGAGTAAGTGTCCATTATTAACTTCACACTATATGATTATCCAGCCAAAGTACTGAATATTTTACGACCGCTGGGCTGGCGTTCGCGAGGAAAAGAGACCTCTGCCATGAGTCGCAAGTTCGTTTGATCAAACCGCGGACGGGAGATCCAGAGCGCATGCTCCGTTCATTAATTACTGGCCACTATTTGAGCCCACAAAGACTAGCGCATGTGTGGAGCGTATATCCGCTGCGGGATAATAACCCCGCATTCGAAACGGCGTCCTCCGTAGAAATATCACGCGACAAATTATAAAAGAAGCCATTCAATGCCTTATCTTAATCCAGAAATTTCTCTCTTTTGACTAACGAGTAAATCTACCGTTTACAGTATTTGCATTTTCTTCTGGAATTAGCTGATCTAAGCTTACCAAAAAGTTTTGTACCATTTTCTTCGAGTCAAACTGTGCGATATTTACATTGAAGAAACTTGCCCGCCCAGATGTCTTGAAATTTATCCCACAAACAAAACAAAACTCGTCTTTGCTGCGTTTGCTGTTCAATCTTTTTAGTGAATTTTAGGTGATTGAAATTGAACAGTTGTTTTCTTTTTCCGAAGAGGTGAACTAACCGGAGTTTGATTCATAATTTGCGACAAAACCCATGCAAAGCATATTAGCATATTGACAGCTTTCGCGCGATGGTACAGGTTTTGGCACGTCATGCGGTCGCCTAGAAACGCTCACGCATGCGCAACGAAAACAGTTTTGACCCATGGCAGAGGTCTCTTTTCCTCGCGAACGCACAGGCACACCCGGTACTGTGCACACAACACGATAATCGGGACATAGCAGCTGGTCAAATGGCATCCTTGGAATGTAATTTGCATAGACAGCTTAGCCCCACACCACCCTAGACCCGACTTATCTATGTCATAGTTTCCTCACTAACATCTAAATTGTGAGTTGTTGTGTGAAACGTCACTTGTACAGCTATGGGGAGTACATGCGGACTGTCGACGTTTGCGACCTGTCGATCTAGAAGAGGGATGGAGAAGGGACAAAGAAATGTTTAGGGTAGTGTGGGGCTACGCTGTGTATGCCATTTACATTCCAAGGATGCCATTTGACCAGCTGCTATGGCCCGATCATCGACGGAAAGCTAAAATTGACGTTTAAAAAATCATTTCTCGCAGATTTCCAGGCGGATTGCTTAAAAACTCGATTCGGAGATAGTTCCATCCTTCTCCCATCTTGTACCAGTGTCAGTGTTTTCGTACTGCTTAAAATCCGGCAGAAAATCGCGCTGAAGCTGAAGTAGTCAGAATAAAGTTGGCAGCCTTGTCTCATTAACATACTTAGTATCGTCTCAAAATCCGAGACAAAGTTATATCGCTTTAAACATGTAAAATTGAGCTTCTTGGGAAGAAAAAACACCACAGACGCATACATTTACATCCCAACTAAGTTTATTTCATGAATAGAGCATGAAGATATAACTCATAGATGTTTATTTGCGTGAATTCGTATGTCCTTAGAAATCCTTCACTGACGCGGGTGGGAAGCCTGTGATCTCAGTAACTAGCTCGGATATTTTCACGATTGATCACCTCCTGTAATTGTTTTATATCCTAGAATAAAGGTCATAATAAACTCTCATTGCTTTGAAATGTAATTTTTTTTTTCAGAATAAGCTATACACCAAAAACTGGAATTCGACTGTGCCAAATTTTCGTATTCAATAAGACTTCTTCAGAGCACACTGATTCACGCCCCTAATGCAGTGGAACATATGCTAAGTGTAGCGCGTGCTCTACGGGTCATCTCATCGTTGACGCTGCTCTAAATACGCTACTGTACTCGGCCACCCTAAGCTGCTCAATACCTCAGAGAAACGGGGGAGGTGCGTATTTATCTTATTTGGCCTTTGAGTTATTTATTATAAAAGATTAAGCTTTAAAACTAGGCATTGTTATCTTTTTTTTCTATAGGCAAAGTGCCTCTAGAGCCGCCATTCCCAACGTCAGGTGTAAGAGAGCCGTGCTCCTCCCCTGTTCCTGTCCCGAGTGAAGCTAGGCAGTATGGTATGTTTCTTCGATAACTCTAAACCGGACAAGTGGTAACCTTTCGCATCAATTTTGAGATCAATTTCTAATCAGAAAATTGTTCGATTTGCAGTGACCGTTAGTACGAGCCAGCTGCCAGGATCTCACATGACTCAAGCGAACAAAACAAAGACATGACAAGATCGAGGCAGGAGCGCGATACGAACGATACCACAGAAGTCCTTAAGTCACTCGTTAATGACAAGGACCCGTTTGCACAGGAACCTGGTCTAAAGAACATTATGAATGGAATAAACGCCGATGAATTATTTGATGTTGTTAAAGCTCGCGTCAAAGGAGAGAAGATTTTATCTTCGATGGTCGGACAGTCTGTTGTCTCAGAAGGCTTCTCATGCTGATCACCTGTAGGCTAAGCTTTCATCTGACGCCAAGACAGCGCCTTCTACTGACGTTCATTATGTGCTTGATGTAGGCGCGCTACTGCACCTAATCACGTCGCCTTGGAAGTGCTCTTACCAAGAAAGGGGCGCCAGTATGTCAAGAGAAAGTTTGGCAACCAAGTGACCGTGGTGTTTGATGGCTACAACAACAAACCTCCCACCAAAAGTATGACCCATCTGATGCGCTCCGTTGGGAAGACGATTGTACTGTCAACTTCACGCATGACATGAAAGTAACAATCAAGAAAGATGCCTTCCTTTCAAACGCTGACAACAAGACCATTACCATGCTAAGGCGTTACCTTTCAGAAGCTGGATGTAGTACCTTATAAGCGGAGAACAACGCAGACGTCCTTATCGTCAAACAGCCGAAGAATCTGCCGCCAATTATCCAACCACACTTGTAGGGGACACAGATCTACTCGTCTTGCTGTGTTATCACACCCAGACAGACGAGCATAACTTATACTTCCGGCCTGAGCCCAAAAGCAACTCGAGTGGAAGTAGAGTTTGGATCATGAAACACGTGAGGGCAGAGCTTGGTTAGGAGATAAGTAGAGATAATTTTTTTTTCATGCAGTTTCAGGGTGCGACACCACGTCTCGACCTTCAGGAAATCCACGCCGTTCAAGAAGTATAAATTGCCGTACTTTCAAAGCCAAGCTAAAGTATTTGACAAGAACGTGTCAACTCTATGGTGGAAACAAGGAGAGAGTCTGGACAGCCTCCGGTACCGACGCTACTCCGAGAAAGTGGCCACCAAAGGCCGTCAAATACAGCCACAGAAGCTCTCTCACACATCTGCCGCAGCTAAATACCATGGTTATAGCGTGTTCTTGCAGGTGAAGTATTTTTATTTGATTGATTCTTGTGTTTTTCATTCTCATCAATCATATAATTTCTTTTGTATTATCAGGTAAACCAGTGGCAGTGCAATGAATTGGGAATGTCGATCGAGGATTGGGGATGGCATCTGACGAACGGCCAGGTACTCCCAAAACTAACAGACCTACAACTGGAACCTCAGAATTTGCTAAAGATGGAACAGGTTCAACTGGCGGGAGTGATTGCTCTACTGGACGTTGTAGTTGCCGGAAGCACGGCCTTGATTGCTCACCGGCTTGCCGCCAGTGCCGCAGTAGCGCATGCACTTCATCAGCAAGCAGCCCGAGGATAGCGACGATGATAACGAACTAGCCGATGATTGAAAGCGGATGTTTGCCGTAAAGCATATGCTTGCCGTAAATGTGAAAATAAATCACTTACAATATCCAGCAACTTGTATTGAATCATTTTTTATGTTGTTTCACCTAAAAAGCAATATTCGCTAGCAAGAATGCCAGAAAAAAGAGCACTTTCGGTTTCAGCCTCGTTTCCATACTATAGGAAAATAGCTCTTTCACGTTTTCCTAAATTTCGGATTGTTTCCGTGCTTGGATTCTTCGGGACTTATATAGTCATATAGCGGAGCCCCATAGTCATAGAAAAGCGGTATGTGACTATACGATAAAGTTTCCGTGGTCCAATGGGATACCTGTGTCTGGTGTTACCCTTGCTCTCTAATTGGTCGAAAATTGAAATGGGGCGAAAGTAGGAGCGGCGCGTACAGAAAGCTAAAGCATTCTATAAAACACTGTGAAAATACACGAATTTGAGTTCAGTCTCTTCAGTAAGGTGAACTCCAAGTTTAGCTTGGGTACGCCCTAGTGATTTTGTTAGACGGCGATTTGGTAGAATTGAAGACGTGAGACAAGTCGATAACCGGAACCTTCACTCCAAATTTCAGCGTAACGATAAGCAGATGAGAGTTGTGTTATTCGTAAAACTAGAACATGCAGTACCCTATTTGTGATCCTAAATCAGAAACATGTCAGGGACCAGGGCTGTAGCACGGGGTGGGGCACTGAAGGCACGTGCCCCACCCCCCCCCCCCCCACCTTACCCCCTAATAATTAAAAAACATTTAAGAAAATGACCAGTAGGGGCGTGGCTGTGCCCGGAATATTTTCTTAAGTTTCCTGCATTGTGTCACCCCCCATATTTCGAGGCCTGCTACGGCACTGGGGAGGTGGAATTATCACTTTTCTGGTTAAAGTTCGCACTTTCTAATTTTTTATATCCTGCATTTTTGCACTCACAATCCTACAATGTTCCAGTGTAAGGACATTTTAGATAAACCGTTGGGTATATTTACAATCAGTTAAACGGCTTGCTTTGGCTAAGGAGTACGTGGCCTAAATGAAATTTCATTTTAATCTTAAACTTCTAAAACGTCGACACAGCTGTGAATCCATTTTTCAATAAACATTGGCCCGCCAAATCATATTTCACAAATTTAGACAAAAATGATTTTAGTTCCTCTGTTAGCCTCTGCAGATTTACCGCCTATTTAAGTATGCTCTAGAAATTTTAATAATGCAATTTTGCCGAGTAACTATTATAGCACATTAAGGGCTATCCCAGTAAAAAGACTCAAGATCCAATGTTCAAGGATATTCTAATTCTAAAAATGAAAATTATCATGATTTTCTTTTTCTTTTATTCGAGTTGGACCCTGTTAGTGTACTTCTTGGACAGCTTCTTGCCCTGAAGCCTCGTTTTGATTTTCCGAGATTTCCCGTCGTCCTTTGCACGTCTCTTCCTCGCCTTGTGTTATGATTTGCATCACGTTCATCAGGCATCCCATGCTGCACTGCGGGTTAGCTCGAACGGCCTTTAGGCTCACCCACATACTGTACAGGTAACGAACTAACGCAAATAAAGAGTTAAGGTTAGGATGTACCATTTACACGATCGGCCTAAAGATTCGTATTCATAACCCCCTTTACCAAGGCCTTTTGGACCACGGCCTCTAAGACCCAGGCCAATTAAAGCCACCCTACTGGAACCCAGGCTTCTTGGAGCCGCCTTCTTGGACCAAGCCTCTTAAAGCTATCCCTTATGAACCCAGGCCAATTAAAGCCACCCAGGCCACTTTGAGACATATCTTGGGTCAGACCTCTTGGAACCGCCCCTTTCGAACCCAGGCCTCTTAAAGGTGCCACCCCTCTCGACCCAAGGCTTCTTGGAGCCACTCTCTTGAACAAAGGTACCCAAGGCCTAAGTGTGATTCAAAATACAGCTCTTTTTTGAAGACCACAAGTGAGACGTGAGACGCCTATTTTAAGAGATATATTATTTTTAGATATATATATATATATATATCTTAAAATAGGCGTCTCACGTCTCACTTGTGGTCTTCAAAAAAGATATAATGCGTGAGTGCAGGTGTTCATGTAACAGTGCTCAATACATAGGTGTAGAGCGGGATATATCTTGGTTTGTAGGAAAAAAAACACGCGAACTACCGTTTCATCTCTACAAGCCTGTTTCGTGGTTGCCCACTCATCAGGAGATTTATTAAGAATATATTACTATCATCACTTATATACTATCTATGTATAAAATTAACATAAAAATAGGGCGTGAAATTTGAATGGCTGTTATGATGAAATTGAATAGTTCAGCTGTTGCATATAACAAGGCTTTGTTCCTGTGACGGCACGAAGACACTAGCTCGTTACGCTTTTTCATAAGGAAAAAGCTGTATCAGTCCATTGGTAAAAAGCAGATTTTTCATATGAAAATACAGTATTTTCATTTGAAAAAACGGTATTTTTCCGAAATATATATTTTTGGGAAAATACCGCTTTTTTATATGAAATTACTGCTTTTTCATATGAAAAAAAAAACGGTAGCAACGATATATATTTGCGACCGCGTGTACACTGGGCCTAGGGTTCAACTAGAGCCATCAGCGGCCGTTTTATCGATATGCTCTTGAAAATTTCCGTTTCTTCCCATGTGAAGAAAACGGCAATCGTTCGAGATGGATAAGCTTGCCAAGGATTGAATAGACTTCAGTATTTATCGTGATGGAATTTTCCTTATGAAATACCGGCCACATTATATATTTTGTGCAAAATACCGTCCTTTTCAAATGAAGAAAACTGAAGCGCAAATCGACCATATCAATTTCAATAAATGTTGTCAGTGCAAATGGCAAATGGCGATTGGTATATGGCAGTTCTACGACCGAAAGTAACCATGCGTCTCGAAAAGAATATGGAAACATCAAAACAGTTATCCAGCATTAAAGGTTACCAATGCTTGGCTTTGACGTTGCTGGACTTTATTTAACACCTTAAATTTTACGAATATTTAGTACCCATAAGTCATTTAACATTTGCCATTCGCCATTTGTACTGAAAACCTTTTGTGAAATAGGTGTATTTTTTTAGTTGTGCGATGTTGATAAACGCTTTACACAAAATATAGTATTTGTCATCATCTATACGGGTTCCTCTTTGGGACCCTGTAGGCGGGTGTCACCTATGATCGCCTGACCGACTGACAAAAAAGACATGTAAAGCAATTTCCACCTAAGTAAATTAAGAATGACTGAAGACCTTTTGTAGAACAAATCTATTTTATTCTCATTTAGAACCTGTTATAGAGCACTCTCTAGCTTTCCCAGCTTGTGGGCGCAAATAGAATGCGTACAAATGCCCTACTGCATTATTTGTCGTATTTTATTAAAAAACGCTTTTTTGTAAAGCGTGCAAACCACATCCCGAACAATCATATCTCAACATAATTTAGAATCAACCATATTATAACATAAATTTGGTTAGACTGAGACAGACTCATCGTTTTGGGGGATCTTTTGCAGGACGGGTGAAGATCACACTTGTTACTATATTCTTCGTAGAATCAAAATAAAGATAAAATACTGTCCTTATAGAGTCTCTCTGTTGTTATAACTAGAAAACTGTAAAATAAAACTTTTATGATGATCTAAAACAACCGGAATCCGAAGAGCGGATTAATTGTAATTTGGTCAGATTCTCTCAATTCTTATGGAAAAAGCTTCGAAATTCACTAGTGTCCATGAGAAAACTAAGAAAACTACCTATCCCTTATTGACGGTTCTCCTTTTTTGGGGGGCGGATATTTACTGGAAAGGCCAAGACGCGTTTTTTTTAAGAATAGTAAAGAATATACTTCATTCGGCACTAAGGATGGTGTGATTGCAGGACTATGATTCTTTTTACTGGCTTATTACACCTTAGTCCAGGGGGAGGCTCCGATAAAAAAAAAACAGGCAACAAGGGTGATTGGCAAAAACAATTTTAAAGTGTTTCTGAAGCGAAAGGAAACATAGCCTTTTTGTATCATTTTTTTAAACCTCAAATATCAAAGAAACAAGATTTTAAAGCTTTTTCGATCCACAAAAACCCATTGGAAAAAAATATTGCGTGAAGTTGGTGTTTTGTCCTATCAAGTGCGACATCATGAAGGGCTTGTGACGTCACACTTGCTCAGCGGGAAGAGAAAAAGCGCGCGGAAGGAAGGCGACGGTCATGGCCACAACACAAGCCAGTAGAAGTTTACTTTGCGGATTCCCGAGGCCACAAAAGCTGCAAAAATGACGGCCTAGCAACTGACTTGTCAATGTTCCTTCCACCCCTAAAATGACACGGTGCAAATAGACTTGTGTGAAAATCGTCGGGGAAATCAGAATTTTGCACCTTTCGAACCTTAGGCAATTCGAACAAGCTGCTACGCCGGAGCCAACAAGTTCCGCAAAGTTGACATTCTTGTAGCTAGGCACAGAAAAACCGATAGCGAATCTAAGAGCAATGTGGGGTTCGAACTGTGAAAGGGTTTTAGAGAGAAATAAGTCTATCAAGAAGGCAAAGTCGTCGAGAAAATGTTAAGGTATTTGTCTCGTTCAGTTTTGATCGCTTACACGTGCGCTCGTTGGAGTCGCGTCATCGTTCTCAAGCCTTTTAATTGTTGTTTTTCTTATAATTCGCATTCAATTAAGCTTTATGAATTATCTCTAGTAGAGGGTCTTAACATGACTATCAATTCTAGCTAAAGATTTTTTGGATAATTATAAAAATCCTATGGGAAACACTGGACGAAAAAACGGATTTACACAACTTTGCCTATCGCGCAAATATGATGTAAATATCAGGCACTATATTTGGTGCCTGATTTGCTTTGGTAGTAAACGTGTATACAAATTTTATATTTGCATGTTGTGCAAACACTTTTCAAAGATCAACTTTGAATAATTTGCTTGGATGGTAAATTTGTATGTAAATTTCATGTTTGTATTTTGTGCAAATAACATTTCAAAGATCAACTTTGACTGATTTGCTTGGATGGTAAATTTTTATGTAAATTTCATGTTTTTATTTTGTGCAAATACAGTTCAAAGATCAACTTTGAATAATTTGCTTGGGTTGTAAATTTGTATGTAAATTTCATGTTTGTATTTTGTGCAAATACAGTTCAAAGATCAAATTTAGATTTGCATGGATTTACACTCACTAGATTATCTTTACTTATATCTGCAAGGTGTGTTTTCATATATCACTTAGTGTTTGACGGTGACAGTCGTGTGCGACAAATTGTTTTGTTGTCGCTTTTAGTAGGCCAAACATCTAAAATCATCATCAAGATACTAGTGAAAATCGTCGAGTTTTTTGTGTGTGTTTCTTATACGCGGGTTTGATGGAAAAAAGGCGAGAGCGACCAGATGGCGGTGTAATATATAGGTTATTTAACGGCTGGGAGGTCCGGCCTCGGTCAGCATTTCCCAGACCTCTGTCACAGTTTTTCTCTATTCGGACCGACCTCAAGTCGGTAAATAACTTATTTATTTTACCCTTAAAACATTGTTCGAAAATCCCGCAGTCAAGATATATTAGTATCTTGCGTCACAGTCACGTGGTTTCTCTGTATGTCGCTTACATACAGTAAAACCACGTGACACTTGTATTCCACTCACAAGATGGCGTCCTCCATGAAGCTGGAGTCCGAATATTAGAGCAGAGAAAGCTGAATTGTAAGCATTGGCCATGTAATCTTACTACCACCGTTTTTTATCTTAATTATATAGACATACACAGAAAACAGACAAAATCGCTTCAAATGATTCATCAGAATTCATCATTCGAGGTCCCGAATGTAGTTTCCTATATTATAATTTTACGAGTTGTGTATATAAGCTTATTACCTAGCAAAACACTGGTGTCTATATTATAAATAATTATGACACTGGACGAAATAAAGAATTTAAGTGCATTTAAGACATATCCGAAATGTACCTTAAATTTACTACTGTCTATATGTTGCATTTAAAGGCCACACTTAAAGTCAGTAGTAACTTTAAAAAATAATTTAAGTTACATTTAAGTGGGGCTCTTATAGTCAGTAGCAACTTTAAGTAGATATTGATTGTTAACTTAAATTCCTTTAAATGTAGTATTGACTTTAAGTAACTTTCTTTGCCTTTATCGAAAACTTATAATCTTTAGGAGATTTAAGACCAGCGGTCTGAGTTCGTCGAGATTTCTCGGAAAAATGAAGTTTGGGTGCCCTAGCTCAAAATTAAACTGGCAATAGGTATGGGTGACCATGGTATCCTGTGAAAGTTTGAAGCAATTTGGATAAATATTTTTGGCGATAGAAGCCGAAAAGTAATTTTTCGTCTCCCGCACCCGGATTTGAGACAATTTCGTGGTTGTTAGAAAAAGACTAAAAACCGGTTCGCAACGCGTGATAAAACAACTACAGCTTATATAAACCTAAAGAATAGATAATAAGGAACTCCCAGGCTGAAAGATAAGCTGTTCTGTCAGCACCTTATTATTTTACGCGATTTTATTTTATTTTATGTTTTAAGATGACTTTGAAAAGCCTTGAAATAATCGTGTAATATCGCCGATGAGATGTGGATTTGGCAAAAATGATTGCATTCATCGAAAAGAGCATCATTTCTACTTTTGATATGTGAAATAAAATTTAGGGGCAAATAAAATCCGACTTTTTTACAAGCCGAAATATGACCCCCACTTGACCCTAATTTTAAACAAATGCCGACACTCACTTTTTAATGCCTCGCTACCAAAAACTTATAAATAACAATTAAAACTCCCCAAAAAAAGGATGCAATATTATTCTTGAAAATACTGGTATTTGATCAAATATTCTTGTCTCTCTGATGTTTATATGCTTTTCAAGATTATATTTTCATAACATTTTAAAGTACAATCCGCATGCATGATAATTATTATCGGCACTAAAAACTTCCGGTTCTTTATTCTTCCGCTTCATGAGCATCTCAAAACTTTTTGCCACGAAAGTTATTTTTAAATCGTCCTATGTTTATTTCTATCCATCCCTCGTTCTATAAGCATTATATTATTTTCTTTCGTTCCCTACTTCCGTGGACTAGAAACGCGTACCATCTTCTGCTGTCGTGTTGTTATGCAAATTCGATGAGTTAATTTATTCAACAAGCGTTCATACAAAGAAATCAGGAAAAAATAACAGTTGAAGCTTTTCTACTATTGTTTATAATATAACCAACCAATTTCCATTCCCCAGGTAAATTGAGTTATAAAAAGAAAGTAAGAAAAAATAACAGTTGATGCTTTTTACTATTGTTTTCAATACTACCAAAAAAATTCCATTCTTGTCAGGGAGCATTTGTCCAAAAAAAGCTCCCTAGGTAAATGTTGAGGTTACTTTTCTGTTTTCATTTTTTCGCGCGTTAACTTAGGGCCTAACCGCACTAGGAGGACAAAATTTGTCTGGCCGGGATAAACAGCCGTCCAAATTTTGTCCTGGCCAATCGATTGTCTTGCTAACCAGTAAAAAAATCGCGTTCACTATTCACTTTACCGGCATACTACAAGCAAGACAACGCAGGATTCTATCATTGCGCGTAAGGTGCAGTAAACGCTTATTGCAAGCAGGTAATTACTCTCTATAAGCACTTCTTTACTCTGACAAAGTCTCAGGCAGGAGATCATAGGACCAGAGGACTGAGGAGGGGGGAAGGTGTGGCTTGCTCAACCATAGGTACCATTTGGAAAAAGAATGATATTTGAAAAGCCTTCAATAAGGGGGGGGGGGGGGGGGGGGGCGTTTACCCGGTGTATTATAGCCACCATCTTGGATTTGAGCAAAAATGAAAAACGAGGGGAGTGCATATCAATATTTGGGTGATCTTCAAACCCGCTCGGTCAATCTAGGGTATAAAATTTCTACCAACTGCCATCTCTTAGGGGGTGTTGGAGGATTTTTCAGATTTTGCTATCTCTTAGGGTGTAAAATTCGACCAACTGCTATTCCTAAGTGGGTGTTAAACGTTTTTTTTTTTCTATTCTGTTATCTCTTAGGGTATAAAATTCGATTAATTGCTATTCCTAAGGGGGTGTTAAACGTTTTTTTTTTTCGATTCTGCTATCCCTTAGGGGCAAAAATTCCTTCGACCTCACCCAATTTTCCATCTCTTAGAGGAAATAATTTCTGTTAACCACGCCTAAAGTGCCATCCCTAACGGGTTACAATCAATTTTGCCGACGGTCACCCCCGTCTGTTTTTATCGGAGTCCCCCTTCCCGGCAAGCTTGGCTACAACCAAAAAGTAGTCGGGGGGAGGAGGGGGGCGTACCATTAATTGGGAATGAAGTGATAGAATCAACAAGCTGCATCTCTATACAGGGGAACGCCGATTAAATCAGCGAGTTCCTATTACCGGGCCATGTACAGGTGTACATGGCCCGGTAATAACACAGGGTGCGGAGGCAGTAGAGGCTGCGGAGGAGGCAGCCGCCTACTTCCGTACGAGAGCTGCCATCCTAGATGAATGCCAACTAAATCACCCAATAGAAGCGAACGGCATCGACTTGTGCCACTTGTACTCCAGGTCCAGGCTCACCTTTCTTTCAGTGGCCACCCTTCCCACTATCTGCAAAGAGCTGGAGCTTCAAGTGCCCGGAGCAGCCCGACGCAAAGCTTCTTTTGTAGCCACGCTCGTGGATGTTATTCAAAGATGTAGTTGCGCAAAATAAATCCACGATTTCTTGGGTCCCGATTATATTTTTTTCATGGTTACATGAAATAGATTTCTGAGTCGGTAATCCTGTGTTCTGTTGTGAAGACCAGAGTAAATTTTTACACTTCAATACTCTCTTTTACTAAAAAGGAAAACAGCTTACGGTGAGAGGCCTCAATATCGCAAATGTCTCAGCGTTCTTGCATAATTTGTATTTTTATTTGATCAAATTTGTAGTTGAACAAAGGCTTTGAAAATAAGCGAATTTTGACAATTTGATCAAACTGTACAAAATTATGTCAGTATCGCTTGTTAATTAAATAAAAACATGCAAAACTCTCATTTTCTTCTTTTGGACGTTTTTCTTTTTAATAAGTAATTATCAGAAAAGTCTTATTGCCTATTTCCTCGGGACATTTCGTAGAAGACACAAGATTGATCGAAGAAAACAGCTTTGCTCCTCTTGCAGATTCATCTTTAGAGGGCACATCGATGAATGGAGCAAATGATTCTGACCTGCTCGAGCCGCCACGCTGTATATCTTCGAGTACACCCGTGCGGCCTACTCGCCGTGGACCTCGCAATCCTGCAAAGCTAACGTGCATGGAGATCAATTGCAATAGTATCCAAAGCAGTGAAAGAGCAGCTATCTTTGCTAGCCATGTCTCAACACACAAACCCGACATCATATTTGGTTGTGAGTCAAAGCTGTCACCCGAAGATCCTACAGCGGCGAGTTTCCCATCAGATTATAACGTTTTTAGAAAGGAACGTTCTGGTAGCGGAGGAGGTGGAATTTTCATCGCTGTGAAACATGATATTCCGTCGTACGAACTACCAGACATAGCCATAAACCCAGAGGATGAGTCTCTGTGGGCAGCAATCCGTTGCGCCAACAAGAAGACTGTCTATATATGCGCGTTTTACAAGCCCCCTGATGCTCCTGCTACCCGTCTGGATTTCCTACAAGAGTCTATTTTTAAGGTCTTTTCGCAAAACAAGAAATCCCACCCAAACATCGTAATAAGTGGCGATTTTAACTGTGGCGACATAGACTGGCGTAATGATCCACCATCTATTACAAATCACTCAACAGCATCTATGATGCAGAAACTGTTAGACCTGATTTCGAATAACGCCCTCATTCAGCATGTCACTAAACCGACACGCCCAGTTTCTCTAAAGACATTGGACCTTGTGATATCATCCACACCAGCTCTTGTATCTGATATTACAATCCATCCAGGGATGAGCGACCATGACATCGTAAAGTTTAACATCAACACTAAAACCAGGCGGATAAAGACCCCCCCACATAAAGTGTACCTCTATAACAAGATGGACCTTGCGGCCCTTAAGCGCGATGTGGCTAAATTGTCAGAAGATTTCACTCTTTGTTGCGAGGAAAGATCTTTGGAGGAAAATTGGTCCTTCTTTGAAGACCGGTTGAAATCTGCAGTGGAATCGCATATCCCATACAGGTTCACAAAATCTAAAACATCTCTGCCTTGGATAACACAGTCAGTCAAACGTCAAATACGAAAGCGTGACCGCCTTCTATCTAAAGCATTGAAAAGTAACAACAAAAACTCCCAAGCTTGGCGCAATTATCGTCACCAGAGAAACCATGTAGTGAAATTACTCAAGGCAGCCCATAACCACTACTTGAATACAGTGATTGGTGGAAGCCTGGGGTCAAATCCTAAAAAGTTTTGGAGCCATGTCAAGCACTCTAGGACAGAGAGTCGTGGTATTCCCACCTTGCGCCAAGGGAACTCAATGTTTATTTCAGATAAGGACAAGGCAGAAGCATTGAACAAGTATTTTGAGAGTGTTTTCACTATGGACGATGGTGTCGTTCCCGACCTTGACCCTCCAACATGTCCCAAAATTAGTGATATTACCATTACTCAGGCTGGCGTATTTAAACAGCTAGCTGGTTTGAATGTAAACAAAAGTAATGGTCCTGATGGCATCTCGCCTCGCGTGTTACGAGATCTGGCAAAGGAACTATCCGGTGTACTGTGCTTCATTTTTAATCAAAGCTATCAAGAGGGAACTTTGCCAAAAATCTGGCTAAACGCAATGGTCGTACCGGTGCACAAGAAGTCAGCCAAAGACCAACCACAAAATTACCGCCCAATTTCTCTTACATGCATCTGCTGTAAGATTATGGAGCACATTGTTCTTAGCCACCTGAACAAGCATCTAGCAGCCAACAACATACTGTCTATCTTCCAGCATGGTTTTCGGCAAGCACTATCTTGTGAGACTCAGCTAGTCCTCACATTCCACGACTGGGCAACTACATTAAACCATCATGGCCAAGTGGATGCTTTACTATTAGATTACAGTAAAGCCTTCGATAAAGTGTCGCACTCAAAGCTCCTCAAGAAGCTTTCTCATTATGGCATCGAGGGGAAGACACTAGCATGGATATCTGGCTTTTTGAGAAACAGGTCCCAGTACGTGGTAGTCAATGGATCCCACTCTAGCAAAGTGCATGTAACATCAGGCGTTCCACAGGGCTCCGTTCTGGGACCAACTCTGTTCCTACTGTATATAAATGACATCTGTGAAGCATCGAAGTCCCAGGTCAGACTCTTCGCAGATGATACGATCATTTATCGCCCAATCTCTACAACGGATGACCATACAGCACTCCAAGAAGATCTGGACGGTGTTTATAAATGGTCATCGGCATGGCAAATGGAATTTAATGTGACAAAATGTTACTTACTATCAGTAACGAAGAAGAGAAAACCATCAACATACGTGTATACTGCAGACGCGAAGCCCTTTACTCAAGTGGCAGACCAAGACTATCTTGGAGTAAGATGCAATAAACAACTACGCTGGGGCCCCCACTGTTCCAAAATAGCGACGAAGGCTAACAAAACCCTCGGCGCGATTAGAAGAACTTTGAAACCCTGCGAGCCTGCAGTAAAAGAACGTGCTTATTTATCGCTCGTACGACCATCACTGGAATATGCCTCAGCGGCATGGAGCCCTTATACAGACACAGACGTAAATAGATTAGAACAAGTACAAAAGAACGCAGCCAGATTTGTAACAAACAACTATAGTTTCCAAGCTAGCTCCACAGAGCTTGTGAACCAACTAAAATGGGATACGCTTGAAACTAGAAGACTATTCCACCAGTCAGTTCTAATGTTTAAATTCTATAACAACCTTGTGGCCTGCCCTCTCCCTACTTCTGTTTCTCAACCGTCATATAGAGTCACTAGGAGGCATAACCATAGTTTTTTGCAACTACAGTCTAATATTCTATCCTATAATTATTCCTTTTTTCCAAGAGCTATAAGAATCTGGAACTTACTTCCAAGTAACGTTGTCAATCAAGTAACCCTAGAGGCATTTAAAACAGCCGCTCTGCCGGCCATCAGGCAGCTAAAGGTGCCTTCGCACCTACGCCGGCTTTAAAGCTGACCAACCCTCCCATTACTAGCGTAAGCTATATATACATGTGTATAGGGAGTATTTATTTAAGTATTGCAGTCATGGTGAGGTATTTTATGCTTGTCGCTTTGTTTGTCACGCTATGCATGGCAGCAAACAAAATAGTATCACGCGAGCCTAAAAATCGCAATTTAATGCAATAAATGCTATGAAATTATTACCATTAAATTTTAGTATTGCCGACAGTATATTTCTTTTGATTTGAGCGCTCTTTCTTGTTTTTCTGGAGATTTGAAGGCGTTGTTTGAATGCGGAAAACCCGATACAGTAGTCGGCATTTGTTTATAATTAGGGTCAAGTGGGGGTCATATTTCGGCTTGTAAAAAAGTCGGATTTTATTTGCCCCTAAATTTTATTTCACATATCAAAAGTAGAAATGATGTTCTTTTCGATGAATGCAATCATTTTTGCCAAATCCACATCTCATCGGCGATATTACACGATCATTTCAAGGCTTTTTAAAGTCATCTAAAAACATAAAATAAAATAAAATCGCGTAAAATAATAAGGTGCTGACAGAACAGCTTATCTTTCAGCCTGGGAAATCCTTATTATCTATTCTTTAGGTTTATATAAGCTGCAAATGTTTTATCACTCGTTGCAAACCGGTTTTTAGTCTTTTTCTAACAACCACGAAATTGTCTCAAATCCGGGTGCGGGAGACGAAAAATTACTTTTCGGCTTCTATCGCCAAAAATATTTATCCAAATTGCTTCAAACTTTCACAGTATACTGAGGTCAACCATACCTATTACCAGTTTAGTTTTGAGCTAGGGCGCCCAAACATCATTTTTCCGAGAAATCTCGACGAACTCAGACCGCTGGTCTTAAGTGTCTTTCATTAGTTCTAAATTTCATCATATTCGTTGGACTTAGAAAATATTTTCCGTAGTTTAGAAGTTAATTTAGTTTCTAAACATAATATTTTTTGGCTAATATCAGGAACGTTTTATGAAACGCATATAAATAGCTTTAAGAATATTCGGTTTCTTGTTTAACCAAGTGATTTGTATTTTAGCAGAAAGAAAAAGCGGTGAAAAATTGATATTCGCATTATTTTAGGATTACTTTGCCTTTAACAGTAATAATAACAGCTTCACCGGCGGAGAGGAAGTCAGTCATATGCGAGAGGAAGTGACGCGCAAGCGTATCTATTGTTTTCCCTTCACGTGACTACCACGGCGGGCTATTCGCATAGCGTGTTTAGAAGTGTGACTTTGGTTCATCTAACTTCTCTCTAAATCCACGCCAAAAGATTCGCTATTTCTTTCAATGACATCAAATCGAATGGCGAAGCCTACCAATGAAAACATGTTGACCACATAACCTTCAAGTTTGGAGGGAAAACAGAGCTTTAAATGCGGGAAATCAGCGACTGCGTGCGTGAGGTGAGAATTCAACAGTGAAGACAGAACTCGCTGAAATTCTCGCCGAAAGGGAGCCTCAGAGACTTTCAGGTAAGCCTAACTGATCGGAACCAGTTCTTGTTATTCGTTTCTTGATTATTTTTTGTCTTTAAGGGCAACCTTTCGAGTTTAGGTGATCTTTTTCCTCTTTGAGTAGTGTCTATCATTCGATTCGAATCAGCGTTCCGCCGTACGCTAAAGAGCCTTCGGTTCTATCTTATCTGGCCAGCGGAGAAATCTTATATTCTTCACATGAAGCACTTGTTTTATTGAATTGTATTTTATACAAATCAATGTTTTTTTTTAAGATTATGCTCGGTTGTTATTGAGCTAGTACATTGCTTGGCATCTCTTTATTTTTCTGGTAATCATTAAGAATAATTAATCACAGAACAATGCCAATATTGTCAGCCTAGATTTCAAATACCAAATCAATTGTTGTTATAATTATTGTTGTTTTTTCCTAAGATAATGCTACCCCAGAAAAAAAAAACACAACAAATGCAACCAGATATAGAATGATGATTTTCAATGGTAAGAAAACAACCTTTTTCAGCGGAAAATCTCTAAGAAATATTGCATTTTTTATTGTGTCTTTTTACTATAAGTTTTAGTTGTCCAGTATTTTATGCTTTGGTTCGAAAAAAGGATGACACTTAATTCAAAGTCAGTCAACATAATCAATATAAGCAATCAATATCAAGGGTTTCATTAGAAGGCAGGTACCAGCAGTTAACCACCGCTGAGATCAGAAAAGCTGATCTCAGATCTAATAAAGTTTGCAAATGAAGCATGATTCGTCCACAGTGAGTATGACCGTTTATCTCAGCAGACAACCTTTTTCAAAAGCTTATTCTGGACCCTGGATATTGTTAAGAAACCAAACTGTTTAGATTGAAGGCAAAATCATCTGCTTCCTCACAGGTCTTTCGCTACTAACCTTGACTCATGACCAGAGGCACACATCCACCATACATATACCCATGATGATACCCATTTAATCAATGATCCATTATACTCCCCACCAGTTCAAATTAGTACTGCAACCACCCCTATGGAAAAATCCTGCATCTGCCCCTGATGACAAATTCCCTTTTTTTCTTTTTCAGCTGCAATGCATGTCCATTTCAGAACTAAAAAGAGGGAGCATGTCACAAAAGCAAATGACAGTTATGATGCCACCTTAAACAGGCAGAGAAAGCGCAGCCGGCTTAACACAGTGAGTATGACTAAAACTAATGATTGATGTGATAGCTATGGCATAAATAATTATGAAGACCTTAATCCTCTGAGATGTTGGTCTCTTATCCCATTGCCAGACTTTTGCTAGATATTTCTACCAATTATCAAATCCAAATCCCCCCCCTCCCCGAGGAACCCTAGTCTATGTAAATGGCCCCTTAGAGTGGTATTCATCGGACTTTGAAACAAAAACTACTAATAAACAGTGTTTAATAGTGTCTACTAGTAAAGAGTGAAAAGGAAAATACAATAAAAATTACCTTCATTGTGTATAGCAGTAGGTATTGGTTAGTATCTATTTCACAGTCACATGAAAACAAGGTACTCTTGTGATTCAGTTTATATAGTCAAGGTCCAAATCTCAATTTTTAATGCATGATTCAAAAAGGCAAGAATTCCCTGGACAACAACTCACAATATTCAGAAAATCAAATACATTTGTTTCTCTTCTCTTTTTGTAGAAAACAACGCTACGAAAAAAGACCTTGAGGGAAAGCTCCAGCATCAACGAGGAGAGAAAAGGGAAATACTTTGAAATCATGTCTGTGGGCTATATGTCCTCGGAGCACACAGGGTCTGATGGAGAAAATGAGGGGTCTGACGAGGAAGCACCTAAACTGCTTTACAAGCATAAGCTTCCATGGAGGAGTGAGGAGGCCGATTCATTGATGGCCTACTTAGAAAAAAAAGTTAGAAAGGGCAGGGGCCAGAGAAGCACAAACATGATGTTCAGGAGGAAAGATGGTGCTAATTCGAAAAGAACTGCACCAATTGATGCTCCCGATTGGGCTGTGAAGCATCAGCTTTAGGTTGTCTACATGCAAGCTATTCTTTTCGAATTAGCACCATCTTCTCTATTTTGCTATGAATGATGGACTTGTGCGTTGGCACAAAAAATGTTATTGTTGAAGCATATAGTGATCGACTTTGATTTACAAATTCACAACGATTTTTATTACAACAAGTTCATGAGTATTCAGATTTATTATTGAACTATTTTCCTCGAAAAACAGTAGATGAGGCTACAATTTATTATATAAAGGAGATGTGATTTATTTAAAATATTGAAAGAATAATATTCAAAGAATTATTACTTTGACCAAGAGCTGATAAAATAATGTTTATAGTAATTTATTTATTTTGAAATATACACTTATTGGACCAAACCAAATGTATAAATACCGATTATGTTTTACTGATTACAGAAAATACATGAAATAAAGGATTTCAGTAGATATGCTTGTTGGTCTCTCTGTATATATATCTTAACATATTTTGTGGGAAGGGGCAGATGGGATCTATTGGTTTGTCCTAACTGCAAATTTAGAACAAATGTATTAATTGGTAACATTCGCACGCCGTGCAAAAGGCAAATTTGCAAAGATGTTTTTTGATGGGCAAATAATTTGCAAAAGTGACCCTTGCTGTAGTAGTAAATATAATGAATATACACTCTTTGCATCATGAGCAAATGCAAGCAAACATGACGAAAACATAACATTTGCTATCGTATTTACCGGTGCGTGAATAGAACTGCAAATCCGTTCTTTGCACTGTTTTTGATATATTAGCAAATATGAAGTAAAATCGGCCTTCACTTGGTTTGTCTTGGTGCCAAATATAAAGCAAATTCTAGATTTGTATTTGAGTAAAGGCGAGTAAATATGGACTTTACCATAGTTGCAAAACATATTTACTATATCTGCAAATCCGTTTTTTCGTCCAGTGAAACGTGCAATTCCATTGTTTTTATTTGAAAGGTAGGGGCCCAGATAACTCGAACTATATCAACTCAAACTGAGTTCGATTTTCCTAGGATTTGGATGATAATTTCAGTCATGAAACATCATTGATCCCTAGTATTTTGTGGTGTTGGGGGGGGGGGGGCACATTTTTTCATGTTTGTCCATTTGGATGAACAGGGGAGAGTTTCCTCCCCCTTGTTCTAAGCTAAAGCCCTGCTGCTAAATCAAACTATTTTTATTGGCTACAACTAGGGGGATCAAGTGTTTCCAGGGTGGTTAGTATAAGGATTTCATGGAATAGAGATCCAATGTCCTTTTTTATGTTTTAATACAAAATCTCAGAGATTAGGACAGCGGTCCACCCCAAAGTGCACCTTAGATGGAGAAAGAAGGCTATAGAGAGTTACCTAGCCTTACTTTGCTGCTAGTCCACCATGGCTAAGCTTGCTGTCGGGTGAAAAAAAATTTAATCCATCATGTTGACCCTCGCCCTCAACTTTTCATAGAACAGTATGCAAATCATTTCTTCTCTTGTATCTATACTATTAGCAGTAGGTTGTTTTTTTTAATAAAACCATTTTTGCCATTGCCCCCCTTCACAAGGTTGAAGTTAGAAGCTAACGAAGTGCAACCAAGAGATAAGTTTCAAATACCCCAAAGCGCCATGTAGAGTCATCAGCAATGGTGAAAGAAAACAAGAAATGAAAACAGTGATCCAGTTAAAAAAATAATAGTATTTCTAGCTAATCAAAGACAAAATGCAGATGTCAAGGATAAAAAAAAAGAACTTTTCAGTCACAAAATTAAAATTTAAATGAATTGAAGCCTGAATTGACTGTTATCAGCTTGAAAATAAAAGCTTATTGTATAACAGACTAATGCACATACACTAGCTAGACACTCAAGAGTTAGTGACTATTCATGGTCACATTTGTGACTTGGTATCAAACAAGCAGCCTTCTATAAATTGGAGTCACTGCTTCCCAAGGTGAATAAATATTGGAATCAATAATCTTGTGGATATTCTCAATCAAGAACATTTTGCACAAGACTATGCTAAGGATAAGGGGTATGCATGCTGTACAGCCAATCTAAGGTTTTCTGAGCAACTTAAATTTGAAATGAGTGAGTAAACCTTTAATTTTACGCAATGCACAATCATGGTGAGTTTGTAATGGACATGGCAAGTGCAATGTCCATTATTATGAAGATGAAATGAGAGCAATATCACTGAAGCTTGTATATTTGGCCAGTGTCTCTTTGCTTTGTATTCACTGTATTATTTGATGAAAACTAATGAAGATGAGTCCCTCACATAAACCAAGCTGATGTTGACTTAAAATCGAGTACAGTACCCTGTAGCATTAACTGTGCCTCTCAATGATTCTTACAAAATTAAGGAATGTTTGTTAATACTCTATCTCAGGGCCCTCAAGTGCACATCAACAGAAGCCCAGCATCTGCAAAACTGCAAAAGAGAGAGTCATTATCTAAAAAAAGAAAATTATAAAAGTCAACATGATAACTCTGATAAGTATTTTTAGATAAGAAATTATGGATCCTACCAAATTATCCAAGTCAACAGAATCCTCATTCCACCTGAACTATATGGATTAGGTTTCACAATAACGTTTTGCTATTTAAATACAGTGCATTGTTTTTTATTACAAAACGGTATAAAATACTTTACATATATAACTTAAGTTAAGTAAATTATAAGTCCCCATTTTGACTTTTTCATAACTAGATGGATTATGTTTCACAATTATGTTTTGCTAGTTGAATAAATTGCCTTTATTTTGTTAAATACAAAATAGAAGGTAAATTTATGATGTGATGTATGATTTCTTTTCGGATTCTTTCTGAAAACCAGCTAAAAAGTGCAGCTTCGTTGAGCGTATTATCGTATTTACTTGCATCCAGATCACAGCTCGAGTACAGAAACATAAACTCACCACAAGTTTTAGACTTCTGAAAAACTGCCCTGGAAGCCGTGCTTATCCTCTCCCAAGGTAGATCCAACAGATCATTTTGTAATCAACTCATTTCTCCCTGCATCGTGCAAACGACTCTCACCCGTTCAGCTCCAAGGGAATGAACTGCTCCTTTCGATCCAAATTCGCTCCTGTTGCCTCCCGAAGAGTTTTATATGACCCTTTACTAGACTATTTGTTGTAATCAGACATTGTAAGAATATAAACGCAACAAATAGTAGAGCTAGTGAACTAGTGAACTTTTCGGTCAATAATCGAGAACTAGAACTAGTGAACTAGAGAAGAGAACTAGAGAACTAGTGAACTAGAGAACTAGTGAACTTTTCGGTCAATAATCGATTCAAAATGGCTTCTTCAGCTTAGTAAGCAGCCGTGTGACGAAACACGGGGGGGGGGGGGGGTGCCTATGACGTAATTTCGCTGTATTTTTGTCGCAGTTGTTACCTCTCTTTGAAGAATAATTGCATCATGTTCCTCATAATCTTTTATTTTGATTTTTCTTTTACAATATTAAGCGAAGATTGAATTTTATAATAAGCCTAAGAACAGCCTGACACGATTTTCGCTTCAGAAACACTTTAAGGGGATAGCACTCAACCCCTGAAGAAGGGCTGGATAAAAGTCCGAAACGTTGTCATATTTTGCGACTTTGATTTGGTTTCCATCTTAATCCCCACTACCACTAAGAAATAGAATTTGTTCGACTTTTATACCCTAAGAGATAGCAGAATCGAAAAAAAATTCCCGTAAGGGATAGGTATTGGTAGACATTTTATACCCTTAAAAGATAGACTGATCACCCTCACCTACTTTTCAGGTGGCTTGAATGCCAGCTAATGTCATTTAATACGGCGTTCAGTTGGCTTCGCTGCTCACTATCGAACTTCTCCACGAAGAGGGTAGCCAACTCATCCCCGCTAACTTGGGTGTCGAACCCTTCCTTCTTCACCTTTCCCAAAAATATCTCAGCCAATTCGGCTGAGGTATAATCGGGAAAGATGAATGTCGACCGCACCCGTCTGGCGGATCCCGGATTTATGCTCGCGAAGGTGTCCATTTCGGTAGGGTACCCCGCGAAGATCATGACCGGGTCGCCAGACTCCATCTCCTCCATGAGGGTCTCTGCCGCTTCTCTTCCGTAATCTCTATCAGCCTCGGACGACAGGCGGTATGCTTCATCAATAAAAAGCACACCGCCTTTCGCCCGGTCGATTTCTCCTTTTGTCTTCGTGCCGGTTTCCCCAATGTACCGTCCGACAAGGGCCGTTCGCTGGACCTCGATTACTTTGTTGCGTTTAATCACGCCAGCCTCGTGTAGAATGCCTAAAAATAGAGAAAAAAATGTTTATATTTTTAACACGTCTAAACACGGCACGTGCATACTGGCATGTCAATATGCTTTTGTTAGTGCTAGAAATTTGATTACCCAAGACCCAAAATCATAGCATAAGTTACTCGTGAAATCTTATTGTTGAATAACATTATGACATCGCGCATGGATTCGTTTTTTGTTGTCATGGCACTTCTACAAACTGATAAAGGAAAGGAACATTAAATAAATGAAAATATCACTTTTAATGTAATAAAAACATGCAGAACATGGCTAAGTAGTTCCAAAGATCCTTACCTGCCATCATCCTGGCCATTGTGGTTTTTCCAGTTCCTGGATTCCCCACAAACATCATATGGTACGTTTCCTTTGCCTTCTTCAACCCCCTCTTTGCTCGCATGTTGTCCGCTACCACTGACTTTGCCCATCGTAGTATCTGCTCCTTTAGGGGAGCAGATACTTATATTTATGTGTCCGCGTTAGCGCTAGGTCAAGAGTTCAACTTAGTGATACGCGCCCCCCCCCCCCCAAAAAAAAAAAAAAACAAAGTACAAGTACCGGACAATAAAACTGATTTAAAGCTCTATCAAACTGCAAGCTACGCAGGCTATGATTGGAGAATTGATTTCAATGATCTAATACGAATTCAGGCTTCATTTGTGAGCAAATTCTAAACTATTATTATCGCATGTTTAAAGCATGGTTGACGCGTGAATCATCTAGAGTCATTCTTCGCTTCAAGCGATAATTCCATAAACAGTCTATTTAAATCCTTAGCAAGCTTTTCCATCTCGAACGATTGCCGCTTTCTTCACATGGGAAGAAACTGGAATTTTCAAGAGAATATCGATTAAACAGCCTCTAACCGCTGTAGTCGAACGCTAGGCCCAGTGTACACGCGGTCGCTAATATATATCGCTGCTACCGTTTTTTTCATATGAAAAAACGGTATTTTCCCAAATATATATATATTTCGAAAAATACCGTTTTTTCATATGAAGAAGCAGTCATTTACGCTATGAATAAACGATATTTTGCGTGTTACCGTTTTTACATATGACACACACACATATATATATATATATATATATATATATATATATATATATATATATATATATATATATATATATATATATATATATATATATATATATATAATACACCAAAAACTGGAAATCGACTCTGCCTTTGTATTCATTGTTCTGGTACGAGATCGCGAGAGTTTGGGCTTTTTTATTCTATATATATATATATATATATATATATATATATATATATATATCATATGTATATATATATATACATATATAATTGATATATATATATATATATATATATATATATATATCAATTTCTCACATCAAGCCCCTCAAGTAAAAACAAACCCAAAGCCAATAATAATAATTATAATAACAATGAGCTTACCAAGGATCATGAAGATGACGAACAGATTGGCAAATATCAGCAGAATGATGACACCAAGCTGGTCCGCTTCCTGGTCCACGGACGCGTCTTCGCCAGGAATCCTCAGGACCATACCCATCAGCTGGGTCGCCATCACCGCTACTAGTGATCCGAGGTGCAGCCAATACTCAAACACGTATCGAATGGGCTTCTGATTAGCGAAAAACACGGCGTAGAGACCGGACAGTACGGCGGAGGTGCCGAGGTAAAAGGGGTTATCTTGACCGTAGTAGGCAAGTAGGGATGTCAAGGTGACCTTCCGCAGTAGCTCGATGATCTCCCAGTACCAGCAGTCCTTGGTGTAGTTCTCGTACATGAAGCGAAGCCCTTTTTTGATGGCATCTTCTCTTGGTGTCTCCTTCAGGCTGGTAATATCAATGGCCCTGCCATCTCCCGGTGTCTCCTTCTGGCTTTTAATATCAATGGCTCTGTCTTCTCTCGGTGTCTCCTTCTGGCTTTTAATATCAATGGCTCTGTCGTCTCTCGGTGTCTCCTTCAGGCTTTTATTATCAATGGCTCTGTCTTCTCTCGGTGTCTCCTTCAGGCTTGTAATATCAATGCTCCTGTCTTCTCCCGGTGTCTTCTTCTGGCTTTTAATATCAATGGCTCTGTCTTCTCTCGGTGTCTCCTTCTGGCTTTTAATATCAATGGCTCTGTCTTCTCTCGGTGTCTCCTTCAGGCTTGTAATATCAATGCTCCTGTCTTCTCGAGTCTTCTCCCTGAGACTTGTCATAGCAACGCTGCTGTCTTCTCCCGGTGTCACTTTCAGGCTTGTAATAGCAATTCTCCTAGACTTACCTCTCATTTTGTTAATTTTCTTCTTCAGACCCGCGAACGTACCGATGTAGTGTTTCTCGCTGCAATGTTGCCACAACAAGAAGGCGCAAATCATAGGGAACAGTAGAGGAATAATCAAAGACGCGTAAACAAAGTATAAGAACTTGTTGTGCTGCTCACTGAAACACTCCACTGCGTAATCCGACCGGAAGTACGACTTACAGGCACCTGTGTTATCACAGACCTCCTGACATCCGGCCGGAAGTGTTTGGAAGATCTTGGTGCAGGCAGCAGGGTAAGTGATGAACAGAAAAAGGAACACAGCTTGATAGCAGTTGGCTTTGCAATCGAAGAGTGTGTCCTTGGCGTCGTGATGGCATCTTCTTGTAAGGACCATCTTTCTGACGTTGTAGTAGAAGAAGGCCGTAAAGATGACGGCGCAGTCCATCATGACGTACCCCAGCAGACCCGAGTATGGATCCACCTTCAGCTTATCACTGATGCACTCGATGGGCGCGATGGTGAAGATGTTCAACTGCAGCACATCGGCGTACTTCATGATCGTCAAGAGCTCTTTGGGCCACTGAATATACGAGTACGCGTTCAAAGTTTCACTCAGAATCTGATAGAACCCAATAACGATCTTCAGGCTACCGAAAAGTTGATCAGTCTGCGAGCGGTTCTCGTCACGTGATTTCTTCCTGTTGAGTATGACCACAACGGCGAAGAGAGCGAGAACGAGGAAGACGCCCACAAACTGAGTGATGACCAGCGGTGTCGTTGGACACTTGTTGCAGCCAGAGAACATCCGGTAATAGCCTCGACTGCATGCGGCACACAGCACACCCTCGTAACCATGGGAACACGTCGCGTTGAAATCACCCTGAAAGGAAATAGTTTTAAAAAGCTTCGAGTTGAGGTTTAATGCCCCGCATAAAATATTGTTTTGCAATTTAAATTTTCGATAAAAAGAAACACAAAAACTTTTAAAATAAACCTAAAGATTTACAAATCAAATTTACCTTACACGAGCCCGTGAACGGACAGCGGTAAGCCATCGGAAGTGAGCCATTGAACGAGTCCCAGTCCCTGTCGTGCTGTTTGCTCTCCTCTTGGAGCTTGCTGGCAAATGTCTGGTATTCCTGGGTATGGTTTGGCTGTTGCCAAGTCCAGTAAAAGCCAGGCATCAGGTTCACGGATTCTTTGGAGCAGTAGTACCCGTATGGACAGGGCTTACACACTCCAAACCGATCGAGGCGGAAGTAGCCCGGTAGGCAAGGGCAGGCGCGGAAACCCGCGAACTTCTTCAGATCAGTCCCTGTAGTTTCGATAGATGATAAGAATTTCTAATAATTCTTTATAAAAATGGCGCTATGTATACAGGCTGAACAGGTTAACATTTCATCAACTTATTGGGATTAAAAAATAGAAAATCTAGGGGGGAAATTAGATATTCTATTTGCTTATCTGAGAACATTTATAGTAGGCTTTGAAACAGCCCCGCCTGGATGCATCGCCAGATGGCGTGACATCGAAGCCTACCTATTAGGGGGGACGTCTACCCTGATTACCCTACATTCGTTCACGGGACCATCACATCAAAAAAAGGCCTACAACATTAGCTCATTTATATGAAGTTACTCGCCATCTGAGCAAATTTAGCTGTAACTCACCCGGTGTCCCCTTTACCCTTCCCCAGTGTCCCTAAGAAAACATCAAGAGTGCCTTACCGTCCGGGCAAGCTGAGCAGTCGCCCTCCACTCGTCCAGGGGCCAGGGCGGGGCTAACATAGGCACCCACCGGGCACTGTTTGCAGCCCAGGCCATGTGAGATCACCCCGATATGGGCGATACTATCTTGGTAGAACCCACCTAGAGTTTATAAGGCAGACAACTTCGTTCCTATTGGCAGTTATATTAATAGGAGGCAGGGGGTCGGGAAAAGTGAAGGGCGCAAGATAAAGAAAGATATGAAAAACCTAAGCGGCAATCAATTATTTATTTGACACCTTTTTATATTTGAAGCAGATTAACGTATGAAAGAAAATAGAGAGAGGGTAGCCCAACCCAACCCAAACCACCCCCCGCACCACCATCCCCACCTCCCCCACCCCTTAGAATTGTTTTAAAAGCTGCTCACCTGGGGGGCAGTCGGTGCATTGATCATAGTAGGAGCCGTCGATTTTGTACTGGCCCTGAGTGCAGGGATAACATGTTCCCCAGGCTGATTGTTTTCTGGGGCATTCATAGCCAGAAGCGCGAAGGATACTCCGGGTAATAGCTTCTCCTTCCACACCTGGCAGATTTTTACCAGCAAAGCTACAAAAAGCATTCGGTTGACTCAAAGTAGACACCGCCAACCTTATTAAACACTGATCAATGATAAAAAATCATTCAAGTAATTGGGTCCGCATACACTATCTTTAGTCAATGTTGTCTCTATAAATAATTTAACTGAAAAATGTTATTGGGCTGCATGTGTTTTTTTTCTCTGACTACATATACAATGTACAATATGCTTTTTAAATATGCCTATTTTGCCAGAGGGGACAAAATCTACCCACTAATTCCACAAAAACTACGTGATTTTTTAAGGACATTGTGGAATAAAGGGAACATAAGATAAAATTATTAATAAGACTAATAAATTTATACAAATAAAAAAATGAAAAGAGACTAAATGACAAGAGCTGTTTGTGCCAATCTCCTAAATGAACAAAACTCTTTTGTCCCAACTCGCGTTAGTTCAATTAACGTTGATGAATATGAAGGGTAATGTAGTGAAGTGAAATGCTCCCGTTATTTGTTTGTAAGAACTCACAGAGCGATGGTGAGAGAACGCGACGAGAACGTGCTACCGACGTCAATTATTTGCACATTGGAACCCACGAGGTACCTAAGAACATGAAGATGAACAAGGTTGCTGGGTCATCATCATCACCATCGTCATCATTATCACCACCACCATCATCATCCAACCATCACAATCATCATCGTCATCATCACCAACATCATCACCATAACCGTCATCTTCACCTCCATTGTCACCGTTTACACCACCATCGTCACAGTCTACACCACCATCATCACTGTCACCACCACCATCATCATAGTTATCATCACTATCATTATCATTATCATCATGTCTGAAAAGCATCTTACCCTATCACCTTTTAGCGTACTTACAGTGTTTCAAGATAGTGAAATGTCGAAAAAGCACCTTCCTCTATTACCTCGATAGGGTTGTTTACAAGAGTCCTGCAACAAAGAATTTGTTTTCATACCCTCGTCCAAAAGCTTGCCTTTTCTATGTTTAAATAGATATTGACTTTAGTGTCAGTCAATAATAGACGTTTTGGAAAGGAAGTCACGGTTGTAAGAAAATAATGTCAAATAAAAAGTAAAACCTTCCTATTTACTTTTTGTAATATATGTACTCACAGGGTCTATAACCTTACTTTTTGTACCAACGGTACTCACAGGGTGTATAACCATCGGTACTCACAGGGTGTATAACCTTACTTTTTGTACTGTCGGTTCTCACAGGGTGTATAAACTTACTTTTTGTATTGTCGGTACTCACAGGGTGTATAAACTTACTTTTTGTACTGTCGGTTCTCACAGGGTGTATAAACTTACTTTTTGTATCGTCGGTACTCACAGGGTGTATAACCTTACTTTTTGTACCAACGATACTCACAGGGTGTATAACCTTACTTTTTTATTATCGGTACTCACAGGGTGTATAACCTTACTTTTTGTACTATCGGTACATACAGGGTGTATAACCTTACTTTTTGTACTATCGGTACTCACAGGGTGTATAACCTTACTTTTTGTATTGTCGGTACTCACAGGGTGTATAACCTTACTTTTTGTATTATCGGTACTCACAGGGTGTATAACCTTACTTTTTGTACTTTCGGTACTCACAGGATGTATGACCTTACTTTTTGTACTATCGGTACCCACAGGGTGTATAACCTTTATTTTTGTACTTTCGGTACTCAAAGGGTGTATAACCTCACTTTTTGTACCATCGGTACTCATGGGTGTATAACTTTACTTTTTGTACCATCAGTACTCATAGGGTGTATAACCATCGGTACTCACCGGGTGTATAACCATCGGTACTGCTCATAGGGTGTATAACCTTACTTTTTGTACTATCGGTACTCACAGGGTGTATAACCTTTGTGGGCCAGCAAAGGTATTCTTGGAGATCCTTGTCAGATAGTTGTCGTCCAAAAATCTACAAATATTTTTTTTGAATTTTTAGTTGATTTAGACCATAAACAAGGAAGTTGTATTCACACAAGCAAGTCAACAAGTACTAACATATTGGATGCTCACATGTATGCGATGTCTTTCATTCCTTGAAAAGCAAAGTCCTCAATATGGTGAATATTGTCTCGCACGGCATTACTTTAATATAAAGCAAGAAAATAATTTATTAGCATAAGCACAGTGTCATCCGGATCATCGAAAACAAAACCAGTCTCAGAGGTACGGAAGCTACGGAAGCCGAGAACGGGGTAGTCCAGTTACGCTTTCCCAGAGCCCACTACTACCACTTTTCGCAACTTAAAAGCGGAACTAGACTACCCCTACTTGATAGTCCTGGTGCGCTGTCCGAGTTGCGCCAACAAGAAAATTCTGAAAAATATTCATTTCTGAGATGTGCCAGAACCTTCCTGTGAAATGATTAATCTACCGCCATATTGATTTTTCGAACTTTATCTCTTATTTAGGCAGTTTTGAGCAAGTTTTACTGTTAACGCTGTAAATTTTATCAGAGCTTTATTTTGTATTGTTAAATTGTTCAAAATAATGCACAACTTGGATTTTCCACACCGTAGTTCCTAGTAGATTATTATGCGGGTTGTCTATGTTGTTGTTTCAATGTAAGTGCTGGTTTCATTGTAACTAAACTGGTTTTATCATAGAAAAACAGTTTCAGTATAACTAAACTGGTTTCAGTATCATTCTTAAAAGGACAAACGACGCAGAAACTCCAAACTTCAATAAACCATGCATTGGGGGTTGTTTTGTTTTTGGTAAAACGTACAGCAAAAGAAGACGATAAAGGTCCTTGAACAGGTCTACAGTAATTCTACCAAGAGCAATGTCGCTTATATCCCTGGTAAGAGAAAAAATGAAACAATGTTAGCGTTAATCCAAACTGGATTTCGATTTCCCTTTGATATCTGACATAAAAACTCGACATTTTTCATGTTCATGTACAATGAAAACTCCCATCTGAATCAGCATCATCACTTTTGGTAACGCTATCATCATCATCGTTACGTTTGATACCGCTATCATCATATACGTTTCCCTAATTTGATTATTTTGCATTTAATTTCGGTATGCGCAACGATAGAACGCCAAAGTTACCGTGATACTGCTTGAGGTAGTTTATGAGGGCTTGCTCTATTCGCGTTTGAGGTTTATTTTGATTGAGCTACACACGAGACGTTTTAAAATTCGAAAACAGTTCCGCGTGTTTTTTGTTGTGTTCCTATATCCGCGAAAGGAACTGAATAAATTATCACTTAACGGAACGGTTGTTCCGTTTAGAGGTGAAGAATCGGAACGCTAATGGCACGCTTCGGAACAAAAGGACTTGTTTGTACAGTGAAGAACAAAATGTTCCCTTTTCGAAGTCCACAAAGGAACTGTTGGTCCTAATTGATGCAATTAGGAACAACAGTTCCTTTTTTGACGCGTTCCCAATTGAGAACCACCACTCAAAAAGAACAAAAGTTCCTGTTTGCTACGGTTAATAGACTTAAAAGGGAACGCCTGTTCCTAAGTGGTTAAAAGTATAGGAACAGTGGGACCGATTTGGCCTAAATGGTGCCGTTTCTTTGCGAAAAGGAACAACAAAAGGGCCACAATGGACCGAAGTGGGGTGTTCCCTTTTTCGAAAACATGAACAAAAGTTCCGCATCTATGGTTTTGTTTCTCAATCTCAAAAGATATGATCTTTCAAAGCGATGCCTAGACTCGCACAAGCTGTGCAAAAGCAAGGGCATGCCGAGGCTTGCTTGGGCATGCCATTTTGGTTTATCGTGCCCAACCAATAGACTGCTGCCACTATTTCGAGGCTGTCGCTAACGGAGGTTTTGTCGACCAGAAAATGTTCAAAACAGCGGGCAAGTACGGCTTCGACTCGCTCCTTCTGACCGACACAAACATGAGTGTGCTCGAGGGATACATAACCTACATTCGCCCGCTACTCAAACCCAAGTGTGAGTACGTCCTAGTTACGAGAAACGGGGGTCAGCACAACAAGCTCGGTGAGCTGATGAGCAAACTTGTGTTTGAAGCGACTGGCAAGTATGTTCACCCCACACGATACCGACAAATCGTCGAGACGTCTAGCTGCAAAGTGCTAAAAAGTGCCGATCGAAGCGCCATCTCTGAAGATCAGAAGCACAGCTCGAACGTCGCCAAAGTGCACTATCGCAAGCAGCGTTCACGCGAAGTCGCCACAAAGGCGCGCGAATGCCTCGAAAAACTACATGGCGACAGTGGCACCAAGCTGGACAAAGAGGTTCTAACGAGGCTCTCCGACCTTTCAAACTCTTCAGAGGATCAAGACGACTGCACGAAGTCGTGCTCTTCAACGGACGAAGTTCAAGAAATCTCCACACCGCCAGCAGCGAGAATGAAGCCTTCAGCCCGCAAACTACCGGCAAAGCAGAAGCGCGAAGACGCTTTTTTGATGAAAGAACTGTGCCCGGCTCGCAGAAAATCGCTCCTATTTACGCCCGAAGAGGAAAAGTATCTTAAAGTTGGTCTCAAAAGATACGGGTTCGGACAGTGGACTTCGATCTTAAGAGACCCCGACTTCCATTTCCAAAAAGGGAGGAGCCCCAACTCGTTGCTCAATCGAGCAAACAGAAAATACGGCACCATGGATAGCCACTTAGTGGACAGGAAAGGCTAGGTGGGACATGATGTACTTACAGTCATTCTAATTTTGGCGTTTCGACATGTTTCTTTGTATTTAGTAAAACTGAATGTATCACGCCACAAGATCGGATATTATTATTATTATTATTATTATTATTATTATTATTATTATTATTATTATTATTATTATTATTATTATTATTATTATTATTATTATATAATAGTAATAGTAATAGTAATAATATTAACAGTAGTAGTAGTAGTAGTAGTAAGAGTAGAAGTACCCGCCATACCCGCCATTCCCGGAGTACAAGGTGTATTCCCAGTCAACGTACTTTAGTAATGCATTCATGCAATACCCGCTATATCCGCCTTATCCGGAGTACACGGTGTATTTTAAGCAGAGTTGATGTGTTTTTTTGATGAATTCATGCAATAACCGCTATACCCGACAGCGGGTATTGATGGGATTTATCTCTCTGAATTGTTGTTTTTGTTGTTAGTTGATTATTTACTTTTAATTTAATACGAATTCTCAGTCTTGGAACCTGTGTTCCTGTTCATATTTGGCAATAGTTCAGCCTTTTGCTGTTGCCACAGGTCTTCGGTTGATGCTTGTCATTCGTTACTATTTGTTTACCACTGCCATACTGTACTGCATTCATTCAAATTGGTTTGATTTCTGACAAGGAAAAGTGTTATTCTCCTATTTGAATAAATAGGCGGTGTTCCGATACGTACAGTTCCTCATTTTTCGAGACGCGCGTTCACAATTATCGGTTCATTTTAATAAAAATATCCTTTTGAGTTTAGTTTTTGGATGCAAATCGAAAGAGCAATGCCTCACGAACATTTAGAGTGCTAAAAATCCCAAGTGCGACTGACCGTTAAAATCTGCAAGTGAGACGAAAGGCAGAGGAACAAAAATTTGGGAAACGATCATCATCATTACGTTTGGTACCGCTATCATCATCATCATCATCATCATCATCATCATCATCATCATCATCATCATCATCATCATCATCATCATCATCATCATTACGTTTGGTATCGATATCATCATCACCATTACATTTGGTACCGCTACCATCATCATTATTACGTTGGCTTTCGCTATCATCATTATCATCATCATTACGTTTGCTACCGCTATCATTATCATTCCCTTTGGTACCGCTATCATCATCACCATTACGTTTGGTACCGTTATCATCATCATAATCATCATTGCGTTTGGTACCGCTATCATCATCACCATAACGTTTGCTACCGCTATCATCATCATCATCATCATCACCATTACTTAGCTACCGCTTTCATCATCAACATTAAGTTTAGCACCGTATCATTATCATCTTCATAATAATGACCAGTCACAAAAACACATCTTACAGGAAAAGAAGTGAGCGTCTCCCGACCAGGATATCTGGTGAGAACTTTGTAATTTTGTTTTGACCGAGAAACCTGAAAAATAAGAAAAGAAATGAGAGAACGGGGATCAGGGTCTCCTTCATAAAGTTTTTCAAAAGTTTAAGAAGACTTACAGTCTATATAATTCTGCACCTTTCGGGTGCACGGTTGAGACGTCAGTGAGTTTATTCACTCTCAGATCCCTGCATAATGAGAAATAAAAACACACACTTCTTTTAAGCTTGGCGTCCCTGATGAGCTCCTGGGAAAAAAAAAGGGGGGGGGGGGTAATCCTACAAACAGGGAAGTGGGTTGCTAGTAAATAGTTGCCAGCTTCTGCTTAGGAGAGTAAATTTAGACTTTTCAAAGATGCATTTTACAGTGTAAGACGCGCACTAGGGTAAGCACCTTAACAGTTTTGTGGAGGGAACCAATTGGGATCCGGTAAATGTAGCTGATTGACATGAACTTCACTTGTCAACCAGACAGGGTAAGAGCACCCTTTTAGTTATAAAGTTCATGTAAATCACAAAACTGCGATTCTCACCTTTTTATTGTCTTAAAACCAACTGTTTTAAAGCTTTGTATTGGTGGCCACGGTAGCGAGCGTCGCATGGTCAACGTGGCCTTGGTGGTCACGGAAGCGCGCGTCGCCTGGTTAACTTTGTCTTGGTGGCCACGGTAGCGCGCGTCGCATGGTTAACTTTGCCTTGGTGGCCATGGTAGCGCGCGTCGCCTGGTTAACTTTGTCTTGGTGGCCAGGTTAAACTGCGTCACATGGTTAACTTTGTATTGGTGGCCACGGTAGCGTGCATCACACGGTTAACTTTGTATTGGTGGCCACGGTAGCGCGCGTCACACTTTTAACTTTGTCTTGGTGGCCACGGTAGCGTGAGTCAATTGGTTAAATTTGTCTTGGTGGCCACGGTAGCGCGCGTCAACCGGTTAACTTTGTATTGGTGCCCACGGTAGCGTGCATCACACGGTTAACTTTGTATTGGTGGCCACGGTAGCGCGCGTCACACTTTTAACTTTGTCTTGGTGGCCACGGTAGCACGCGTCACACGGTTAACTTTGTCTTGGTGGCCACGGTAGCGCACGTCACACGCTTAACTTTGTCTTGGTGGCAACGGTAGCGTGAGTCAATCGGTTAAATTTGTCTTGGTGGCCACGGTAGCGCGCGTCACATGGTTAACTTTGTATTGGTGGCCACGGTAGCGTGCGTCGTATGTTTAACTTTGTCTTGGTGGCCACGGTAGCGCGCGTCGCATGGTTAACTTTGCCTTGGTGGTCACGGTAGCGCGCGTCGCCTGGTTAACTTTGTCTTGGTGGCCATGGTAGCGTGCGTCACATGGTTAACTTTGTATTTTGGCCACGGTAGTGTGTGTCGCACTTTAAGACTTTGTATTGGTGGCCACGGTTGCGCACGTTGCATGTTTAACTTTTTCTTGGTGGCCACGGTAGCGCGCGTCACACGGTTAACTTTGTCTTGGTGGCCACGGTAGCGTGCCTCGCATGGCTAACGTTGTATTGGTGGCCACGGTAGCGTGCGTCGCATGTTTAACTTTGTCTTAGTGGCCACGGTAGCGTGCGTCACATGTTTAACTTTGTCTTGGTGGCCACGGTAGCGCGTGTCACACGGTTAACTTTGATTTGGTGGCCACGGTAGCGTGCCTCGCATGGCTAACTTTGTATTGGTGGCCACGGTTACGTGCGTCGCATGTTTAACTTTGTCTTGGTGGCCACGGTAACGTCAAATGGCTAAATTTGTATTGCTGGCCATGGAAGCGCGCGTCACATGTTTAATTTTGTATTGGTGACAATGGTAGTTGAAGATGATCTTAGTGCTCTTATGCGTTCAAAAATAGGTACTTACAATATCTGGTAACCAAAGTCTAAGGCTCTTGGCTCAATCTTGGAAATTGTGTTGTTATAGAAAATCCTAAAATAAAGTTCCGTACGTAAGATATGGGTGGACGACTTGCATAGAATACATGTATGCGAGACCGACACCAAATTTGTTTATAATTCCCATCAAACCCATATAGTTTTGACACCCTGTCAATCTCATGCAATTGACTAAAAAGTATGGAAATAATTAGACAAGGTTAAAACTCCTTATACGGTGTATCCGAATGAATTTGAATTTATTTGAATATTACAACCATCGCTGCACAAACAATTTCGACGAGTCACAACCAATAAAACTACCAAAAATACAAAATTCAAACAATTCACGGTAGGTTTGTAAATAAAACTAAGCTGTGTTTGATATTGTGAAGCATTTATATTATAATACTTTAAAGTATTATTAAGAATATTAAAATATTCTAAACCATCTAAAGAGCATGCTGTCAAACATAGATAGTCACATCGTATGTGATCTCCTCTAATCTGTTAGATGACAGATCACTAGAAAAATGGCATCAACAAAGAGACAAATATCAGCAAATAAACAATCCTCACACACTGCCAATTAAACACAGTCAGTAGAATATGAGTCTCAAACGTCAACATATAACGATAATATACAACGATCGATGTAACAAATAAAAAAGAAAAAACTTAGAAACAGGTTTTCTTAGTAGCGACACTCTGTTTTACCCATGACTTACAGACTACCACTTAATGAGCTGGGAAATGTGTAGGGCTCAAGTCGCCTGATGTTGTTCGTAGAGAGGTTCCTTCAAAATAATACAAACAAAAGGTTAGCGATTAGCGGATTTCTAAATGTGATCACGTTGCCATCATCAAAAGACCACCATGACCATCGTCATCTCGACCATCACCACCACAATCATCGAAATCGCAACCGCCAGTATCACCAAATCACCACAATCAACAACCATCATCAGAATCACCATCATCACAGCCATCAATTTCACCATCACCATCAACATAACCACCATCGCCATTAACATTAACATCACCACCATCATCACCATAGCCATCAACATCACCATCAACTCAATCATCACAATTACAACCATCGCAATCGCAACCGCCAGTATCACCACCATCACCATCACCATCACTAGTACAATCACCATCACCATCACTATGATCATCACCATCACCATCATCATCACCATCATCAACACCACCACCATCACAATCACCATCACCATCACCATCTCCATTACCATCATCAACATCATCACCATCATCACCACCACTAGCATCATCATTAACACCACCATCAACACTGCTATAATCATCTTCATCACCAACATTATCACTACCGCCAATCGAATTCATTCCTCTCCCCGCCCTTTCCTGTAAAACTTACAATGTTCGTAACTGGGTACACGCGTTAAACGCTCCACCCTCGATGTACGAAATCCTGTTATCATTCAGCTGCCTGAAAAATAATTGTAAAAAAAATCTAGTATGAAGAGTCCAAAACCGGTCTTGTAAACGCTATAACCGCCCGCCGATTTTTCATCAAACGATGACATCGGGAGACACCTTAGACAAGATGAGGGAGCCTTCAGAAAAAGCCATATTTAGCCAAAGTGCATTTGAATTCTACGAGTTACAGTGGCGATTCCCGGCAGCCTCAAATCTTCCTGTTTGATTTTAAGCAATCTATTAAAACAGGAGTGAGCTGTACTGCAGATATGTCCTAAATAACTCTAAGAAACTTAACATGCACAAAGAAAGCGCTTATGTCAGGTCGAGCAACGCTCCTATAGACGTGAAACATTAAAGAACGACAAATTCCACCACAAAGACATATAATATGTCACCTAAGGTTTTTGTCACCTCATAAACCACGTCTAGCGTATATCGTCCTCCGTAGATCCATTTCTGCGGCATATAACGCTCAAGCAAAGGTGTAATCTCAAAGACACTACGCACTTTATTTACTTCATTAGAAGTCTATAAAAGGGCGAAAGATTCATGGATTTAAATATCCTTGATGTCCATAGCTTACTGAAACTTTTCAGTACACGCATTCTCCCCTCTGGCCACCCTCTCGTTATAAGAAGGGTTTGTGTCTAGAGAGATGGCCTACTTCCGTTGAGAACAAATTCCTCACTTGCCACCTTCTAAGCCGAAATCCGCAACTCATTTTAGATACGGTTACGCGATTTCACAACATACATAACGGCGAGTGTTGAATTCACGGACAGGCAAAATGCGTTTTAAGGCAAACATGGCATCTAATAAACGAATCTAAACATTTTGTCATGAGGTTCCACCCGGCTTAACAGAATCTTCTAAAGTTTCTTATAAAAAACTGGCTCCTTATCACGGATCTCAGCCTCATACGGCTAGAATCTTTAATGAACCTATAGTCTCTTAAAGAAAGGAGAAACCGTTTATAGACTTTTAAGTCAGAGCCACAATCTCCCATAAAGGACTAGGTATCAAAGCAGATTTATTTACAATTGTGGCGGGTGTGGCGGTTGGCAATATTACACAACTTTTTTGGGGGCGCTGGAGCGGATGCTTGGTAAAAAAATCGTCCCGATCGGTTATACGGGCAATTATTCATGTGTTCACACGCCTAACCACTGCTGGCTGGGAAAAAATTCCTAACTAAATGCTGGCTGGGAAAAAAGTCCTATCTAAATGCTGGCTGGGAAAAAAGTCCTAACTAAATGCTGGCTGGGAAAAAAGTCCTATCTAAATGCTGGCTGGGAAAAAAGTCCTAACTAAATGCTGGCTGGGAAAAAAGTCCTAACTAAATGCTGGCTGGGAAAAAAGTCCTAACTAAATGCTGGCTGGGAAAAAAGTCCTAACTAAATGCTGGCTGGGAAAAAAGTCCTATCTAAATGCTGGCTGGGAAAAAAGTCCTAACTAAATGCTGGCTGGGAAAAAAGTTCTAACTAAATGCTGGCTGGGAAAACACTTACAAATAAAACAGCATTTCTTTCCCTTTCATGTCCACTGCCGTCACATTCGTGATGTCATTATAACCGAGGTCCAATTCTAGTCTAAAATAACGCAGAAATGAACATGAACTAAATACAATATAACGGAAACGTATTGGCGCCTTTCTGTCGCCATTTTGTCATAGTACGTTAACTGAGTCCTTGGAAAAAACAAGGTCTACCCCGGGTCCTTAAGTCCTTAAGGCGACTTGTCGCGAATTGCGGTGGTTTCGCCCACGTTGTTGTATTCGCCCACGCATAAAGAGTAGTTTCGCCTAGGCATGTGAACTCCTTCGACATGTTTATATGTCGGCGGCGACAGAAATATGCGGGTTTACGCTCGCTCATAAACAAACGCATCAAACAGAATCAGGCAGAATCCCACAGAATCCGACATAATCCCACTTATCAGAGCTATATTTTATGGCGAAAAAGAATCCCACATATCTGTGCTCTTTTTTTTTTTTTTTGCCATAAAGATCGCTGCGATCGATAGAGTATTCCATTAGTTTTGATTTTTCTAAAGCAGCGCGATATACCTTCGAACAAAATATTTTTTTATGAGAGAGCTCGAGAGTAAGTCGTATTTTTATCCGTGGGGAAAACACCTTGATGCGTGCGCGAAACTACTCTCGATGCGTGCGCGAAACTACTCTTATAGACGTGGGCGATACAACCACGTGGGCGAAATCACGTGTTACCCTTGTCGCGACTTACCGCGTTTTAATGCGACTTGAGGGAAAAAGGGACAAAAAATTGTCGCGCTTTTGGGCGACTTTAAGTGTTTTAAGGCGACTTAAGGCATTTTAAGCTCAAAAGGTTATTCTTAATAATTATAAATAGATATAGTCAGGTGCTATTTTGAACCCCTGATCGTACATAATCTAGTATAGTATATAACCAAACACAAAACATATACCACAGGTTACAAAGTAAACCCACTCTTAGTGTATTATGTATTGCAAAATATTTGTTCTTATTTATAATTTATTTTACTTATGATCATAAATGCTTATACAATTACACTTTATCTTATATTTTGCCTTGTATCACATCAGCAAATAGATTTTAGGGAGCATTCATTAATTAGGGAGCATTTATGATTTATGCCAGGGAAGGGGGCTGGTAATATTTCTTATTAAACTAAACAAAACCTCCTGACCCTCTTCCAATTAAATTAAAAAAAGCCATGACCCCTCTAGAAGTAATTACAAAAAGATATGGAAAGATAGTAAATGGTCCTGAATTTATCATGACCCTCCGCCTATTCTTGCTAGCCCCTTCCCTGGCGGAAACCATGATGTCCCTTACAGAAGAGGCAAGATTGTTTCCCCCTAATTTAACACTCATATTAATTGTGGCATCACAAATTGTACCACTATAAACAATAACCTAGTATATGGAATTTAACTATAGAAACTGTTTGAAAATACAGTTTCGATTCTAATAAAATAACAAAACAGTCAAACCAGTTAAGCTGTGCCCACCTAAAATAGGTTATTGTTTTCATTAACTTATTTGAAGATCATTACTTATTAGTTTCACGGATGCATAAGCTGAAAGTGCCCCTAGCATCAAATTCCAGTAACTTGTTTTTAGTATTTACTTATCCTGAGATGAAGAATAGTTAAAGAGTTTTCATATGATTTCAAAAAAAAATAATAATTTGACCCCATAAAACGAGCCCGCGCGCAGTGAGAACAGCGGGTGCTTGCATCATAGTCCAGTCAGTCTGTGGTTTCAGGTGGAACTAATTGCAATAGAATTTCTCTCAACGGATTTTGAACAAGTGATACAACCTAGTTAACATACTAAAAGTCCCAAAAAATCCCTTCGGTGGAACATCCTGAAATTTGTAATTTTTCCATGTCGGAGCAAAACCACAGGGTACCCGCGTCGGTTAAACGGAAAAATAATAAAATACACGTCTAAATCAGTCATTTGAAAGACCATTGGTCAAAGTTGATTGAATACCCAGTTTGGATATCGTAACAAAGCAAATTGACCCTGTTTTATATCTTTTACCAATATTTCTGTAATCCAAAATCTACAGGGTACCGCGTCGAAAACACTAAACAAATTTGAAAATTCAAGCCTGAATCAGAAAATTTCAAAGGTCATTGGACAAAAATTACTAGAGAGACAAATTCTAGTATCGAAATAAAGCAACTTGTCCATGTTTCATTTCTATTTTAAATAATTTCTCCACAAATCTATTTCTGCATCCTGGCGTCATTTACGCAAATTTGTATAGAACACAAACTTACATGTGACAGCAACTCAGTAGCTAGGGTTGTTATAGAAGGCATGGCCTCTCGTCACCTCCCAGTGACTTCCGGGGTCCCTCAAGGAAGCCTGATAGCCCCCTTCTATTTAGGACCTACATCAACGATCTAGCAGACGCCACAGACAAAGGCACGCCGCTATATACTCAGACGACACAAAGCTATACCGAAGAACCTCTTCGATAAAGGACTGTGAAGCTCTTCAGGACGACCTGACAAGTCTAACAAGTGGAGCGACGACACAAATATAAAGTTTAACGCTACCAAGTGTAAATTAAGTCTTGACAGTCTCACGGAAAAAAAATCAGCTTGGCGCCAGAAGGCATCAAGCGCATCAACATTGAAAAAGATCTCGGGGGCACAATATCGAGCAATCTCACATAGGACATCCACATTCTATTTGTGGTGTCCAAGGCCAACAGAATGCTTGGTCTGCTCAAGAGGACATGTGTCCTATATACAGACACAGGGTCAGGCGTACTCTATACCTGTCCCTTGTCAAGTCGCAGCTGTTTCGCCACTGAAGTCTGGTACCCCGGCAGCGTAAGACTTAAAATGTCCTCCTAGAAAGAGTTAAAAGGCGATCAACCCGTTGAATTCTAAGATCCAAGATAGAGACTTGTGCTATAAAGAGCGACTTCTAAAACTCGATCTACTACCCTTGGTCTACGACTGAGAGGTGAAAGACCTAATCTTTTTTCAGTGTAACTAACTAGTGTAACTTCAAAATGACCGACCTGAATATTCAACTTTTTGCCACTTTTGTAAATCATAATCGTACTCGTAACGTGAACCCAACCTTAACTTTATCTCCGGTTCTTTGCAGAACAAACTACGTTTCAAGCATCTTATTTCAATCGTATTGTAAAACCATAGAATCTGTAACTTAACTCAGTTCAATACGTTCTCTAGCCTACTCGCGCTTATAAATATTTCCTGAAGAACTATTATCAGACCCTACTTTCCAATGTTTTCAACGTAGACTTACCCTGTACATCGTCCATCGCACGGATCTGTGACTGCCACCACAATTATTTTTTATATTCGTTTTATTTCCAATTTGTTTGTTTTGGAGTACGTCCTGCATGGACTCTGTGCCCGTTTACGTATGACCCCCCATTTGTCTAATAAAGCTTTTGAAGACTATTCTAGTAATCAGTAATACTTTTGTGTTTTTTTAGGTTTTACACCCAGCCTAAAGAAAGCAACTGCAATCCAATTTGTGCATTTGCACCGCACTATTTCTAGCAGCGATCCGTGTGTTGGGGACAAGTCTGTCCGCATTGGACCCTTCCCAATATTCGCTGATAAACATAATGCGATACAAATGCTAATCGGAATTCAGCACCAGAAGATGAACCTGCAAGAAGAATGGTCTAGACTGTAGTGCGACGTTTGGAAAGTGTAAAGGTCAGACTTGTCACAACTCTGGACTTATCGAGCTAGAGCTAGACGTTTAGTTTCATTAGAAGTGTAAGTAGTGTTCTCTAGGCTGCTGTAAAACCTCAAGAAATTACAAAAGTGTTCCAGACTACCGCTGTACTCATGTATTGAATAGGCTTTTTACTGAGCTGATGTCACAAATAAGTTTGTTTTCTATACAAATTTCAGTCACTGACGCGAGTGCCATATCAAGAAAATTTAGCCAAAAATTGTCGTTTTTGACAAACGGGATTACTTCCACATAATGAAACTTATACATTCCTTATTTGGAAAAACTGCACGATTCGTGTCATTTTTAAGGGTTTCCGTACCGCAGGTGCTTTGTAAACTTTATGAATTGTAAACAGAAGAGAAAAATAGTTACTGTGACCATCTTTAATCAACGGAGAAAGTATTTGAAAAGAAACTAAAATTCCTCGGTACCAGACCCCCAAAACGACAACGTTTTCTTCATATGAAGAATGCAGAAATACATGTGTGGAAAAAATATTTGAAATAGAAAAAAAAAAACATGGACAAGTTGCTTTATTTAGATACTAAAATTGTGTCTTTAATCATTTTTGGCCAATGAACTTTAAAATTTTCTGATTCAGACTTGTATTTTCATTTTTTTTTTCAGGGTTTTCGGCGCGGGTACCCTGTGTTATTGAAAAAAAAAGATATTAAACATGGGCAATTTGATTTGTTTCGATATCCAAACATTGTCTTTAATCAACTTTGACCAATGGCAATGTACTGATTGAGACGTGTATTTTATTTTTGTCCGTTTTGACAACGCGGGCATCCTGTGGTTTTGCTCCGAAATGGAAAATCACATATTTCAATATATTTCAAATTGTTCCACGAAAGGAATTTTTGGGGACTTTTAGTATGTTAACTAGGTTGTATCACTTGTTCAAAATCCGCTGAGAGAAATTCTATTGCAATAAGTTCCACCTAGTCCGGCGGATACGTGTTTGAATTGCGCACTTTTTGCTCAAGCTACCAATTTTAGCATAGTGATAGTTTTTAATACCCTTTACAAGATAGGCTATAAAGCCAACCTCAGATCAGCTTTATTTTCAAACCAGTTTACTATTACGGTTTGAATAAAGTTAGATTTGTTTTTTAACTTTGCGCTGTTGATTATTTTTAGTGCGTGTGTGCGTTTGTATCTCTTGTCTACTTTTTAGGCGCACGGTGCTTTATGGTGCTCTCTACGGTGGCCAACACGGGCAAAACACAACGCAAATTAAGGTCCCAAAACACAACAAAGTTTGGCTGAACAAAACAAAGTTTTGTGGAACACATCAAACTTTGGCTGGACACAACAACGTTTGGCTCAAAACAACAATAATTATATGGTACACAACAAAGTTTTGCTTAACAAAACAATCTTTCGCAAAACAAAACAAAGTTTCGCTTGACTCCCAAATTGTTCGTAAAACAAAAAAAACCTATTGCTTAACACAATATCATTTTTAGAAAAATATCTTATTTTTAAAGCACAACAATGATTCGTAGAACACAACCGAAAATCGCGAAACACAACAAATTTTGGGAGGATGGTACCTAGCCCGGCCAGCAAAGCACGTGTTGCTTCGCGTGATGCTTCCCTTCGCGGCCATGTTTTGCCGAAAGTGTAGAGGTTGGATTCGAAGGGAATTCAAATTCTGTCCTAAGTGTAGCGAGATCGCTGTTCCTAGTACTACTACAGTAGAAAAACTTGACGAATGGAAGGCTAGGAAGTCAGAGGAGAGGCAAAAATTCTACTCCAAGGGAAGCAAAAAAGCTAAGAAAAACTAACTGGAAAGGGGAATTCCAATATGGCTGACGAGCTTGTCACAATCAACATCGGCCTTTCGTGCACCAACAGTGGGGTGTGAAATTCTACCAGGGGAAAGTCATTGCCACCCAGAGTGAAAAAATCTGCTTCATCGGAAGCAGGAAAATCAATACAATTTCATCTAGTTGGCCTAGATGAAACTTCACTTCTCTGTCGATTCTCTATGACATTTATAGATAAAATAATTGCGGGGTATAGAGATTAAAATTATATCTTTCATGACTTTACATGAATCCTACTAGATGTCAGTACTCCTGTACAAGTTCCACAGATGTGTGATCAAGGTATGTTTTAAATACTTATACTACAGAGGACTTTTTCTTCTTCTCTTAGGCTGACATCGAACTTAGAGTAACTGATGCTCTGACATAAGCCTAGAGTATATTATTGTGATCTGACATCAACCTCAGTGCTCTAATATCTATAATACAGGGCTTCTGGAATTACGCGGAAAAAAACTCAAAATTACGCGGGATTCTTAGCTAAATTACGCGCTAAATTACGCGGAAAATCAATCATTACGCGGGATTTTGCAATACATTAAAAATCAAAATTTTGCGGGATTCTTTACTGAATTACACGCTAAATTACACGGAATATCAACTGTTACGCCCAAACTACATTTTGTACCGAAGGAAAGCACGAAATAACTTGAAAAGGTTAATTTTTATTTTATTATTAGTCCTAGGCCTTCGCGGTTTAGCAAAGAACGCCTAGTCATTTTATTGGCTTTAGAAATTCAGTTCGAAATATCGCACTCTTACGAAGAATATCTCTCTTTTTTTACTAGAAATAGAGGTAAAAACCCTAAAAGAACACATCAGCTGTGCACTTAAATTTTTTGTCTTTCAAAATTTAGCCAAATTACGCGGGATTATGCGGAAATTTGTGGATTACGCGGAAAAAGCCAAATTACGCGCTTCCGCACAAGCGCGTAATTTCAGAAGCCCTGATAATAATATATCTGTTTTTATTATAGATGGAAATGTTTATGTCCATTTGTACTATTTTTTAGAATCTGTTTGGAGCACTTGGCCATGTAGCAAAAATTGTTCTGGTTGGTATGTCAGAGCAAGGAATTGGCATACATATTCAAAGGGGTGGAGTGTCACTGACATAGCCTAAGGGTGCCTGACATAAGCCTCGATGTCTGGTGCTCTGATATCTATTAATATCTATTTTTATTATATCCTAGGTGTCAGTACCCCTTACAAGATCCACAGAGATGTGAACCAGGTATTAGTTTTTTTTAAACTAAAAGTATTTATAAAGTTAAGTATTTAAGTTAAGTTAAGTTAAGTATTTAAGTTAAGTATTTAAAAATATTTAACATAGTAACAGAAGTGTCTAGCTGACATAGCCTTAGAGTGTCTGACATCAGCCTCAGTGTCTGGCGCTCTGATATCTATTATTATTTTTAATCCACACACATTCTACAACAAATCATGCCTTCTGATTGCTGGTTCCTGTACTCACTATCTATTGAGCCATAGATAGTGAGTAGTGAAAAAGTTTGCATTTTTCAGTAAAACACAAATAAATGACTGCTCGATATTGTTACATCCGATATAATATAATGTGAGTAGATTTGTACTAAAATCAATTAAACTACTCATTCTCATTTTCTATGAGTCAAATAGTAATAGTCAACTTGGTGGTGTACAATATTGCCTCATTGACTATCTATTGACTCATAGAAAACCTGCACTTGTAGTCTTATTATGAAATATACAGTATCTATTTATTATATCCTAGTTGTCATTACCCCTGTTCAAGTTCCACAGAGATGTGATCCAGGTATGGATCTAGCTGGCATAAACTAATGCTGCATTCACACCAAAACCATGTTTAGTTAAACAAGGTTTTTCTTTGCCTGATAACTTGTCAAGTTTCTCCTAGTGATAAACTCTTACTAGCTAAATGATCACTTAGTAACGTGTACAGCACAGTCTGTTCAGTTTTGTCCTTGGATCTTCAACTGGTTTAAGCGTTGGTGTGAATGCGTTATAAGAGTGTCTGGTGCTCTGACATCAGCCTTTTAAAAAGTCTACTCATTAACATGAGAGAAAGCCAAAGATGCTTTGCCAAATGTTTTTCACAGTGCACTGTTACAGATTTTCAGGTCATTGTCTGGTTAAGTAATTGGATGGTTTGGTGCCCTTCACATGGCAGTTTCAACAAGTAGGGTTCCTAGAAACATGACACTTTGACACCAGTTGGTATAGAGCTGTTTTCAAACAAACCAATGTGGAGACAGCGAAGAGATTGACAATTTTTGCATTGAAAACTGTCCCTTCCAAAGCGACTGCAAAGTATTTGTGTCTCTACGTCATCTGATTGGCTGGTGGATCAGAAGAACACGCTCTCAACCAATCATAGCCCGAAGCAATCGCAGTAATTCGTGATTACCTCACCACAGTCTTGAAAACAGCTCTATTAATAAGATGTATGTAGCAGGAAAAATAAAGTTATTTAAAGTGTGGTGCTATCACCACTGCTGAATTATTATCGGTAAGGAAACGTTGAATGAAAATTACGATGCTTTGCATGTCCACTTAGTTGACAATAGTTCTCCTTTGATTTCAGGAACTGTGCCTTTTGTGAGAGATGTAGAAGTACACAGGGCTAATATTCTCAAAGATGTAATAGAAGCCTTCAAAAGCACAGATATTCTTGATTGTTAGTAGTAATTGACGAAAGGGGAAATCGTGAAATAGGCAGAGGTTCAGGGGTATTGCGTGAAGCAATAAGTCTCTTTTGGCAATGCTTTTTCACTTCTTTGTCTGTGGGGTAGACGAGAAAGTACCATCGATAAGGCATGATTACCAACAGGCGGAGTGGGTAGCAATAGGAAGATTCATAGTTTATGGATATGTAAAGAAAGGGTATTTCCCTTACTGTTTTTACAGCATGCTGCTTGTTTGGTGAAGAATCTATAACTGACGAAGCATTGCGCGAAGGATTTTATACCTATGTAGCACATGATGAGGCAGAAACCCTTACAAGCAGTCAGGGTGCATTCAAAGAGAATGGCGAAGACCTGCTAGAGGTATTAAGCACCTACAAATGCTATAAGATGCCTACTAAAGATAACATCCTTGACATCATAAAGCAGCTAGCACACCAAGAACTGGTGCAAAGGCCCAAATACATTTCAAACTGCTAGAAGCAAGTTATCTCCGTTCTAAAGTCACATCCAGACTTCTTGTCAGTAAATGCCTTGTCTGCTCTCTATGAGAAAAAGAAGCCCACAACAAAAAGGGTCATGAAATTGTTATCATCCTTCGCCTCAAATGACTCTGAACGGAACGCATTTGAACATCTTAAGCGTTATGTTAAGTCTATGGATCTATCTACTTTGAAGAAGTTTTTGCAGTTCACCACAGGGAGTGACTTGATCACTGTACAATCTATCGTAATATCATTCTGCTCACTTGATGGGGCAGATCGAAGGCCTATTGCCCACACATGTGGACCAATTTTGGAACTCCCTACGACGTACCAGTCATACAATGAACTCGCAGAGGAGTTCTCAAATGTCCTTCATAACAAGGAAGCATGGTCATTCACGATCGTGTAAGAATAACGGCAGTGTTACATCCAGCTGAGGAGGCATAGAACTGCAACATGTATCTCGTCTGAAAACAGTTTAACATTGTTTGATCCAAAGTTATATATTATCCGTTACAGTTGGGTCAAGGCTGGGCATAGAACTGCAACATGTACCTGGCCTGACAACAGTTTAACATTGTGTGACTCAAATATATATTATCCGTTACAGTTGTTTAGACCTTGCCAGGCGAAAAGAGACCTTATGCGGTTTGTGAAATTTCTATTTTGCAGGGTTTTAGCGAGTAGTTCTTGAGACAATCAGAACTTTTTTCGCCTTTTATTTTCCCGAGAATAAAGTTCGGACCCTTTTCGCTTGGTGAGGCCATGTATAAGACATTAACATTATAGGATAACACTGTGTGATCCGTCGTTTAGAATAAGGATATATTTTTGTCACGTTTAGTTGGTACGTTTATTTGTTACGAGATAGTAAAAATATATGCCATAGGGCTGACCTTTTAAAATGGTCCAAACGTTTCTACTGCTTTTTTTACCTATACGTAATACTAGAGACGATTTTCTCACGTATGAGAAATTCAAATGTTTTTATAAACATAAAAGCTGATGAGTTGATGAAGAGGCCAGGCGCATTTCAGATTTTCTGATGAACGTTTTGTCCGTCTCAGACAAGAAACTCGTCTCTAGTGGGAATTCGGCTATATTTGTCCTACTGTTGCCTCCAAAGTAAAATAGAGGCCAAGCTTAGGGGAGTGTTTAGACCTCCTCTCTAAATTTTCGAGTCAGGGGTGCAGTGCAGGTATGGGTATGTAATGATCTATCTGTTTTATGGGTGTTATGGCCAATAAAGTTGAGTTTTGCACGTTAGACATACATAAATCTTGTCTTACTTATCCGTGCCTGCAATCTCGAGGAGTGCTTGATAAAGGTAAAGTCCTTCTTATCAGTTGCTCGGGGACTTCAGTTATGTGGTGTCCAAAACATATTCGAAGTACTCTTCGTTTAAACTTTTTTCCTCTTCAAATGTTAAGTCTTCTCTGAGAGATTCTACTTCATCGGCTGTTACTGGGAAAAGAAAATCCTCGATGCCACCATGAAGTTCTGGAAGGAAAAATAGCTTATTTGGTCTCCCACTCACCGTGTCATACCTAGAGCGTCTTATCACATGGGTATTCCAGTGATCTCTAACCTTGTTCAAATTGTCTTGAAGCAGGTTAGCGAAACAGAATCACAGGCACTCCATCTGCAACTCATTGCCAGGATTAAAAATGTTCTGATCAATGAAATTCTTAAAAAAAATCCATCCACCAACTGGATCTGTTTCTCCTATAAAACGCCCACCAGCCTTCTATTCGTTGATTTGCTGGTGATGTTCCATAGTTGTAGGCTTGTATGTCATCTCTCAAGGTGCACTGCATTGCCGCCATGACCCGATTTTCTGTCCCACAGTCTGTTCTCAGTTTCTCGGGACACCCATTGAAGTCCATCACGCAGTCCAAGTAAAACTTAGCAATTACATATGGGTTGTTACTCGATTTAGTTACATTCAGCCACATGATCCGTCTACTCCAACCATCAATGCAGCCATGGATGGGAAAACCGTATGGCTTTAATTTAACGTAGGCATCCACGTGCCATATCTGGTTAGGTCCTGAGGAACGATATCTCCGTCTCAGTAGCCGGCGCGTTCTTCTGTTCTCACAACCTTCTGGATCGAGCTCCCTCATCATGTCTTCCACAATCTTTCTAGGTACTTGAATGCCTTGTAAGCGTAACGAATGCCACATACTTCTATATCCACCACAACTACCTGCACCGCTTAACTCATTCATAATCCGATCACGAACAAAGTTCACGTCATATGAAGGCATTGTTCTCCTAAGGTTGTATTGTCGTAGTCGGTTTTTTAAGGTCCTCATACTCATTCTTATAACATGGAATTTACATAAAAATGACAAAATAGCCGTGTACTCGTATCCTTCCCTGAAATAATGCGATATTATGGCCTTTTCATCGCCATTTGGAATGCTAGATTCCATAGTCTAGAGCCTGTGTTCTGGATTTCTAGTAGTTGACGGACAACTTTTGCGTTAGGCAATATAGTTTGTTGTGTCTTTCGAACGATAATAGCGTTAGGCGAAACTTTGTTTTGTTTTGCGAAAGATTGCTTTGTTAAGGAAAATTTTGTTGTGTTCTATACGATGTTGTTGTGTTCAGCCAAACAATGTTGTGTTCTGCCAAACTTTGTTGTGTCCAGCCAAAGTTTGATGTGTTCCACAAAACTTTGTTTTGTTCAGCCAAACTTTGTTGTGTTTTGGGACCTTAATCTGAGTTGTGTTTTTCCCCTGTGGGCTACCGTAGTCTCTCATTGGTTAGCGGTCTAACGGCCGTCTCGTCTGTGAAGTGGCTTCCATGTCACGGCATACCTAATAAAAAGACACAAGGGATGAAACTCTTTTTACCCGCCCTAGAAAACACGCCAGAAAAATATCTTTAGCTCGAACTCATCGGCCCAAAATTCGTACAGCTATAGAAGTAAGATGTCTTTTTAAGCTAGTGATGTTAACAAAAAGGAAAAAACACGTTCTTAAGACCACAATAATCCATCTGGCAAACCTTGAATTCGCTGGCTCTATCACAGGTAGCCCACGCTCACGGCGAGTGTAGGTTTATTACAGAGTTTGTATGAGCGAACAAATCTCGTTGAAATAGATATGCTGATTTGAAAATAAAACAGTAGCTTGACGTTGCTGCTACTCAAACCCGTCATTATTTGCCATTTTAAGCTGTTTTAGCCGCTGCGGATTTTTCCCGTCGCCTTCTGTATATAAAATGGACAAGGTTGCAAACTCCGACAACCGCCGAATTCCAAAGTGCTCAACAAATCCACCGATCCTTTCAAAATCCAGACTCGCACGGCAAAATAAACCTCGCAGAATCATAGCACACATATCTATCTTTCCGACCATACCTTTTAATCGTTTATTCGTCCCTGTTTTGCCGTTTGAGAGGCGAGAATCTTTCTTGGAGAAAAAGACAATACAAGCATTGGCAAAGAGCTTAACAACATCAACGATAATAAATCTCTATTAACATATAACGTGTGATCAGTGTTCATTTTAATGTCCAATCTGTCTGGGCTCTAATTGGTCTCCCAGATCTTGTGGTGTATCCAGTAGTTGTTGGACCAATCGCATGGGTTGCGGCATCTGGGATGTCGAGCGGTGTAGGAACATCAGGCGTCGGGGCAGTAAGACTTTCATCTGGCGCGAAGTGGTGATGAGGTCTTAGCTGAGACCTTGTGCGGCGATACACTCCTTCAGTTTCCTGGTTACGCACTATGTACGAGCGCGGCTCCTTAGCAGGCTTGACTACTGTAGCCTTTTGCCATGTCTTTGAGTAATGGTCGAACATACGTACAGGCTGTCCAGGTTCAAATGGTGTCAGACTTGGTCCTGCAGTGCGGTTGTAATTCTGTTCCTGGGTTGCCTGGCGTCTGTAGAAGGTTTCCTTAACATCGCTCCCATCTCTGGTGAGGGATGCCCTCTGTGCCATTGGAAGTGTTATGGTCAACTGGTGTTGTCCGGTAGGACAGTAGACCAAGGTAAGGGTCTTCATTTTTCTCTTCGCATTTCGTCAGGATTTGTTTTACCGTCTGTACCATTCGTTCACCGAAGCCATTTGATTGTGCGTAATGCGGTGAGCTTAGAGTGTGCTCAATCACATAGGTGGTTACAAAGTCCTCAAACTCCTTTGAGCTATACTGTGGTCCTCCATCTGAGAGCAGTTGTGCTGACATACCATGCTCTGAGAATATGCTCTTCAAGTGGTTGATAACAACAAGTGAGGTGGTGCTCCCCACGGCACTTCCTAACTTTCTGATTATCAGGAACTTACTGTACTGGTCTGCTACAAGCAAGTATGTTTTCCCTTTGTAATCGAATAGGTCAGAGCTCACCTTCTGCTAGGGGTAACTCGGTGGTTCTGGCTGTAAGATTGGTTGCTTCTGGTTGTGTCGTTAATGCTTTTGACATGCCTCGCAGGTCTTCACCAGGTTTACAACATCCTTGGTGATTCCTGGCCAAAACACAGTGGTGCGGGCTCTCAAGAGGCACTTCTCCTGGCCCAGGTGTCCCTTGTGTAGGGTATCCAAGATCTCTGGTCTCAGGGTAGGTGGTATAACAATCCTCTTTCCCTTGAGGACAAGGCCATCTTCTATTGTCAATTCTTCTCTGAAATTCCAGTAATCATAGAGCATACTGGGACACTTTTCTCTAGACTCTGGCCATCCTTTGTAGATGGTGTCTCTGAGTTGGCTTAGGGTTGGGTCACTAGTGGTCAGGTCTCTGATTTGCTGCAATTTTGCTGGTGAGGCTGGTAGTGTGTCAGTCACCTGGTGGATACTCAACTGGGGTAGCTGTCCCTTGGGCGGTGCCGGTTGAGGTGACAGTCTGGATAATGCATCCAGACTGTCACCTCAACCGGACCCTTTGACGTACTTGACAGTGACGTCATACTTGAGTGCCCTCAATACGAACCTCTGTAAACGAGCAGGACATGAGGTTAGTTTCTTTTTGAAAATGGACTCAAGGGGTTTATGGTCAGTGTTAACTTTACATTGCTTTCCATAAATGAAGTAGTGGAACCTCTCTAGTCCCCATACTACCCCGAGAGCCTCGCGCTCTATGTTACTATAGTTCTGCTCAGTCTCTGTGAGCGCCTTGGACGCATAGCAGACAGGTTGTCCACCTTGTAGGAGGACAGCGCCAACACCTTTCAGAGATGCGTCTGTCTGTATGACTGTCTCTTCCTTAGGGTCGAAATATTGAAGTACTCCTAGGGATGATATCTCTTCCTTCACCTTCTTGAATGCTTCATCGTTTTCGGGTCCCCACTTTCCTTCTTTGTGAGCTCTCGTAAGGGTGCTGTCAAGGTGGCGAGTTGCCCTGAATACCTTGTGAGGTAGTTGACTAAGCCTAAGAAGCTCTGAAGGTTCTTAGTGTCTTTGGGTGCTTCCATGTCTAGGATCGCAGACACCTTCTTGTTGTCTGGGCGGACCCCTTCCGGACTCCATGTGTGTCCGAAAAAACTAACTTCATTGCATTTGAACTGAAGCTTTTCAGCATTGAACACAATCCCCTTCTCTTGGGCTCTCCCCATGAGGTCTGTCAGGTTTCGGTCATGCTCCTCTTCAGTGGACCCATACACGAATATGTCATCGGCAATGCCGGTCACGCCATTCAGGCCTTCAAGGGCTGAACCGAGTTGTCGTTGGAAAATATCCTGCGATACTACCAGTCCAAATGGGAGTCTGGTAAACTTGAACCTTCCAAATGGTGTTCCAAACGTTGTGAGGTATGAACTTTCGTTATCCAGGGGAACGTGCCAGTACCCTTTCTTTGCATCTATCAAGGTGAAGTACTCGGCGTCACTTAGTTGTGTCACTACTTCGTCAACCGTCTTGGTGTAGTGGTGTTCTCTCTTGATCCACTTATTCAAGTCCCGGGGGTCCAGGCAGACTCGGATCTTTGTGATCTCCCCCTTGTCATTGGTTGTCTCTGTCAACACAATGCTATTCACCCAGTCTGTGGGTGTGTCCACAGGTTCTATGACAACTGCTTCAAGCATCGTGTCGATTTCTTGCTTGTACAATTCACGGAGGTGGACTGGTACCGACCTGGGTGGGTGGATAACAGGTTCTGCACCCTCCTCTAAGGTGATGTGATATGGTCTCATTTTAAATGCTCCCAGTCCCTCAAAACTATCTTTGTAGCTGTTCACAAATTTTCCCTTAGTGAGTGGGATGTGCATGTTGTCATGTTGACTATGGGATTAGGCCTTGGGGGCTTTGTCAAGGTTAAAGTTGTACTTCACTAGCTGGAGATCATCACATGTCTTGCAGCCAATTATGGCAGGACCTGATACTTCAGTAACATTGAATGTTATTTCTTTAACTTGTCCCTTGTGGTGCACATACAATTGACACTGCCCCAGGTTCGAGATTTCATGTCCACCGTAGGATATGATTTTGCAGCCAGGTTTCTCCAGCTGCCTTTTTTTTTCGGGAAAAGGCACTCAATGTCCTTCTTTGCAATGACATTGATTTCTGCGCCAGTATCAATTTTACATACAATAGGTGTGGTATTCTTGTGGTGTGGTTTGGAAGTGAACTGCAATTCCGTCGTTACACGGTTGCGGTTTTCTAGCTGGAAGATGCTTTCAATTCCGCTTGGGCTATTTTTATTATTGCTGGTTTGTGCCACTAGAGTTCCTAAGAAAACTCTTTCATCACAATTTTCATCATCAAATGAATGGACAAATTTGTTTTTGGGTGTGAAGCACATGTGTTGGAAGTGTCCAGTTTTGTGGCAGCAAAGCATTCTGAATCAATAGCTGGGCATTTCTGGCCCTTTTTGTGGGGTGTATTTCCACATCTTCCACATTTATCTGGTGTGTGGTGCTGAGCGGATGCACCCTTTTCATCACCAGGCTTCTTGTTGGATCTATTTACTGGGTGGGTTTTACCTTTTCGTTGCTTTCTAGCTTTGTTGTTGTTCTGGATGGAGTTTACCTCTCTCTGATTCTGGGGGTTGCACATGGCGTTCATTTGTAGCCGTGTCGCCTCCTCAGTGTGGGCGATTTCCCTGGCTCTCTTGAAGGAGAGGGAATTTCCTTCGGCGATGCACTTCTTTCGTACCGCGTCGGAGTCGGCGCCAAAAAAATCTCGCATTAGCTCATCGTGTAAGTCGGTGGGAAAACAACTATTCTGGATAAGTAGTTTTGCCTCAGTTAGGAATTCGTCTAGCGGCCTGTTGTTTTGTTTCAGGGATCTTAGGTAAAATCGATTTAGTAAGTGGTTGGATTGTGGTTTCACTTGTTCTTCGAAACGCTTCCAATATTCGGCCAATTTGTTCGCCTCTTCTGTGCCCAAATTCCATGTATTAAACAAGTCAAGGCCATAATCTCCCGTCCAGAGGAGTAAATATCTACACTTCTGTTCCTCCGACCTCTGTTTTAGCGGCCCGTCAAATAATAATTCACATTTCTGGCGAAAACGTTTGAACTTCAATTCAATGTCGGGGCTCGTGGTCCAGTCTATTTTGGGAGTTTCAAATCCGATCAAATCGCTCATTTCGCTGGCTTGTACCAAAGAACAATTGGAATAAACCCCAGGTTTTTCTTTCTCCTGCCAGTCTGTGACTTCTAGAAGATCCCGCTACTGACAGCCATGTCGAGTTTCATGAACTGGAGGGTTTATTATGATACTCGTGCGAGTCGTACAAGTTGTACACAAGTACAAAGCTACATGCATAAATTAACATAATGAATAACTATGGCGCGAAAGTCACGCAATACATGTCAGTCACTGGTTGTGTTACACCTATTCCTGTGGCTTTGCCCTGAAACCTTGCGTATAAGGAAAATGCGAAGAAATAATATCATAATTTACGAAGAAAACGTTGTCGTTTTGAGGGACTGGTACCGAGGACTCTTAGTTTCTTTCCAGATACTTTCTCCATTGATTTAAGATGGTCACAGTCACTGTTTTTTTCTTCTGATTACAAGTCAAAAAGTTTACGAAGCACCTGCGTTACGGTAACCTTAAAAATAACAAGAATCTTGCAGTTTTTCCAAATAAGGAATATCGTAGTTTCCTTAGTGACCGCGCTTGGCAAAAACGACAATTTTTGGATGAATTTTTTTGATATGCAATCAAAAATGTTACTTACCAGCTAACGATGTCGAATGCTGAAGCCATTTTCAAAGATTTTGCCGGTTCTATTGCCGTTGAGATTTTGAAAGGTGACGTCACTCTTTAAAACCACTTCCGTTCATTCACTTCCGTCCACCTCTGCTCAAGACGCTAGCGGCAGAAACTTTAGCGAGAGTTTCATCCCTTGTCTCTTTTTACTAGGTTTGTCGTGACACAGAAGCCATTTCGCAGTCGAGACGGCCTCAAGACCGCTAACCAATGAGAGAGAAAGCACCGGGCGCCGAAAAAGTAGACAAGAGATACAAACGAACACCGCACTGCAAAGCTAAAGAAACAACTCTAACTTTATTCAAACCGTAGAGGTGAGCTCCCTGTGATTTTAGCTTCATTTGAAGCCGTTTAGAGCGAAAAAAAAGCGTTTTCCTCATCCTCGTTCCCAGGGTCTTCATATCCCCCTGGAATGAATTTCTCATGTTTTCTCTTAAAAAAAGTTTTTACAGCTTCATTTACTAACATTACCCGTATGTAATAAGCTTGGTTTCCCTGTGGAGAGCTTTTTCAATAAACGGAGAAAAGCTGGGACGAGCAAGTTACGAACCACAATTTCAAGCGGAATTATTCAAGCGAATTATTCAAAATAGCGGATGAATCGACTGCACCGAATTTCTCTTTCATCAGAATATTAGGCGTGCTTTTTTTAATCTAGGTAGTTCCTCTTTACGGCGAAGAGCGGTGACAGCGGTGAACATTCGGCGTGTTTTTGATTTTATTAAGCTAGGTAGTAGTTCCTCTTTGCGGTGAGGAGCGGTGACAGCGGTGAACATTCGGCGTGTGTGTGTGTTATTTTAAGCTAGGTAGTTGTTCCTCTTTGCGGTGAGTTGCGGTGACGCTGTGGTGAAGAGCGGTGACGGTGGCGAGCGATCGGCGTGTGTGTGTGTCAAGCTAGTGAGTCGTTTCTCTTTGCGCTGAGTTGCGGTGACGCTGCGGTAAAGAGCGGTGACGGCGGTGAGCGTTCGGTGTGTGTGTTTGTTAAGCTGGGTAGTAGTTCCTCGTTGCGGTGAGTTGCGCTGACGCTTCGGTGTAGAGCGGTGACGGCGGTGAGCGACCGGCGTGTGTGTGCGTTAAGCTAGTGAGTCGTTTCTCTTTGCGGTGAGTTGCGGTGACGCTGCGGTGAAAAGCGGTGACGGCGGTGAGCGTTCGGTGTGTGTGTTTGTTAAGCTGGGTAGTAGTTCCTCGTTGCGGTGAGTTGCGCTGACGCTTCGGTGTAGAGCGGTGACGGCGGTGAGCGACCGGCGTGTGTGTGCGTTAAGCTAGTGAGTCGTTTCTCTTTGCGGTGAGTTGCGGTGACGCTGCGGTGAAAAGCGGTGACGGCGGTGAGCGATCGGTGTGTGTGTTTGTTAATTAAGCTAGGTAGTATTTCCTCGTTGCGGTGAGCTGCGCTGACGCTTCGGTGTAGAGCGGTGACGGCGGTGAGCGATCGGCGTGTGTGTGTGTGTTAAGCTAGTGAGTCGTTTCTTTTTGCGGTGAGTTGCGGTGAAACTGCGGTGAAAAGCGGTGAGCGATCGGCGTATGTGTATGTATTATGCTAGTGTGTCGTTTCTCTTTGCGGTGAGTTGCGCTGAACAGCGGCGACAGCGGTGAACATTCGGCGTGTGTTTTCTTTAATCTAGGTAGTAGTTCCTCTTTGCGGTGAGTTGCGGTGACGCTGCGGTGAAGAGCGGTGAAGCGGTGAGCGACCCGTGTGTGTGTTAAGCTAGTGAGTTGTTTCTCTTTTCGGTGAGTTGCGGTGACGCTGCGGTGAGCGATCGGCGCGGGGGTTTTTGTTAAGCTAGGTAGTAGTTCCTCTTTGCGTTGAGTTGCGCTGACGCTGCGGTGAAGAGCGGTGACAGCGGTGAACATTCGGCGTGTGAGTTTTCTTTAAGCTAGGTAGTATTTCCTCTTTGCGGTGAGTTGCGCTGATGTTGCGGCGAAGAGCGGTAACGGCGGTGAGCGATCGGCGGTACGCGTTTGTGTTTGTGTATGTTAAGATAGTGAGTCGTTTCTCTTTGCGGTGAGTTGCGCTGATGCCTAGGTGAAGAGCTAATACGTCGTTTCGTTGTGTTGGTTTGCTTTGTGCTTGGAAGTCGTTTCTCGCTGTGGCGTAAACATAAAACATGCTACACCATATAGAATCGGAAATGAAAGAACAGCAAATGGACCAATCACAGACGAGCTTCACCTAGTACGTGATTACCCGGAAAAAATAACGTTTATATTGTTCTATTGCCAAAATGTTTCCTTGTGTAGTTTTGATACAGCTTTGTAATTTCTTAGTCCCCCGTCCCCTCCCTTGATAGAAACAAGATGTAAATTCTATGTCCCTCCGATCGCTGCCTAGCTCATCCATATTCATCCATACATCATCCATCCATTCATCCATACTTCCCCTCCCCCCCCCCCCCCCACCCCCGGTTGCTGTCTTGTTCACCCATATCCTTCTTCCCGAAAGGCGCCATCCTCTACTTCTCTTCCCCCCCACCCACGGTTGCTGTCTTGCTCACCCATATCCTTCTTCCCAAAAGGAGCCGTCCTCTGCTTCCCCTCCCTCCCCCCCCCCCCCGGTTGAAAGGCGCCGTCCTCTACTTCCCCTTCCCCTCTCCCCCCCCCCCCCCCGGTTGCTATCTCGCTCACCCATATCCTTTTTCCCGAAAGGCGCCGTCCTCGATGCTTGACAGCGACTCTACCCTGTTCCAAGGCAAATACCTGAATATTGAAAGAAACGTCGCGGTACATTTAATGGGGCTTATCCTGACTTCGCACTGACTGACGCATCTAAATGGCGCATGGAGTTTACCGTGACCTGATGCGCTCAGGGCAAGAGGGCTGGGAGATGCTATACTTATTTGAGTATTCCATTGACTATTACGATACGTACATGATTGCCACTGTTCTCCAACGATTAAGAGAACGGGAATTTTTTTCAACTCTTTCGAGGAAGAACCCTGATTATTGCCCGTTAATAGCTTTGTTTTTAGTTCGGTTGTAAAATAAAGAAATACTAAATATACTTACAAAGATTCTAATGAATAGAGTGAGGTGAAAGTCCCCTTTGGAATTCTAGTAATACCGGCATCCGAAAACTCACTAAAGGACAAAGCACAAAGCTTAATTGTTATCATGTACAAACAATATTGGTTCGATTGATATCTTTTAACAAATAGTTATCTATTTGTTTTATACAACAATAACATTGTTTTAAAGTGCGTGTCCGCGACAGGACCATGCAGTCGCGGTACATGATCCCCCGCCGATCTGGATGAAACTTGGTCAGTTAGATGTGCTCCACAGAGGACCTGCTCGAACAGTTTGAAGTTTGAATGAATTCGGGGGAGTTAGACCACCCCCTTATTTTGGGCCTCAAATGACCTTGAAATTCCTTTGAAAATGTCTGCATTCTCCTTTGCTCTCAAGCATACGCGTTTTATTAGAGCTTTATTAGTTCTTTAGAGCTTGTATACGGAAGGCCATTTAATTTGGTTAAATTTCAAGATGTCACTACCTGTCAATCAAATCTCCAATTTCTCTGGATTTCAAGAGCCTCTAAAATAGTCAATATTTAAGCCAAAATATCTACAATGGTCCTATCAACACGCAAAAATCACTCATACCAGATGAAAGAAGGGTTATAGGACTTTCAAAATCTGCAATAAAATTTCTGGGCACTTCTATCGTCGCCCTGTGACGTCATCGTGAATATGACTTATTCGACACAGGGATCCCGTGTAAGGTATGCAAGCGTAAATTCTACGAGCGAAAGGTTGCAGCCCTCAAAAAATAGTAACATCAGGTAGTAGAATGGTAGAGAGGTAGTGGAATGAGATTAAAGGTCTCGCTGGTCAGAGAGTTGATCACTCTGTCTTGGTCCATGAACTACACAACTTAGTAGTAGATGAGATGTTAATAAGATGGATAAGGGCTTTCCTAACCAACAGCTCCCAGCGGGTAAAAATAGGTAGCACAATATCGGATCCTGTATATCCTATAGATGGCATCCCACAAGGTACAAGACTTGCCCCCTTGTTGTTTGCTGTGTTAGTCAATAACCTAGTCAGCAATTGGAACACTAGAGCCGCTATAATGCGTGCCGCAATATCATCTCAAGCATACATCGTTTGGTTTTCTTGAGCACCTGCTACCCCAGTACTCAAGGGTTGACCACGGCTATGGGCTACGCTCGAGCTCAACTAGGTGTGAACGTCCGATTCCTAGGACTGAACGTCTTGCCCAATTTGTCACTTACAAATATGTATAAATTCCTATATGTTTGCTGACCACCCATGCAATTTAGTCCTAGACTATGATAATAGGTAATAATAGTAATACACATCCCAAAGCAATGAGAGATTACTGTGACCTTATTCTAGGATATAAGACAATTATAGAAAAATTACAGGTTGATCAATCGTGAAAATTATTCAAAATAGTACTGGGATTAACTGGAGACTGACTGTGACGTTGGTAAGCCTGTGCTTGGGTGTTTGATCCCACTTTGCCGAGGTGTTTTCTAGGCCAGCGGAAGATGACGACCCGATTAACACATTGACACTCTTACTAGTTTCACCTTCTAAACAACGCTGTAAAGAAAAAATAACAACACGATAATAAGTAAACGCAAGAACTGTAATACTGCGCTGCACCCGTCATGAGCAACATAGAGTTACTTACAGGAGAAAGTGCTTCTACGGATGACGCAGATGTGCTGGCCTGTTGCGGTTCAATAGCTTAGACTGAAAAACAACAACAACAAAAAACGCAATTATAACAAAAGCATTTTGTCATTATTTTTATCGTATTGGCAGAGGAGGCTGATGTGCTGGCCTGTGGCACTAGTGGCGGTTCAATTACTAGTTCAGACTGAAAACAAACGAACAAATAAAACGTAAGCCGCATTGTCGCCAGTTTACTTTCGGTCGATTACATAACAATCTCCGATGATTTTTAACGAAAAATATTTCAAAATATTGAAAGCAGTGTGACTATTGAAAGTTTCTTTGAGGATGTGATTGATAATTTAGAGCAGATGGCCTGTTAAATATCTCGGATTCTAATAGATTCTTCTGTCTTTTAACGGTTGAGGTTTCCGTCGGACCTCCCATCCCATCCCACCCCACCCCAACCAAACCCAACCAAACCTAAACGTGGCTTCTGTAAATACAAGTGTTATGTTCGCTGAGACATCGTGGTGCCGTAAAATGAGACCCCTTTTTATCGGAAGACACTATTGCTTGTATTACGGGTTAGTTGAGCGAGATAACAACCCGCGCGCTATTTAGGGACAGCTGGGTCATTTTTTTTTCGCCAAAAAGTGTACATATTGCTTGGAGTTCGGGTGAAGCACTTTTAGTCTCTGTAGACCAGGCTACCCCCCTATCAAAATAGAAAACGTTGTTGTTTCACAGACTTACCCCTCTTTGTCTTTGGGCGATCTGTGTTTTCGGACTCCCAAACTTTGAGCAACACGGCACTTCTTACATATAGCTTTTGAAAAAAAAACATAACCTGTTTTAGAAATGAAACCGAAATCCAAAGATGACTTATTATTGACCACCGCAATGCTTACCTGATCCGACAGGAACAAGAACATTCCAGAACTGCCACACTTCCCTTGATACCTTGATGCTCTGTCGCATTTTCGAAGCTTGCGATAAAGGATGTTGGCATTTCACCCCCGGTTTCCACTGAATCCCAAGGGCGTCGCGGTGTTTTGGACAAAAGGTTTTCTGTGTCTCACTAGCCTCAAAGTTCCCAGTTCTTTCTAAAGTCAGCGCCGACTCGGTTGTTATATCGCGCCTGGCGACGTTCAGCCGCGCTAAGTGTGCACCGACATCCTTCTTACATGATAGCAATGGCAAGAACTCTTTTAAACTAGGGTCTTTAGAGGAACGACCGCAAGAAGTTTGGCAAAACGCCGCAAAAGAGCAAGTTAACTCGGTTGCCATTTACATCGCACGAATCAACACCAAGTGTGAAGACGCTTTGGAACAACAGATTGACTCCCGGTAGCTGAATCATAATTATTAAGTAAACATTACTCGAATTACGACTGAAACAAAAGCAAAAAATACAAAAACAAAATTAAAAGTTTTGCCGGCGGTGTATGTAAAAAATGACAATTCTTTTTTCCTCCGTTTACCCTGTGTAAATAATCGTTCTGTGAAAATTAGTAGAATTAGGACTGAAACAGGAGAAATTATCTGATGTGATAATTTGAGCCTATTTTCCGATGCTTGAAACTTCCCGCAACGCGTATGCTAACAAAAAATCATCTAGGGATCCCTGTGTCCCAAATTCGTCATTTTACGCACCATTTTATCACAAGCACTTCTCAAATATTTCCAGATCATGTAAATCATATTATTTTATTTATGTAGTACACATATGTTGTGGTTAAGGGGAAAAACATTTAACATTTGTGTTCGACCATAAGGAGCAAATAACATGAAAGAATGACGCGGGATCCCTGTGCCGAGTACCTCATATTCGCGATGACGTCACAGGGCGACAATAGAAGTGCCCAGAAATTTGATTGCACATTTTGAAAGTTCGATAACCCTTCTTTCATCTGGTATGAGTGGCTATTATGTGTTGATAGGTCCATTGGATATATTTTAGCCTAAAAATTAGGCGCTCAAGGCGCTTGGAGATTTGATTGACAGGTCGTGACATCTTGAAATTTAACCAAATTAAATGGCCTTCCGTATACAAGCTCTATAGATATGTGGAAACAATCATAGTAAGTGTCATTGATATTTCATAAAACGCGTATGCTTGAGATCAGCGGAAATGGAGCCATGTTCAAAGGAATTTCAAGGTCATTTGAGGCCCAAAACAAGCGGGGTGGTCTAACTTCCCCCGAATTCATTCAAACTTCAAACCGTTGGAGGTGTGGAGGTCCTCTGGGGAGCACATCAAACTGGCCAAGTTTCATCCAGATCGGCGGGGGTTCATGTACCGAGACTGCATGATCCTGTCGCGGACACGCAACAGGATGTAAACAATCTAGTTTTTGGGAGCACGCGCGCGCATTCTGTCGCCAAGCGTGGGTGTGTCCTCTTATAACACATGGACACTTGACCAATCAGAGCGCGCAATTTACGAGTCGTTTGTATAACAAAAAAAATATAGTTGTTTACATAAGTGTCGTGAAGGAAATACTTTGGGTTAAGAGTACAAAGCAACGGCGAAGGCCCAATTTATACTTAATTAATAGCCTATATGTCTAATATGTGTCGGGAGATCTCATACTTACAGCAACCGAATGTTAAGGCGTTTTTTGCTATTCGCCGGGTTTTCCATTATACTTTTCAACATACTCCAGTCCACTCCATGTATGTGTCTGAAAGAAAACCACCCAAATTATAAACAACACAAAGGACTTGCTTGATCTGCGTGTAGGTTGTGTGGGGATAACAGGGGAGTTATGTGGGGATAACAGGTAATAAATAAACACAGGGCTGAATTCTAATGTTGAATACTTCTATGAACAGTTGAATTTGGCTGACGTTCTTTAGTGAATTTTCTTAAGGACCTCTATGAAAAGCCTCCACCATATTTGTCATCCATATTTTCATGTTCCCAAATCTCAAAGTTTGACAGAATCAAGAGACCGGGAACCTCTCAAGACATCCTCTGTAATTCAGCACCCCCTCTTTCCACGTACAATAAGTGATCTAATAAACGTCCGGGGCGTTTGTTACTCACACTGACGAGTACAGTCATAGAGTAATAGCTATGATAACATTGTACTTACACACTGAGGAGTATAGTCATAGAGTAATATCTTTAGTAACATTGTGCTTGCACACTGATGAGTACAGTCATAGAGTAATAGCAATGGTAACATTGTACTTACACACTGATGAATACAGTCTTAGAGTAACAGCTATGATAACATTGTACTTTCACACTGATGAGTATAGTCATAGAGTAACAGCTATGATAACATTGTACTTTTACACTGATGAGTACAGTCATAGAGTAACAGCTATGATAACATTGTACTTTCACACTGTTGAGTATAGTCATAGAGTAACAGCTATGATAACATTGTACTTACACACTGATGAGTACAGCCATAGAGTAACAGCTATGGTAACATTGTACTTACACTTTCTCTGTGTAGTAGGGAATGAGTATCAGTTCTTGTGGCAGGATATCTTGCTTCCTACATCTGATCTCATTTACGGCCTCACCGGAGCAAGAACAATTGCCGGGACCTAAAAAACAGAGAAGACTGAGAAGAGGTCACAAACATTAATTGGAAGTCATTTATGCCATAGTAACTACAATTTCGCGATATCTCAGTGACACTGTCCTATGGCTCTATAATGGGGAGCCCCGCTGGTCCATATCTCTGTACAGTATTTGGGGCATTGAACCCCTCGTCCCTTCTCAAAGAAAGACGTTTGAGGATGCTGACGAATGGTAACATCTTTAGTGACACTGCTTACACATACACTACTCACACTCATGATTGTAAACTGCGTGGAGCAGTCCGTACCTACACGACGAGTGAAATATGAAGCACATTTGATCACGTTTCGCGATGTTTATTTGAGCTATGGAGACACCTAACCCGTACTAAGCATTCCATTTGATAATGTTTGAATTCCCTTACATACATGGTGCCTTATTGCAATTCACTGCCAGTTTTCTGTGATAGGGACAGATGTACCGATCGAATGTTCCAACACATTCAGTAACCGATGCTTCGGTGCCGTCACATGACCTTAGATCCATCCAGGCATCACAAGGTATGCGTTGCCATGGTGACGTAATTAGGTATGCACCCCCCTCGTATCCAAAATATCGGCAGGTTAACATGGCGACTAATTCTTCCTGTATCCATCTTGCGCCAATGCAAATCTTTCCCCATCGACCGTCGACTTGTATTTCAACGTCGCCATCCATGTGGGTGTACCCCTCAGTTAGTCTAATCGTGGCTAAGAAATAGAGAATGGGAAAAAATAGCAGCATTAATAGGGCTAGAGACATTGGAAAACAGCATTTATAGCAGCATTAATAGGGCTAAGAGATGGAGACATTGGAAAAATATATTTTTGATACAAGTTTGTCTTACCAAGACTAAAGGATGAAGTTATGAGAAAGACGTTTATGGTCTCCTGTGAAATATTCGCTCCCAGCTCAAACTGAAAAGGAGTCTGGGTAAGAAGCAGATACACACCACAGGCTTACTTTGGCATGCGGGCTGAACACCTGACCATTCACCGGTCGGCTGACACCGCCTCTCCGTAGATCCGACGACTCGCCGACCACCTTCGCAGCCAAAGACACACACGGTGCCTACAGCAGTGCTGTCTTGTGTACAGTTCATCGTGCCATTCGACGGAGTCAAGAGTGGCGGGCAAGAAGAAGCTGTTGTCGAACATACAAATTCAAGATTGTGAGTCTTAAGACCATGTATTTGCGCGTGCATTTGCGTGTCTCACCGCGTGTACGGCGACTAAGGGTGATTAAGTGCGTAGGTGCATTTTGTATCTTGGGTGCGTGTACGTGCATGAACTTGTCTGGGTGCGTTTACGTGTATTTGCGTGTCTGGGGGCGTGTACGTGCGTGCCTCTCCGTGCATTTGCCTGTCTGGGTGCGTTTACGTGTATTTGTGTGTCTGGGGGCGTGTACGTGCATTTACCAGTCTTGGTGCATGTACGTGCATTTACCAGTCTTGGTGCGTGTACGTGTTTTTGAATGTCATGGTGTGTGTACGTACATTTGCGTGTCTTGGTGCGTGTACGTAAATTTGCGTGTCTTGGTGCGTGTACGTACATTTGCGTGTCTGGGTGTTTTCGCATTTGCCTGTCTGGGTGCGTTTACGTGTATTTGTGTGTCTGGGGGCGTGTACGTGCATTTACCAGTCTTGGTGCGTGTACGTGTTTTTGAATTTCATAGTGTGTGTACGTACATTTGCGTGTCTTGGTGCGTGTACGTAAATTTGCGTGTCTGGGTGTTTTCGCATTTGCGTGTCTTGGTGCGTGTACGTACATTTGCGTGTCTGGGTGCTTGTGCATTTGTGTGTCTGGATGCGTGTACGTGTATTTGCGTTTCTATATGTTTGTACGTGTATTTGTATGTCTGGGTGCGTGAAGGTGTATTTGAGTGTCTGGGTGTGTACTTCCGCGTCTGGGTGCGTGTACGTGCATTTGCGTGTCTATCTACGTGTACATGCATTTGCGTGTCTGGGTGCGTGTACGTGCATTTGCGTGTATGGGTGCGTGTACGTGCATTTGCATGACAAGGTGTTTGTGTATTTGCGTGTCTGGGTGCGTGTACGTACATTTGCGTGTCTGGGTGCGTGTACGTGTATTTGCGTGTCTGGGTGCGTTTGTGTGCATTTGCGTGTCTATCTACGTGTACGTGCATTTGCGTGTCTATCTACGTGTACGTGCATTTGCGTGTCTATCTACGTGTACGTGCATTTGCCTGTCTTGGTGCGTGTACGTGTATCTGCCTGTCTGGGTGCGTGTACGTGTATTTGCGTGTCTGGGTGCGTGTACGTGTATTTGCGTGTCTCGGTGCGTTTGTGTGCATTTGCGTGTCTATCTACGTGTACGTGCATTTGCGTGTCTATCTACGTGTACGTGCATTTGCGTGTCTATCTACGTGTACGTGCATTTGCCTGTCTTGGTGCGTGTACGTGTATCTGCCTGTCTGGGTGCGTGTACGTGTATTTGCGTGTCTGGGTACGTGTACGTGCATTTGCGTGCCTGGGTGCGTGTACGTGTATTTGCGTGTCTGGTTGTGTATTTAAATGCCAGGGTGTGTGGCAAAAGTGCTTTACAATACTACAGGCATACCGTTTTTCTCGTAGAACTTGATGCTGTCAATCACAATTCCTGACACTGCATTGTTACGAATTATTCCCTCGATAATGACCTATAAACGCAATAGAAGTTTCACACTATTACAGATAAGGTTGCACACAAAGTATTATGTCTTCGCGTATTTTTCTCACCTTTTCCCGATCAGCATCAACCCGAAGTCGAGATGAGTTCCAACTTAAAGGCCAATAAATGCTCTCGTCGAATACAGACAGCAGTGTGGCATTTCCTACCTTCACCCTCAACTCCTCATTTTTTTCATAACTATTACTGAACAAGTAATAGGAGAGGACAAGATCTCCATGCCCCGTGAAGTTGGGGTAAATTAGCTGCCCATTGCGAAAGAAGGTCGTGTAGTTACCTGAGGGATGTGATAATTTAGTTTAAATCTTATGTACAGACAATTTTTAGTAGTGTTTCGACATTGCTTTCGTTGCTCTTAACACTATTAACAATCCGGTGTCCGTAAAGGGCATCTCGAGAATCCAGGAAGGAGGGGTGGGGGGGGGGGGGGTGGTGACGATACAGAGATGCTCGGCAACTTTTGAGCAACTTTTAGGATTTGCGGCAACTTTTCTCTTTCCGGGCATCTTTACTGCATTTTTTTGGGATATATTCAACTCAAAGGTGCAAATTTTTGCTTTTTTCTTGTTATTGATATCAAACTATTGCGCGTTAGCTATATACTAACATGCAGTTTTGTTAGTTAGCGTTCCTCTCTATGATTTTTCAGTGACGTATAGATCAGTAGCGGAACTAGGGGTGGTGACGGGCTGACATGTTTGCTCATCCCCCCCCCCCTTTTGCGCCCATAAAAGGAGATTTGAAAAAAACAAAATAACCATAATGCCTTACATGTTGTAATATTTATTTATTTAGACCTGAAAAAACACATACGTGACAGAGGCTGTCAAGAAAGCCTCACTTTCCCCATTTTAAAATCCTAAATCCGCCACTGAGAATCCAACACTCTAACAAAAGCTGGAACTAGACTAGGTACTCTCTAGAAAGCAACAATTTCTCGAGAAAGAAGACCCCTGAAAAATCTTGCTGGGAAGACGATTGTTCATGGAACAAAAAGAGAATTTATCAAAGAAACATCTCTCTGAAAAAGCATGCGTCGTTTTGTTGTTACATGAAGCCTATTTCATTGAATCATAATTAACTATTATTTAAAAAATCTTGGAAAGAATAGTTTTTCTGCAACTTTGTAAAATGTACTAAATTTAATGGCAGCTTTTAGTACACTTGGGACATTTTTTTCGGCAATTCTCACTCTTTCTTGGATCATCTTTTCGGCAGCTTTTGCAAGTTGTGGCAACTTTTGTGGCAACTTTTGCGATTTTTTGGGCAACTTTTAGCAACTTTTTGAGATTTTTGGATTTTTTTTTAAGAAATTTGGAGAATCTTTAGGACAGCACTAACAGCCACGCCCCTAATGGCCATTTACATATAACTTGAAAGAAAAGAAGCACGGCTGCCGTGGTGTATTCTCGACGCTGTGGAAAAGGTTCCAGTCCTGGCCTATGACTGGGGATTTTTTCCAGGTTCCTGCCTTGATTCGAATTTGTGTTACAAGTGAGTTGAAGTTTTTCTCTTGTGTTTCCTGGACACTAGACCGGAGGTCCTGTCTCTTAAAGCTGCACTGCCCTAACCTGAATCCCTAACCTGGGACGTAAAAAAAACACTGGGGACGCAATAAACCATCTGACAGTGACCACCCCCAGTAAGAGTGCTTACTAACAATACACACAAGAGGCACTTGATGTGAAAGGCGTACAAAGGTACGGTCCATTCCCCCTGGGGCCCCTAAAGACGTTACGGCACTGGCAGCGACTCCTATATAAATCTCATCCATGGGTCTATGATCGTGTGCCCCACTTAAAGGGGTCCATGATCGTGCGTCCCCCCTTGGATGGGTCTAGGATCGTGTGTCCCCCCTTGAATAAGTCTAGGATCTATGCCCCCCCCTTTTATGGGTCTATGATCCATTGTCCCCTCTTTGATGGGTCCATGATCATGTGTCCCCACTTTGGATAGGTCTATAATCTAACCGGCTATGCCATGCTGACGAGTCCTAATAAGGACGAAACAGCTGTCCATGGTTGCCGAACTGCACGGGTGCAAATGTGTGTATGCTAGTGTGCTTTTAAAATCCACATTTCTATAATCTAGTGTCCCCCTTGGTTAAATCTATGATCGTGTACCCTCCCTTGGATGGGTCCATGATCGTGCAACCCCCCCCCCCCTTGGAAGAGCCTATGATCGTGTGCCCCCTCTTGGATGGGCCTATGATCGTTTGCCCTCCCCCTTGGACATCCTCGGAAACCCAGGGGTATTTTGCTCTAACGAATGAAACATTATAGCAAAATATCCCTGGGTTTCCGAGGATGCCACTTGAATGTATCTATGATCGTGTTTCACTCCCTTGGATGGGAATATGATCGCGTGTTCCCCTTCCTTGGATAAGTCTATGATCGTGTGCCCCCCCTTGGATGGGTCTATGATAGTATGACCCCCCCCTTGGATGGGTCTATCATCGAGTGTCCCCCCTTGGGTGGGGCTATGATCGTATCCCTCCCCCTTGGATGGGCCTATGATTGTGCCCCTCCCCCCCCCCTTGGATGGGGCTATGATCGTGTGCCCCCTCTTGGATGGGCCTATGATCGTTTGCCCTCCCCCTTGGACATCCTCGGAAACCCAGGGGTATTTTGCTCTAACGAGTGAAACATTATAGCAAAATATCCAGGGGTTTCCGAGGATGCCCCTTGAATGTATCTATGATCCTGTTTCACTCCCTTGGATGGGAATATGATCGTGTGTTCCCCTTCCTTGGATAAGTCTATGATCGTGTGCCCCCCCTTGGATGGGTCTATGATCGTATGTCCCCCCCTTGGATGGGTCTATCATCGAGTGTCCCCCCTTGGGTGGGGCTATGATCGTATCGCTCCCCCTTGAATGGGTCTATGATTGTGCCCCTCCCCCCTTGGATGGGGCTATGATCGTGTGTCCCCCCTTGGATGGGTCTATGATTGTGCCCCTCCCCCTTGGATGGAGCTATGATCGTGTGTCCCCCCTTGAATGGGGCTATGATCGTGCCCCTCCCCTCTCGGAAGGGTCTATGATCTTATCCCTTCCCCCTTGGATGAGTCTTTCATCGTGCCTCTCCCCCATTGAATGGGTCTATGATCGTGCTCCTCCCTCCTTGGATGGGTCTATAATCGTGCCCCTTCCCCATTGGATGGGTCTATGGATGGGTCTATGATCGTGCCCCATTGGATGGGTCTATGATCGTGTGGTCCCGCTTGGATGGGCCCATGATCGTGCTCCTCCCCCTCGGATTTTTCTATGATCTTGTCCCTTCCCCATTGGATGGGTCTATGATCGTGCCCCTCCACCCTCGGATAAGTCTATGACCGTGCCCCTACCCTCTTGGATGTGGCTATGATTGTGCCCCTCCCCCCTCGGATGGGTCTATGATCGTGCCCCTCCACACTTGAATGGGTCTATGATCGTGTGTCCCCCCTTGGATGGGTTTTTGATCGTATCCCTCACCCCTTGGATGGGTCTTTGATCGTGCCTCTCCCCCATTGGATGGGTCTATGATCGTGCTCCTCCCCCCTTGAATGGATCTATGATCGTTTCTCCCCCCCCTTTGATAGGTCTATGATCGTGTCCCTCCCCACTTGGATCGGTCTATGATCGTGCCCCTCCCCTCTCGGAAGGGTCTATGATCGTATCCCTCCCCCCTTGGATGGGTCTTTGATCGTGCCTCTCCCCCATTGGATGGGACTATGATCGTGCTCCTCCCCGCTGGAATGGATCTATGATCGTTTGTCCCCCCCCCCCTTGGATAGGTCTATGATCGTGTCCCTCCCCACTTGGATCGGTCTATGATCGTGCCCCTCCCCTCTCGGAAGGGTCTATGATCGTATCCCTCCCCCCTTGGATGAGTCTTTGATCGTGCCTCTCCCCCATTGGATGGGTCTATGATCGTGCTCCTCCCCCCTTGAATGGGTCTATGATCGTGCCCCTTCCCCATTGGATGGGTCTATGGATGGGTCTATGATCGTGCCCCATTGGATGGGTCTATGATCGTGTGGTCCCGCTTGGATGGGCCCATGATCGTGCTCCTCCCCCTCGGATTTTTCTATGATCTTGTCCCTTCCCCATTGGATGGGTCTATGATCGTGCCCCTCCACCCTCGGATAAGTCTATGACCGTGCCCCTCCCCTCTTGCATGGGTCTATGATCGTGTGTCCCCCTTGGGTAGTCCTATGGTCGTGCACCTCCCCCATTGGATGGGTCTATGATCATGCCCCTCCCCCTCGGATGGGTCTATGACCGTGCCCCTCCCCTCTTGCATGGGTCTATGATTGTTTGTCCCCCCTTGTATAGGTCTATGATTGTCCCCCTCCCCCCTTGGATGAGCCTATGATCGTGTGTCTACCCTTGGATTGGGCTATGATCTTGTGTCCCCCGTTGGATGGGGCTATGATCGTGCCCCTCCCCCCTTGGATGGGGCTATGGTCGTGTGTCCCCTGTTGGATTGGGCTATGATTGTGCCCCTTCCCCTCGGATTAGTCTATGATCGTGCCCCTTCCCCCTTGGATAGGTCTATGATCGTGCTCCTCCCCCCTCGGACGGGTCTATGATCGTGCCCCTCCCCCAATGGATGGGTCTATGATCGTGCACCTCCCCCCTCGGATGGTCTATGATCGTGCCCCTCCCCCCCTTGGATGTGGCTATGATTGTGCCCCTCCTCCCTCGGATGGGTCTATGATCGTGCCCCTCCACACTTGAATGGGTCTATGATCGTGTGTCCCCCCTTGGATAGGTCTATGATCGTGTCCCTCCCCACTTGGATTGGTCCATGATCGTGCCCCTCCCCTCTCGGAAGAGTCTATGATCGTGTCCCTCCCCCTTGGATGGGTCTATGATCGTGCTCCTCCCCCCTGGAATGGATCTATGATCGTTTGTCCCCCCCCTTGGATAGGTCTATGATCGTGTCCCTCCCCACTTGGATTGGTCCATGATCGTGCCCCTCCCCTCTCGGAAGAGTCTATGATCGTGTCCCTCCCCCTTGGATGGGTCAATGATCGTGTGTCCCCCCTTGGATAGGTCTATGATCGTGTCCCTCCCACCTTGGATGGGTCTATGATCTTTCCGCCCCCCCTCGGATGTGTCTATGATCGTGCCTCTTCCCCATTGGATGGGTCTTTGATTGTGCCCCTCCCCCTTGGATGGGTCTATGATCGTTTATACCCCCTTGGATAGGTCTATGATAGTGCCCCTTCCCTCCTTGGATCGTTCTATGATCGTGCCCCTCCCCCCTCGGATGGGTCAATGATCGTGTCCATCCATCTTGGATGGGCCTATGATCGTTTGTCCCCCCTTGGATAGGTCTATGATCGTGCCCCTCCCCCCTCGGATAGGTCTATGATCGTGCCTCTCCCCTATTGGATGGGTCTATGATCGTGTGTCCCCCGCTTGGATGGGTCTAAGATCGTGCCGCTTTCCATTGGATGGGTCTATGGTCGTGCCCCTCCCCCCTTGGATGGGGCTATGATGGTGTGTCCCCCCTTGCATGGGTCTATGATCGTGTGTCCCCCATTGGATGGGTCTATGATAGTGCCCCTCCCCCATTGGATGGGTCTATAATCGTGCCCCTCCCACCTTGGATGGGGCAATGACCGTGCCCCCCTCCCCCTTGCATGGGTCTATGATCGTGCCTCTCCCCCATTGGATGGGCCTATGATTGTGCCCCTTCCCCTTGGATGGGTCTATGATCGTTTCTCCCCCCTTGAATAGGTCTATGATCGTGCCCCTCCCCTCTTGGATCGGTCTATGATCGTGCCCCTCCCCCCTAGGAAGGGTCAATGATCGTGCCCCTCCCCCTTGGATTGGCCTATGATCGTTTGTCCCCCCTTGGATAGGTCTATGATCGTGCCCCTCCCCCCTTGGATCGGTATATGATAATGCCCCTCCCCCGTCGGATGGGTCTATGATCGTGCCCCTTCCCCATTGGATTGGTCTATGGATGGGTCTATGATCGTGCCCCATTGGATGGGTCTATGATCGTGTGGTCCCCCTTGGATGGGCCTATGATCGTGCTCCTCCCCCTCGGATGGTTCTATGATCTTGCCCCTTTCCCATTGAATGGGTCTATGATCGTGCCCCTCCACCCTCGGATAAGTCTATGATCGTGCCCCTCCCCTCTTGCATGGGTCTATGATCGTGTGTCCCCCCTTGGATAGGTCTATGGTCGTGCCCCTCCCCCATTTGATGGGTCTATGATCACGCCCCTCCCCCCTCGGATGAGTCTATGATCGTGCCTTTCCCCTCTTGGATGGGTCTATGATCGTGTTTTCCCCCTTGGATAGTTCTATGGTCGTGCACCTCCCCCATTGGATCGGTCTATGATCATGCCCCTCCCCCTCGGATGGGTCTATGATCGTGCCCCTCCCCTCTTGGAAAGGTCTATGATCGTGTGTCCCCCATTGGATGGGTTTTGATCGTATCCCTCCCCCCTTGGATGGGTCTAAGATCGTTTGTCCCCCCTTGTATAGGTCTAAGATTGTGCCCCTCTCCCCTTGGATGAGCCTATGACCGTGTGTCCACCCTTGGGTGGGATCGTGTGTCCCCCCTCGGATGGGTCTATGATCGTGCCCCTCCCCCCTTGGATAGGTCTATAATCGTGCTCCTCCCCCCTCGGACGGGTCTATGATCGTGCCCCTCCCCCAATGGATGGGTCTATGATCGTGCACCTCTCCCCTCGGATGGTCTATGATCGTGCCCCTCCCCCCTCGGAAGGGTCTATGATCGTGCCCCTCCCCCTTGGACGGGTCAATGATCGTGTGTTCCCCCTTGGATAGGTCTATGATCGTGTCCCTCCCACCTTGGATGGGTCTATGATCTTTCCCCCCCCCCGTCGGATGGGTCTATGATCGTGCCTCTTCCCCATTGGATGGGTCTATGATTGTGCCCTCCCCCTTGGATGGGTCTATGATCGTTTACCCCCCCTTGGATAGGTCTATGATAGTGCCCCTCCCCCCTTGGATCGGTCTATGATCGTGCCCCTCCCCCCTCGGATGGGTCAATGATCGTGTCCATCCCCCTTGGATGGGCCTATGATCGTTTGTCCCCCCTTGGATAGGTCTATGATCGTGCCTCTCCCCTATTGGATGGGTCTTTGATCGTGTGTCCCCCCCTTGGATGGGTCTAAGATCGTGTCCCTTCCCCATTGGATGGGTCTATGGTCGTGCCCCTCCCCCCTTGGATGGGGCTATGATCGTGTGTCCCCCCTTGCATGGGTCTATGATCGTGTGTCCCCCATTGGATGGGTCTATGATAGTGCCCCTCCCCCATTGGATGGGTCTATGATCGTGCCCCTCCCACCTTGGATGGGGCTATGACCGTGCTCCCCCCCTTGCATGGGTCTATGATCGTGTGTCCCCCATTGGATGGGTCTATGATAGTGCCCCTCCCCCTTGGATGGGTCTATGAGCGTTTCCCTCCCCCCTTGCATGGGTCTATGATCGTGTCTCCTCCCTTGAATGGGTCTATGATAGTGCCCCTCCCCCCTTGGATGGGGCTATGATCGTGCCCCTCCCCCCTTGCATGGGTATATGATCGTGCCCCTCCCTCTTGGATTGGTCTATGATAGTGCCCCTCCCCCCTTGCATGGGGCTATGATCGTGCCCCTCCCCCCTTGCATGGGTCTATGATCGTGCCCCTCCCCCTTGCATGGGTCTATGATCGTGTGTCCCCCATTGGATGGTTCTATGATCGTGCCCCTCCCCCTTGGATGGGTCTATGATAGTGCCCGTCTCCCCCTTGGATGGGGCTATGATCGTGCCCCTCCCCCCTTGCATGGGTCTATGATCGTGTGTCCCCCATTGGATGGGTCTATGATAGTGCCCCTCTCCCCTTGGATGAGGCTATGATCGTGCCCCTCCCCCCTTGCATGGGTCTATGATCGTGCCCCTCCCCCCTGGGATGGGTCTATGATCGTGCCCCTCCCCCTTTGCATGGGTCTATGATCGTGTCTCTTTCCTTGGATGGGTCTATTATTGTGCCCCTCCCCCCTTGGATGGGGCTATTATCGTGTGTCCACCCTTCGATGGGGCTATGTTCGTGCCCCTCTCCCTTGGATGGGTCTCTGATCGTGCCCCTCCCTCTTGGATGGGTCTATGATAGTGCCCCTCCCCCCCTTGGATGGGGCTATGATCGTGCCCCTCCCCCTCGGATGAGGCTATTGATCGTGCCCCTCCCCCCTGGGATGGGTCTATGATCGTGCCTCTCCCCCCTTGCATGGGTCTATGATCGTGTCTCTTTCTTGGATGGGTTTATTATTGTGAACTTTAGAAGCACACTAGCATACACACATTGGCACCAGTCGGGCCAAGACGGGACGCTAGCACAGTCTATTACCCGTGCAGTTTGGCAACCATGGACAGCTGTTTCGTCCTTTTTAGGACTCGTCAGCATGGCATAGCCGGCATAGCCGGTATAGCATGGCATAGCCGGTAATAGACTGTGCTAGCGTCCCGTCTTGGCCCGACTGGTGCCAATGTGTGTATGCTAGTGTGCTTTTAAAGTTCACATTTATGTATACATACTCGCAAGGATAGTTTGGCTATCCGACGGAGTTTTAGACTAGCAAAGGTCGCATGCGTGATCCGCACAATTGGCATCACGCTAGCCCGGTCGCAGCTCTAGATCCCACATGGATCTAAGCTGTGGTTTAAAGCACTTCGTTCGAGTCGAAGTCGCCCTGCAGTTTTTTTGCCAATGAAATTTAACTGAGGCAAACCGGCTATGCCATGCTGACGAGTCTCAATAATGAGGACGGAACAGCTGTCCATGGTTGCCGAACTGCTCGGGTAATAGACTGTGCTAGCGTCCCGTCTTGGCCCGACTGGTGCCAATGTGTGTATGCTAGTGTGCTTTTAAAGTTCACATTTATGTATACATACTCGCAAGGATAGTTTGGCTATCCGACGGAGTTTTAGACTAGCAAAGGTCACATGCGTGATCCGCACAATTGGCATCACGCTAGCCCGGTCGCAGCTCTAGATCCCACATGGATCTAAGCTGTGGTTTAAAGCACTTCGTTCGAGTCGAAGTCGCCCTGCAGTTTTTTTGCCAATGAAGTTTAACTGAGGCAAAACGGCTATGCCATGCTGACGAGTCCTAATAAGGACGAAACAGCTGTCCATGGTTGCCGAACTGCTCGGGTAATAGACTGTGCTAGCGTCCCGTCTTGGCCCGACTGGTGCCAATGTGTGTATGCTAGTGTGCTTTTAAAGTTCACATTTATTATTGTGCTCCTCCCCCCTTCGATTGGGCTATGTTCGTGCGCTTCTCCCTTGGATGGGTCTATGATCGTGTGTCCTCCCTTGGATGTTTTTTTTTTATCGTGTTTGAGCATTGAAAACAGTGCTTACCATGTTGCTAAATCTAAAGGACCAAAGAAATTTTAGATATGATGTCTTTATGTAAAGATAAATACAAAGATGGTAGTATTTTAAAATGTTGCACCAGTTGCACGAATATCTCATAAGTTTGGATGCCGAGAAAGGCCACGCATTGTTTATGTCTTTGGTTTTTTGCTTTTTGTTTTTCTTTCTTCCCTTTTCTTTTTAATTTTCGCCGTTTACAATTTTTAAAGTGTTATTTAGCATTTTTATTTTGTCCCATTTGATTTCCGTTTTTATTTTCACCGTTTCCACTTTTAAAAGTGCTATTTAGCGATTTTGTTTCTTTTGATTTGCTTTATGTTTTTAACCCGATTTTTAATTTGCCCGACTTTTATGTCTGTTTAGCTTTTCGAACCATTTTTGAATTATAATATTTATATTAAAAATTATAATATTTATAAATATTATAATATTTTATTCTTGTTTTTTATTTCCTTCCCGTGCGTTTAACTAAAATAGTAGCCATCTGTCAGAAATCTGTCAGATTTCTCAACCATTTTAAAATTGTCTCTGGCCCTTAATGAATGGTGAAAACATCTTGGCTTAAAACATGATTTTTCGCTTACCGTGCAGTTCTGAAGTCAAGATCCATTTATCCGTGGCATTTACTGGGTGCTGCCATCCACAAAAATCCTTGTTGAATTCACATGACAGTGAGTCTACTCCTAGAGGATAGAAAAACAGAAATGAAATTCAAGACAAACAAAAAAGCAAACTTAGAAACCACAATATCACAGAAATGAAAAAATCAAGACAAACTAGTAGAACCCACAGTATCACCTTGAATTAACAGAACTTTCAGAAGCAGTAACAGCAACGACCACGCCATGATGCACTTTGCAAACCATGGATGTTTTTCCTCTTCTTTCTTCTTTTCTTTCCTTTCTACTTTGACACTCGTTGTCAAATGGCATTCGAAAGAGTGTAGTGTGTAATAGAGAAACCTTGATTAATTTTTATCAGCAGGAGTTTTTCGAAATGGAATTTGACTGTCACGTCCCATACCATATGGTTAAGATAGCGAGTTTGATAAGATTTGTTTCAAATCTAAGGACCGTTTGGCGAAGGAAATATCTGTTTTATGTCTTTGAACTAGTGTTGGGTGCATCTTACTTTTCCGTGCCAAAATGTGCTAGAAGCGTAATGTCAAGTAAAGATAACAATTAACGTTCATTTGCATAAGAAATCATCAAGTCCCGTTTTATGGTGCGTTTCCTGTGGTGTTTGAGGCCCTTATTCCAAGATGGAATATTCTAGGCGTATCAGTAACCAGGAAAGATGGGGAATTAAACCGCTGGAGACTAGAGGTTCTGCCTTGTGTTCAATGACTGGACGGGCTCATTGATTGAGCTGGTCAAACATGAAAATGTCAGCTAGTAGCATAGCGCATAAAGATTTTCATCTGCCTGTATCTTACCACGAAGTTGTTGTGGGGCAAAGTGAAGTGTAGGTCATTTCATATCTTGAAGGATCTTCGCAAATACTAACATTTTTTTTTCATTTGATACCTAGGACTGCGCACCTGTGCGTTGGGAAAAGTGTAGAATTTAATGACTCTCTAAAGAAAATAATATCTTTTACCGCGATTTGATAAAAACAGTACATAGACTAGGGTTCCTTATATTAATGATTTCCTTTTTTCAACCAGTTTTAACGCAATAGTTGATAAATTTTATTCATATATTCATCCTTCATTAGGTAGGTTATATTCTTTCTCATCTGGTCAACCTTCGTCTTCAAAGGCCATTTTGTTGGCTTTTTGCTTTTTGACACTCCCTGATTAGCTTTCTTAATCTTTTTTCTCTCATCCGAGCGCCAGGATTTTTTTCTATTGTTCGAATACGTTTTGGTGTATTGAGGAACTTCTTAATTTTTTTGCACAGTAGATTCCGGTCGCTCGTATTTTCCCAAATCCCAATAACAGTGTCGTTTTACAAACATTCCTTCAAAACTTTTGACACTAATTTCCTGTTCCCATTACAGTAAGACAGCATGACATTGGTAATAGAAGATGTTATTGTAGAGCAAAGTATGAACCAAGATAATATTTCAACATATACTTTTGAATGCATTTAAAGATGGGTGTAACTTGTAATGAACGTGTGTTACGAGGTTTTGGGTGGTTCTTTTATGGTATTGGGGGTAGCCGGGGATCGTACACGCTGAGCAAGGGTTGACCGTCTTCTTTGTTCTTTATTGCACCGCTTGAGTGTTTACAAATGGTAGAGCTACCACTGGCTAGCGGGAGATTGGCTGTACGAAGGCAAGTACTTTCGGAAGGTAGTGAAGGAACATCTCTTTCCCGGAAAGTTGACGAAGCCAGCTTTAGAGAGTCCTGACTAAACCAACCTAGAGCACTGCCGTGTAGTGTCCTCGCAACAGTTACAGTACAATCCTAGAGCTAGTTACTATGCTGCTCAATTTATACTAATCTCATTAATAAACTGGTCAAACTGGTTTAAAGGATGATGTAAGAATAGAAGATCGGGTGTTGACTTTGGGAAGAAAATCAACGATGAAATAATAAATGACTTAGAATAAATTCCTTCGATAGAAATAGCAAGAGCAGTATAAAAGGAATAGTTTGACTATAGTAATATGCAAAATTAAGTAATGGAACAGCGGTAAGATTAAGGATAAAAGTAATCGTTAAACTGTTATTTTAGCCTGGCAAATATAAAACCTGTTTTGCTGAACAGTAACTACGCATGCTTAGTCAAACAATGAAGAAATCCACGTAAAGCAAATAAGTGAAATGTCGAATGGAAAGTGAAAGTAAATATCTGACGTGTCGGAAACGACTTTTGCATTGATTAACAATTCCTTCATAACAAACGTGTTTCCATTCATATTCATATATCAAATCAACATTCTTAAAGGAAAGCTGATCTATGAACTTCCTATACATGCCTGCAAACACATGAAAACAATCCAAATATTTATTTTGAATTCGTAATTTCATGTTCCAGGTACAAACGACCAATAGGAAATTTAAATGACCAAATTTGGTATGAGCAAAGGTAACACGTGATTTGCGAGAAATGGTACAAATGATGGTTTGTTACAGAGATGAAACTACAGATGACATTGGTTCTGAAGAGATTCCACAGTACTTCACATATCATCTCATCTACGACTAATAGATCAAGCAGGCAGTCAGCCTAGAACTACTTTGTCCAAAGGTAAGGTGCCAAACACCCTTTCAAAGGTTTTTATTTACTTCGCTTTCTGGTTATGAATAATGATTGGAATAATCAAGAATTGGTACGCCTGTAAATCTTGATAGTGAACACTGCCCATACAAATACAAATACAGAGACAGTTTTTGATTTTATGCTAAGGAGTGTTTTTACACAATGTGCCAACATTAACTATGATGCGAATAACACAAGTTTTCATAAGAGGACTTGATAACTAATAAAAAAAAGCTTTTGACGAATTTCAGATGAAGCTTTGGGTTGTTCTGCTGCTCATGTCAATCATGGCAGCATCAGGAGCTGAACCAATCCCCAAAGAAGCCAGCCACCAGTCACATGAAGCCGAGGTCCAGCCCGACATCGATGAATACCAAGGATATGGCCGCGATACGACTGCAAACGACGACTCAGACAGCCCTCCTGATCCGAATCCAATATCCGGTGGTACAATGGATGACACCCCTAAAGCCAAGCCCTCAAAGAACAAGCAGAACACATTTGACAACATTGTCAAATTACCCACCGTGAAAGCTAAACACCACCCTGACGAGCACGATATGTCCGCGATGAGCCACGATGCACCAGTCGAGAACAAGGAAAATGAGATCGCAAGAGTATCCCCCGAGACAAAAGACGAGAAGAAGTTATCCGTGAGGGCTTGGGGCAGGAAACGAGAGTACCAGAGCTGGAGCGCTTGGGAAATCTACAGAGTGCCTTATGAGTATGATTTTCCCGACTATCACCAGTTCAAATATGGGGGTTGCCAAGTTGGCTGTGGTCCTGTGGCCTGGGCACAAGTATTCGGGTACTATGACCGGGTTTCCGGATGGAGCTCAAGTCTGTATCCTCATGGAAGAGCGCCAAAGTATCTGTATTCAAACGACAATAACTTAAAGAAGTACATCGTCTCGATCAACAAGAGAATGCGGACGTTTTGTCTTGGCAGCAGCGGTGCGACGTTTCCTTCTGGAATGAAACTGGTGCGAGACTTCTTCCGGGCAAGACAAGGGAGTGGTGGAATTTGGAGCTACACCCACTGGCTTTCTTGGGCAGGGGTGACAAAAACCTGGATCCGAAAAAAAGTCTCAAGAGCAATCAAAACGTACAAGTACCCGGTGGTCGTTGGTATCTGGACCGGAGGATCCATGCATTACGCAGTCGCCACCAAATACGCAGTCCGTTCCAGAAAATTTCGCACGTGCCACAAGATCTGGGGACGATGGAAGTGCTATCCCTGGCGAACACAGTGGGAAGATGACTTCTATCTTCACATGGGATGGGGCGGAACTAGTAATGGGTGGTATACCATCCACGCTTTTGCCGCGTTTGTGGCGCACAAGTGATCTACTGCCCCTAACAGCACAAGGACACTGACTTTAACTAGATACGATAAAAATAATCAAAGTATTCAAAGTACCTTTGCGTTCATAATTGATAATATATAACTTAGGTTAAATACAAATGTCAGATTTGTCCAATAATCAAATAAAAATCATGGTGAAACCATAATAATTTGAATGCATTATTCTGACTCGAATTCTATTTGCTTTTTTACTCTTAGATTCTTAGGCTTTTGACCGCTATAGATTATAATATATGTTTTTAGAAAAGGTCGTGAAAGCAGAAACAAAAACGCTTGCTACACATAGGGCCTGTGAATAATCCCTCCCCTCCAAAAAAGCGCATGCTCTCTGCATCTGTGCTCTGAGCTCGCTACCAAAGGACTTTTTATTTGCTCGTTTTCTGTTAGGCTTTAGAATACGCGAATTATCTAAAAAAAATGCCCCAGATGAAAGCTCGTAGACAGTTTAAAAGACAGATTCCCTTCCTTTACCAGTAGTACCCAGTAGCGCAAAGAGGATACTGACTGTTACACTCATCAAATTTGCCTGCGATTTGCCTGCGTGCTCCTATCTCTAGTTTAAAGAATATTTCAGTGCTCACCAACAGAGTTTCTGCATGATCTTGCTCGTATTAGTTTTAATATTATAAAACTAAGGTCTCGACTTTTGCACAAAAACGGCAAACTGGCAAGTGATCGCCAACCGATAGCCCTTCTGAACGGGTTGTGTGACTTGTGTTGCGTGACAAAAGACCTGTTTGACAAGTGAAATATTTATCAGATAATAAATAACGAATTTTCACAACTTTCTACGTCTGCGGAAACGAATATCGCATCAAAACCGTAGGCAACTAACGTTGTTTTGAAGTCACACCAGTTGTCATAAAGCTGAGAAGAGGATAATTTGCCCAAAGCATGGTATGAATTATGCATCAGACGTGAGTATACGGGAATCAGTCTGAGTTGAGCATGGAAATGGGGGTATGCAGTATTGATACAAGAGCAGGGTTGTAGTCAGTTCGATTTTAGCGTTTATAAACAGCAGAAAGTATGGATCAAGGGCCCGGAGCCCAACCCATGCATACTATTCCCATTCAGGGACCAACTTTGACGCAAAAAATGGCCAAGACAAAGTCGACCAAGGTAGGCTTCCCGTTTAAATTTAGAATAAATCTTGCACGCGCTTATGTTGTTTACTTTATTACGGTTCGAGCAACTACGATTATATGATGGCAACTCTGAATCTTGTATAGAAACTGAGATGCGAAAGTGATTTGTGACCTTCATAACCATGAAGTCCACGTGAAGGCATAGTTAAGTTGTCGAAAGCATGTATTTTTTTACTCTTTCTTGAAGGGGGTGTTGTACGTTTGTTCCGTAGCTCCAATATTATTGCGCCGCTAAACTAAAGATAAGGTTAAGAAATTTGCCTGAACATTGACTGAATTCTGATGCAGGGAAAGTTGTATAGTATTACGATATCAAAGAATATATATGCCACGTTTGTTTTGAAGAACTGTCTTTTTGAAGTACGCACTTTGAGTTTGTAACATCTTTCACAAGGGTCAAAATGTTTAACAGTTTTTTTTTCCTGGATAAATAACTGCGGATTATCAATTCCAACTTCCGCTACTCGCTTCGACATGTCCGTGGGAAAAGTGAGAAACCTTTCCTTCAATAAATGAGCATGAAGCTTTTGCTTATAAAACACGCTATTTTTTGTTTGCAAAAACAGTGAATTTGGCGCCTGTTTTCTCTCGTTAGCAGGCAGTAGAAATAATATTTCGACATCAATCCAGACACCCGTCATAAAATATCCATTTAGGTGACATTCTATGTTTCTAATTAATTGAGTTCGGCTGGTTTACGTGCTATAAAACCCATTAAATGCTGTATTTAAATATCACAACCGCAAATATTAAACAAACACATTGGTGTCGTTAAATCCTTTCTGAATCTTCAATACGTTTAGGTAATATGGGCTTCCTGTGTGTTTTGATTTGCAAGTCTGCCTTTGCCGTTGGGTACCTTTTTTCGAAACAAAGGCTGAATGACTTTCTATGATTGACAGTTCTTTTATGTTCGTTACGTTATTTATTTTTTCGCGAACCAAACTTTACTTTACTCTTTTTTTTTCAAGTGCTCTTTTTCGGTCCCCATTCGCGAAAATAAACTTTCGCGAAAAAATGCTCATCTTGTTCACGCACAAGTAGCCCAAGCTCTATCAATCTGAACCACTATAGTGGGAGTGATAGAGGGAATTCTAAATTTCACCGAACTGCGCTAAAGCGGCCCCAAATGGGCTCTAAATCGCTTAAACGTGGAATTAATAGACAACTACAAGTACTATCAAGTTGTATTGAATTTATTACATTTTTATGGAAGAATACTAGAATAAAGTAACAACTCCATATATTCTCTCTATAAATGTTCAATGAGCCGGTTGGTCAAAAATACTCATTCACAGAGCTTGGGCTACCTGTGGTTCACGTCCAGTCTGCAGTTCCGGTTTTAGGTTAGCTGTTCACGCATGCCTAGCGTTCCATTGTGCCTTCGTAATTCAAATTTTCGGCTTTAGAGCGAAGCCAGTCTGTGTGACGCAATAGAGGTTCGATGAAACACGCGATGACTATCAGAAAGCCGTTATCAGATAGAGTTGCTTGTCTTTTTGACAAATCTTTGCCACAGTAAGGCCGAGGGCAAACGGTTTACTCTATTTAAGATTTCTCTTTTGTTTAAATCTCTTTACTTACCCGCACGCGGTAGATAAAGCAAAAAAAAAAAAAAAAAATTAGCATGGCAAACGTGTTATGTTGTGCTAATACATGCCTCCCTTTACACAACAGAATTCATACAAAATTCAAAAACATAGTTTTCCCTCTGTTAATTAATAAATGCAGTGTTTTATGGTGCATTCTAACTTTTTTTCTTTTTTTGCTTTTCCTGACTGTTAGATTTTAATGTTTCTTTTCGAGAAAGAACGCGATTGAATTATGCGCAAGGGATTCTGGGCAGCAAAATAAAAACATCCCTAGTGCGCACGCGCGATAGTGGTCGTTCCCTCAGCAAGTTTGAGAGTTTGGAAAGAGTTTCGACTTTTTCACTATATTTTAGTTTGTTTTGACAGCCGCTACCTTGCTAGATTAATAAGCCATGTAGGGAGGACTCCTCTCTATTAGATTACTAGCTTGTCTGGCATTTGGAACAAATAGTTTGTGCGAAAATGGGGGACAAAAACGCTGACAACGGCTTCGTAAGTCGAGATTAAATTGTGATATTCATGCATTCTCTTTTGGGTAATGCGATTGATTCAAGGAGTTCCTGTAAGATCTAACTCTCGTTTGTTCTGTAGCTAGGGAAGGTGGGCCGGCTAGCATCAATGAGAACGACTAAATCCAAAAAAGACAAGCACAATGGTCATCACAAATACAAGGAACGTATGGCTAGTACTCGGGAAGAGGATACTGTCGGTAATCAGGAATTGGATGATGAAATCGAGCGAATCAAAAGACTACCAGAGGATGAATTTAGCAAGATCTTCGAGAAAATGCTGGTGAGTTGTACTACACTAAAAACAGCTACTGTATAAATCTTCTCGGTTTGAAATTGATCCACGATTGGGTCTGCGATAGAACTATTTTACAACTACCTCCCTCAGTGGCTGTGTGCAAAAAAGTCAATACATCCTTTTTTATTACCCCTTAGTTCCTCGCCACATCGTGATAAACCCTAATGTGTGTCCCTTTAGAACACTTGGGTCAAGAAAATTCTCTAGGAACTGGTTTAGTTCGTGGCTTAATGTTGCGGGCCCATTCAAATGCTCATGTCTCTAGAGAATTTTATGTTTTCTAATGATGATAATCGGGGCGGCGTTGCAGTTCAATTGAAAAGCCTTCTGGAACTCGAGATCCGTGGAAGAAACTCAAAATGAATGGTTTGCAACCATAATCAGTTAACCAATACTTATTGCTCGAGAGTGGGTAACTTTGTGGGACCTCTCTATCAGAAAGTAGATCTTTTGTTTTGTGCACAGAGGTGGTGTAAATGTTACAATAATATACTGCTGTTTTTAATCTCGCTAACCTAGGCTGATTTATTCTTCACTTTCTAACTTCTCACTTTCGAGACCCCAAGTCTGTAACCTCGTTGTTACTGAGAGTAAATTAATGTTTCCCAAGGTGATATATTTTGTATCCATTGATAATGAATTGATCTTGAAATTTATCCAGGATTATATTTGATCTTTTTACTGGTGCTATTGCTATTTTGCTGATAATATTTTTAGCATTGCTAAAGGGCATTTTTATGTATGAAGGCTTTCACTTTCAATTTATAGTAAAAGATAAACTCTAGTAATAAGTAAGATTTTTTTGATAGTAGATTTTATATATTCCACACATTCTTGTATTGTTTATGTGACAAAAATAAATACAACCACCATCTTGCTGATTTAGATGAATTCCCTGTGAATTAATTACTATCAGTTTAGTACGTTCTCTGATAATAACATACAACCCCAAACATTTGATGGGATACTTTGATAAAAAACTGGTCACAACAGTGTCTTATTATGAGTCTTGATTTAAAACAATTGTATACCGTGTCGACAGTATGAAAAGTTTGTTAACTTTTATATGTGCAAACTGTCGCACTGTCTAATGCCTAACCATTCTATTAATGCCTTAAGTGCAATAATAATAACTTTGTTTTGACTGTTTCAAAAGCCCTATATCTCCTTTATCAACATGTGTAAAGTGTCAGTAGAATACCCAGATACGCTGTCTCCAGGCTCTATATTATTCTTTTGTTTGGGCTAAAATATGATTGAGTTAACATTATTTATCTCACTTTCAATCTGCATTCCTGTAATTTATGTAAATAAAGTCAAAACCTGACATGTTGACCAAACTTTGTTTACAAAGACTTCTGCTATACTTGCTAAACTGTATTTTGAGCCATTATGTTTCCATATAATTTCTCACAACTAAAGGTCTAGGTTTGCTGTATTAGATTTGAATTAATGTCAAGTGTAAACTTCTTTTCCTTCAAAAGCTTATCTTTATAACAGAGCTTTTGTTGGTGTAGCAAGCCTTAGTTAATTCCTATAGATGATGCTAGTTTTAAAATTTTGTTTTGGATCTTGTATTTATGGATTATTTTAGCTGATAAAAAATTAAAGAAATTATGACAGGGTTACTTTCTGCTAACAGCAGAAAACTTGAGGGTGAAATATTTATTAAAATACCTATTACTGCTTCTTGATCATTTGTTCTTAGGATAAAATGAACCCCTTGTGACTCAACCCTATTACTTCTACTAGATCACTTGTTCTTAGGATAAAATGAACCCCTTGTATCTCCACCCTATTACTACTTCTTGATCATTTGTTCTCAAGATAAAATGAACCCCTTGTGACTCAACCCTATCACTGCTACTAGATCATTTGTTCTTAGGATAAAATGAACCCCTTGTATCTCCACCCTATTACTACTTCTTGATCATTTGTTCTCAAGATAAAATGAACCCCTTGTGACTCAACCCTATTACTGCTACTAGATCATTTGTTCTTTGGATAAAATGAACCCCTTGTATCTCCATCCTATTAATTATTACTATTTGATAACTTGTTCTCAGGATGAAATGAACCTATCAGATGCCCACAAAGATCCCATAAGAAAAAGAGACATGTCTACAAAGATGGACATGCTGTTCAGCTTCAAGAGGAGGCAGTTTGCATCTCAGCAAGACTCCTCTGAGGGCATGTCCTCGCCAGGTGACTACATCAAGGAACTGCAGAGATCTGATGTCTCGCTTGAGAGTCTCTTGAAGACGCTGCAGTCATGCCGTGTATCACTGACAGGAAGACCTCTCAGGTTTGACAGTCACCTTTATACAGCCCACTTATAACAAGGGGTGTAACAAAGGCTTCCGTTCCTCCCTTTGAAGGAAAAAAGAATTGAAGCTTGCTTTTATGTCATAGGACACCAAGAATGGCTTTTTGAAAAAGAAAGGGGATCTAGATATATTGATTATTGCAACCACTTTGAGCATTTTGCATCGACACATTTTTAAAGTGTCATTATTCAAAAGGCAGGTGCATGTGCATGTGTTTGTTGGTGCAAAAAGTGAATTATAAAATACACCAAAAACTGGAATTCGACTGCCAAATTTTCGTCTTTAATAAGACTTCTTCAGGGCAGACTGAAGAAGGTGAATCGTTACACGCTTATTTACATCAGAATAGTGGCTTGTAACGACTCACCTTCTTCAGTCTGCCCTGAAGAAGTCTTATTAAAGATGAAAATTTGGCAGTCGTATTCCAGTTTTTGGTGTATTGTATTCATCGTTCTGGTACAAGTTCATGACAGTTTGGCTTTTTGATTCTATAGGTGAATTATAAAGATAGAGTAGAAGCGGGATGTACAGTATAATACCAATAATCCATTATGTTATATGAAGCAACCTATTTGAATGGACCAATAGAAGATGAACATATATATTCTTCTTTTTATTGACTTATATACAGCTGGATTCAAGAGTTTGGAGGCCAGGGAATGCACTGTCTCCTGAAACACCTTAGGAACTCATGTTCCGTCCGTGGATCAGTGGAGAAGCGGATTCAACACGAATGTGTCCGATGTCTGAAGGCATACATGAACAACAAGGTATAACCTCTATTCTGAGTCGGTACCGGTAATGAGTATCGTAACCTCCAATCGCTAGTGTAGAGTCACTTTGCATATTCTATTGGAGAGTAAATTGCGAGTATCGACTCGCAGGATATTCATAGACTTAATATGTGTTTACAAGTGATCGATTGTCGGTTCTATAGTCTGTGGTTGGGCTGTGTTGGGCTCGCTGTGTTGCATATTTTAGCTTATTTTGTCTACGAAGAAGATTTCATATTTGAGTCATCATCCCAAAACATAGGCACTCGCTAAATTTGCGAGCGGCTTGATTTCTATGAGTGTGAGTGGCTATACTCTTGATTGGCTCATTAAAAGTGTGTGTTGATTATCGCGTGTCCCGTTTTTAATTAGGACTCAACGCTCGCGATTGGAAGTTCTGATACTTGTTACCGTTACTGTACTTTGTTAAGACTATTATATCTCAGTGGCTTGAAGTGGCTAAATAGCTGCCCTACAATAATTAGACAGCCTCTGACAGCCACCATTTTGTTATCTTAGCAAGGTACCAAGTGTGAAAAAGCATCCATTTCCATCGGCTGATTTGGGGAAGCCAATTCAATATTTTCAATTAAACAACATTGGTCAGGGTTTTAAAATCAAGTTGTTAGGAGATGTTCAGACCAACTACCCCCACCCATGTTACCAACATGGAACCCCCTACTATTGGGCATCTACGATTGATGGGATACCCGCCCATGTTCGTCCCTTCTCGTCATGGAGCCATGTTAATAGCCCCTGGTGTTGACTTTGTACCCATCTCTTTCCCCCAGTATGGTCTCCAACTCATGCTGAAGAGTGAGGATGGGTTGACGTTACTTGCTCGCAGCATGGACCCTAATTATCCCAGTATGATGACTGATGTTGTCAAGGTGATGGCTGCCGTTTGTCTTGTCAAGTAAGTGCTTTGTAACATATACAGTAAATCTTATCCCTTTCTTTCTGGCAGCTGTTACCTGTACAAGGCACTCCCATTTGACTTTATCTTCTGGGGAAACCCTTGTAATAACCCAGGGATGAAGCTTTCCTTTCAACAAGGGGAATTACTGAATGAATTTAAATGTGTTATCACAGACATTTTTTTTTGCCTCATTTCACTGACAAATGGGGGTTACTTGTACCGTTAGTACAGTACCTACTTTTGCTCTGCTCTTCTCAGTGACTGACCTTTGAATAACATATGCTGTATCAATCTGTCATTGTCCAGGCACGACCGGGCCGTGGAAGCCATGACAGTATGTGGGGAGCTTGAGGAGAAAGGCAGATTTAGCAAGATTGTTGATGCTCTCCATGATGACCACACATCACTCAAGGTACTTCATCAAGTTGAAATATGTACATTTCTGTAAAAAAAAAAAATAAAAAACATTATCCAAAAAGGTCACTTGTATCCAGTTCACCTATGACATGTTTCATGTAGTTGACTGTGTTTTGCCTTCCTGTCCCAGGTTGCTTGTATCCAGTTCACCTATGACATGTTTCATGTAGTTGACTGTGTTTTGCCTTCCTGTCCCAGGTTGCTTGTATCCAGTTCACCTATGACATGTTTCATGTAGTTGACCGTGTTTTGCCTTCCTGTCCCAGGTTGCTTGTATCCAGTTTATCAATGCCCTGATCAGTACTCCAGATGATCTGGATTTCCGGCTACACTTGAGGAACGAGTTTGTCCGAGAAGGTCTCAACGATGCATTCCAGGTAATACAACAATGTTTTCCTCTGTTCCTGATTCCAGTTGTCAGGGTTGGTATTTACAGCAAATATGCCATTTTGACCTGTAACTGGATTTTGTTTACGTTTTGGAGCTATACTCAGGGCTTCTGGAATTACGCGCTTGTGCGGAAGCACTTAATTTGGCTTTCTCCAAGTTATCCGCGTAATCCACAAATTTCCGCGCAATCCTGCGTATTTTGGCTAAATTTTGAAAGACAAAACATTTAAGTGCACAGCTGATGTGTTCTTTTAGGGTTCTTATCTCTATTTCTCTTAAAAAAAGACAGACATTCTTCGTAAGAGTGCGATATTTTGAACTGAACTTCGAAAACATATAAAATGACTTGGTGTCCTTTGCTAAACCGCGAAGGCCTAGGACTAATAATAAAATACCTTTTTTAATTGGCTGGTGGCTAGGAACCAATGAAAACTCTTCTAAGATATTTTCACACAAAAAATAAACCTTTTCAAGTTATTTCGTGCTTTCCTTCGGTACAAAATGTAGTTTGGGCATAACAGTTGATATTCCGTGTAATTTAGCGCATAATTCGGTAAAGAATCCCGCAAAATTTTGATTTTTAAAGAAAAATGTATTGCAAATTCCCGCGTTATTTAGCGCGTAATGATTGATTTTCAGCCTAATTTAGCAAAGAATCCCGCCTAATTTTGAGTTTTTTCCTGCTTAATTCCAGAAGCCCTATATACTGCTATTGCTCTTGTTAGTTGTTGACTAACTCACCTGTCTTCTGTAATAGGATTTGAAGTATGTTGATACATGTTGAATGTATAATATTTGAATTGCTGGCTGACTGTGTTTTCTACTGTAATAGGATTTGAGGGACCTAGAGAATGATGACCTTAACGTTCAACTGGACATTTGGGAGGAGCATCGGGATGATGATGCCAGCGAGTTCCAGCACAGGCTAAACAACATTATGGTCAACTTTGAGTATCCTTTACAGTGGAGTTCAAGGAGGGATTGGTTTGATTTCTTTGCTTAATCAATAGAAAACAAACAATAAAGCTAGTAGAGTAATAACTTATTATATATTCAAATTGTTTAGTACACAGTTGTTTTAGTTAGTCCATTTAAACATTGAAAACTATGAAGAAGCAAATATGTTTCATGATAAAGGGATCTGAATGAAGTTGAGTGCCCAGTCATAGGTATCATAAGAAAAATGCATGGTATTTGAAGATTCCTTATTAAGAAATTACCCACTTTTTGGCTGCCTATGTATTGTTTTGTGCAAACTAAGAGGGTATAAATTGATATTTAAAATTGTTTAGGGGAGGAAAGTCCCAGGGCTACTTCTGGTTAAAGTGGGGAGTGGCCACTAGAAAATTGTAAAAGTACTGTACCCTAAAAATATAAAGTCATGAAGATTTGATAACCCTGAAAAATACCACTTCTCTTAGAAATTACCAACAAAATACCAATAGATGATCAATAATTTTTATTAACTTCAGTACCCTTTGCAATTATCAAATATTCACATCACATTTTATGGTTTGTCCAGTACAGTAATAATTCAGTGCAACAGTAAAAATATGTGTGAAAGGGTCATTACTCATGGTCCCTCATAATTTTCACCTCTTTTCTTGCCTTGTTTTATGAAATGAAAAAAAAGTCCTCAGTTGCAGTTGTCCTTAACCACACCTGAAGGGATCCTGGCGAGATCTTTAGCATACTGAATAACCTGGTTCAGGATACAGCTGCCGACAACCTGTTTTTATCCATACTTCAACATCTATTGCTCATAAGGGATGATGTCTATGCCAGGTAAGGAAACTACCAACAACCTATTTCTCTCCATACTACAACATCTACTGCTCATATGGGATGACGTCTATGCCAGGTAAGGAAACTACCAACAACCTATTTCTTTCCATACTAAAACATCTGCTCATATGGGATGACGTCTATGCTAGGTAAGGAAACTACCAACAACCTATTTCTCTCCATACTACAACATCTACTGCTCATAAGGGATGACATCTATGCCAGGTAAGGAAACTACCAACAACCTATTTCTCTCTATACTACAACATCTACTGCTCATATGGGATGACGTCTATGCCAGGTAAGGAAACTACCAACAACCTATTCCTCTCCATACTACAACATCTACTGCTCATATGGGATGACGTCTATGCCAGGTAAGGAAACTACCAACAACCTATTTCTCTCCATACTAAAACATCTGCTCATATGGGATGACGTCTATGCCAGGTAAGGAAACTACCAACAACCTATTTCTCTCCATACTACAACATCTACTGCTCATAAGGGATGACGTCTATGCCAGGTAAGGAAACTACCAACAACCTATTTCTCTCTATACTACAACATCTACTGCTCATATGGGATGACGTCTATGCCAGGTAAGGAAACTACCAACAACCTATTTCTCTCCATACTACAACATCTACTGCTCATATGGGATGACGTCTATGCCAGGTAAGGAAACTACCAACAACCTATTTCTGGGAGGACATGTATGCCGTTTTTGTACAATGCATGTGTTGGGAGAAATCTTTAATCTTCCTTCATAACTCAATGATTGCAAACCTGTGATGTTGTTTTTCTCTGATATAATGAGCGAATAAGTTATCAAATGCCTGAGAAAAAACTAATTTGCTGGGAGTTTTGTCATCCCTTTATCACATCTTCAAAATAAGTTCAATTACTTGAGAGGGTCATATGGTTAAAAAGGTTAAAGCCTTATGTGTCTGATGATGAGGGATTGAAAAGAATAAATGAAAAAAAAAAAAGAATGCATTGACTAAATTTTTAAAACAAGTCTCATCATAATGAACCCCCTGCTGGGTAGGGTTTGGAGAGTATGCATTCAATTCTTTTTGCTATTTTTTTCCATAGGCCACAGTATTACAAGTTAATAGAAGAAGTTGTCTCACAAGTTGTACTACATCGGAGTGGAGTGGACCCTGACTTTGCTACTAGGCGATTCCAAATTGATGTAGACCCGTTAATAGGTTGGTTTTTTATCACAGCAGCAAAGCATTCAGCTTGAATCTGACCGTTTTTTTTCCATTGTAGAGGGGCTAGTCGACAAAGCAAAGTATGAGGAGGCAGCCGAGAAGGCTATGCAGCTAGAAACTAAGGTATTTCTTTTTATTCTGAAAACATGGATGGCTCAGTGCAGCTAGAAATTACTCCAAACATAAGTCACAACTGGAAATTTAAAGCTTGTCACATTTTTTTCCATAAAAGATAGTACCAGCCAGATACCAGAAACATTTATCCCATTATTTCCTTCCATTTTATACATTGATATTTTCAGTACGATTTTACTCACTTGAAGGCTCTTTATTTATAGCTAGAGCTGGAGACAACTATGAGGCAAGAAAGTGAAGCCAAGTTGAACCTCACTACTACCAACTATGAGGAGAAGGTTACCACCCTGGAAAAGGAGCTGGAAGAATTGAAACGAACAGGGGTAAGGGGCCTTATTTCATGACTCTGAAAACACACAGTTTTAGTGGTTTAAGCACTAGCCCTTTGTCAGAGCAACATTCTGAGGAGTTCTATATTTGATTCTCGAATTGAGCATGATTGTTGTACATTTTGCTGATTTTAATTTTTTTGTCATTTCAGGTGAGACCTGCAGCTGGCGGAGGTGAGTAAAAATACATTTGTGATAAGCTATAAATCAGAATGAAACTAAAATTAAAACACAATTTAAGAAATTAATAAATTCAAACATGAACTCCAAAATTAAATTTGGTGCACTTCAGAAGAATGAATAAGAAAGTGTTCACTTCATAAAAACGTTTCATTTGGTTTTGATAGTCACAATAATTGCTTTTCAGTTACTTTCTAAAATGTTGCTTTACATATAGTAATAATAAAACGCATTTTCTGTGTAGTAGTTTCTTAAAAAAATAAACAAGATAATTGCATGCTATCTTTTTCCCAACATTTCCTCTAGTTAAAAGTACACAGTAAACATATAAGATGCATTGCTTATTAAAGATCATAGCTACAGTTGCTCTTGTTTCGTGTTGTCTTAACTATGTTTTGCTTGTTTTCTCTTCCCAACAGTTTCCACACATGAATTCACACACACTCACATTCCTGCTTGCATTAAACCTATTGTACCATGCAATGCAGAAGGTCTTCATTGTGCCAAATTAGTATCATCTTCCACCTCCCCCCCTCTCTCATCACTCTCACACCAACCCTCATATGTTGTCCATTATGTTGACCCGGACAATCCCAAGAATGTGCAAGGCAACTCCTTGAGTCAAAAGGGTAAATCTTAGCACTGCATGCGCTTTTTCTGCACCTTTTTTTCTTCTTTCAGTTGTGTTTTCATCCCAGAAATAAATGATGTTATGTCATTAGAGTAAAATAAGGAGTATGGTACTGAAACTGACTAACAAAATAAACAATCATTCTGATTTAAAGGATACACATAAAGCATAAAAGACTAAAATTAAATTCCACCACTATTTTGCTCATACAAAACATATAAACCAAATAAACTCAACCACGAATAATGTCTTAGATAAGTGCAAAGAGACCGTTGTTAAGTTGTCTCATCTTTATGTCCAATATTTATTTTGCAGAGATCTATCTGTTCAACCCTCAGACCTGTTGTTTACGATATTGAATTTTAAATGCTTTATTTGTTTTTTCTCTTGAATTGAACTTACAAATTTAATTTTTTTTTAGAGTGAACAGGCTAAATCTAGACTGTTTTGACAGATTCTGGATCCCCTTAATTAACTCCTTTGAGAAAACAAAAATAATTAATTAATTACTTGTTTGGCACAAATTAGCACGAAAGCATGAATAAATTCAAAACTAGAGTGTTTCAATTAACACAATTGGAAATGCAATGGACTTGAAAGTTTAAGAGATATTGTTACTTAAGTAGATCATTGTGGTGTTTACTTTACTTGCATTTTGTTGATTGTTTAGGAGATAAATGCACTTGGAAACTATAAAGCTACACACAGCACTGAAATTTTTATTTTATTTTTCAGGTCCCCCACCTCCCCCTCCCCCACCTGGAGGTGTGCCTCCACCTCCCCCACCACCACCACCAGGCATGGGCGGGGCACCACCCCCACCTCCTCCCCCACCACCAGGCATGGGTGGAGGACCACCACCTCCCCCACCTCCACCACCCGGCCCTGGAGGAGGTCCTCCTCCGCCCCCTCCTCCTCCTGGAGGTGGTCCGCCTGGTCCCCCACCTCCACCAGGTATGGGTGGTCCTCCGCTGCCACCTGGTGGTCTGCCATCACCATTCAGATCACCAGGAGCTCAATTGCCGCCTGGTTTTGCACCAAAGAAGAAGTACAAACCAGAAGCTCAGATGAAGAGGGCGAACTGGACAAAGGTATTGCATCTGAATTTCTCTTCCACTGCACTTTACACGAGCAATAAAAGTCATGGAGAAGGATTGTCATATCAGGCCTGAAGTTCAACATTTTTGCTTTACTCACCCATAAGAGCCTTTTGTAAAGACTGGGTAAGTAAGGGGGTTTATTCCCAAATGCTAACTTACTGCCAAGAAGTTTACCTTGAGTAAGCTTGGAACTTTTATTCCTGTTTAAAGCATGGCAGCCATCTGGAAAGGAGTCATTACCAGCTGAATTCTTGATTAAAGAGATCTTTTGGGACAGAACAATTTACTGTCGCTGAGACAGATGGATCTCTTATGTTGTAATGATGGGAGGACCTTGGAATTCTCGTAGAGAAGAGGAATTTTCAATGAAACCATTCGAATTTTGGATGTCTGGATACAAATTGAGACATCATTCTTTAACACTTGTGGATTCTCATTTGCCTTGCAGATTAACAACAGGAACATTACAGATAACTGCTTTTGGAAGAAAGTCAATGAGGAGAAGCTTGAGCGAGAAGACATGTTAGCTGAGCTGACTCGTACCTTTGCTGCTAAGAGTGCGCCTAAGAAACTTGACAACCCAGATGGAGAGGAGAAAAAGTCTGTTGCCAAGAAGAAAGCCAAGGAACTTAAAGTCTTAGATCCTAAATCTGCACAGAATCTTTGTAAGTATACTTCTTGTTATATTAAAAGCATTAACTTCACTTGCTTGGTCTGTTAAGAGGTGTTAGAGCCATGGCTTTAGTTCGAACTAGCTACAAGTGTGAAGGAAGGCAAAAGGATGCTTGGATCCATTACGTTAGCACCACTACTGTGTTTGTCTAGTGCAATAGTAACATACTGTATGTTACACTCAAGACAAGAGTATGTCTGAGGAATACAACAGCATATTAAGATGACATAAGATTAAAAAAATATGAATTTTTCTTCTGTTGTTACATTTTTATTGTGATGTTACAAATACTCCAAAATAAGCAAAGAATTATTTGGCTGCTTTGTATTCTGTTGCTTCAAGTGTTAGGGTTTATAGGTTAACTTAATATGTTTTTTTATTTATCTCTCTCACCTAGCAATTTTCCTTGGATCACTCAAGTCATCCCATGAGGAAATCAAGTCGCATATTCTTCATTGTGACCAGGAGAAATTATCAGAGAGTGCCATTGAGTCGCTGCTCAAATACCTCCCCTCCCCTGAGCAGGTAAACATTTGTTGAGTTGCTGCTGAAGTATATTTCTTCCTCTGAGCAAGTAAACTAGTATTTTCATTACAACCTTTGCCCTGAGCAGTTTGGGATTATTTTAGCATGCCTTTACATGGGTGATTCAATGAAAGTGTTCAAGTAATACTTCAAGATGGAATTGATGTCAAAAAGGGTTCTTTTAAAGGCAAATCACGCCCCCATTTTATGCTCCCGCTCAACGAAGAGTCAAACAAAGCATCCATTTCCATTGGCTAATTAAAGCAAGTAAACAAGATATTTTCAATCAAATATTGTCAATAACATTTCAGATTTCATTCATAGATTGTTGTTTTGAAGTTTCCTTGCGAATAAACCGCTGTATTATAAAGATAAACAATAACAAAGAGTGGGTGATCGACATTCTTTAATGTCATCTGTCAACTGAAGTGATGAATTTCCTTTGATTTTTTGCACGGTTTTGATATTGGAGTTTTCTTATTTTTCTGTAAAATTGTGTTATAGAATATTTTTTTCCTAGGTTTGAAGCTTGCATGAAATCCTATTTGTTTTTTTTTTTTTTTTTTTTTTTTTTTTGCAGATGGAGCAGCTGTCCAACATGAAGGACCAAATTTCAGAATTAAGTGAACCTGAACAGTTTGCTGTACATGTAAGTTTTATATGCAGATAAAATGCATGCCAATAAGTCAATCGGTCAGTTTGTTCATAAATGTTCTATATTTAAAGTACAATAAGAAACAAAATAGGTTTAGGCACAGCCTAAAGCGGAGCCATCATTTTAGAGATAATGTAATTTTTTATTCTGAAACTCTAAATGCTGTGCTATAAAAGCAGGGTTGAGTTTCTTTTAGAATCAGGCAGCTAGAAGATCACAACAGTTATTTCATTCGAGCAAATTCAAACATTAAACATTAAATGACATGGTATTTATCGGTGGCTTGTTTCTTATACCCTGAGTGTTAAGTTTTGTGTTAACTTGCATCACGCCATTTCATTTTTTTTGCCATTTCTATATTTAAAAAAAACACTCAACTTGATACTTGCGCTTGAAACAATAGATTGATGAAACATGATGAATACGGGGGATCATAAGGAAACCCATTACGAGAATCACCATTAATAATATTAGGGGAAATTTCTCACATTTTAAAATAACGCAAGGAATGAAATTTCTAAAAAATATTTTCTCAAAACTTTACAATTTGCTCTCGAAGCAAAGGATTCAATGTGCCGTCTATTTCCGGATGATAAGCAACAGCTTGTCAGATTTTAAACCGGTACAACAAGGTTTAAATGAAATTTAGTGGTCTACTTGTCCATTTTTTATCTATCTAGTCTTCTATTTCTTCACCAAACATATCCTGAATGTTTGAAGGTTTGTCGAGCAAATATTTGTTTGTGTTTACGAGGGGGTACTCTCTACGAGGGACCGCGAGTTCCAAAAAGCGCGGGAAATTAAACAGACGCAGGGTTCCCGTGAGTGCAAAATAAAAAAAACACATTTGTCAGGGTTTTATACAAACAGGTAGCATTCTCTGATAGTGTTAATTTTTTTTAATGTGTATTTTTTTAAACTGGTGAGTCTTTTTGCAAAGTTATTGCAAATTGTGTTGGCGACAGGGCAGGCGGGCGGGCGACTACACAGGGTACCCGCGAGATGGCCAAAAAAACTCAGTCGCATTCCATTTCTTTATACCTATGGAGCTCAGCGCGCGTCCTACGACGCTTGCTCCGCTATCAATTAATGCTTCTTGTTTTTATCATCTCTTTTATTACCTTTGGCTGTATTGTTAAAATTTGCTTGTTTTGCGATAGGCGACATTGACTGTCATGTTTTCCTTATTGCCTCATGTTCCCTGAAGCATAATTCTCACTGCATTGCTTATCATCTCTCTGTTTTGATTTCAGATCAGTGATATCAAAAAGCTGGAGCAAAGGCTGAACTGCCTACTGTTCAGGACCAGATTCCCAGAGGAAATGTCCGACACTAAACCAGTAGGTCTCAGAGATCTTGTGATAGCACTCTTATTTACCTTTCTCAATGATATCAGGTCGTGTACCTAAGTTTTGCTGGGGGTGGGGTAGGTGCACAGGTGTCGGATGAAAAAAAGGTTAGTATTTGCGAAGATCATTAAACGAGAGGTAACTGGCTCAGCCAAGAGGGGTTACATTCGCACCCTGGGCACCCCTGTGTACACACCTGAAAGTGACGCTGAGAATCCATATATCGCAACACGCTTTGTAACATGGGTATCGTATAAATGGCCAAATAATCATGCAGTTGTTTTGTTCAGTTGAGTCGTTTGATACCTGAATTCTAAAGCATGGATTCATCTCTTGCTCGCTTGAGTGATTCAAATGAGGTAGCGTAGGCTGGGACATGGATTCGCATGTGCAACCTCTTAGGTGCATCTATTGTCTGTCTGATTATATTGCTCCTTGCATGCCATTAACTGTACTTGCTGCTGTATTTGTGTTTAGATCAGTAATAATCCTCCGTTCTCTTTCAGGGTGTAGTCAATGCTACAGCAGCGTGCAGGGAAGTGAAGACAAGCCCCAAATTTGCCAAGTTACTAGAGGTAAGTGTTTAGGCCCGTAGCCAGGAATTTAAGCGGAGTGGTTCGTTTTTCCATTTCAGAGGACCAAATATTCGGTATACCCCTCTCCTCACCTTATAACATTAGGCAATCAATCTTGTATTTAAAATGTTATTAATAGGGTACTTTTTAACATATAGCGGCGATAATAAAGATAATTATTACAAAACGATTTTTATAGTTATTTTAAAGACATATTGATGTGCACGCTATATCTCCAGCCAAACGTTATATATTTTTGTTTTCTCTGAGTGGAGAAAGCAGGGTGGGGGGTTCGTCCGGACCCCCCGAACCTTCCCCCCCCCTTGCTACGGGCCTGGTGCTGTCAACTTTCCCGTTTATCTCTTGCTGAGCACTGTTATAAAAGTATTCTCGAAACCCCTCACTGGAACTTGGCTTTTATCAAAATTACATGGTTCTTTTTCTATCAATTTTCCTTAATCCTTACCCGGTCTGATATGATATTAGTATACAGATATATAACTTGGGAGGCATTTTGAGCTGAGCAACTTTGTTTTATTGCCATTTCCCCTACAGCTTATTCTCTTGATGGGTAACTACATGAACACTGGATCAAGGAACGAGGGAACTATTGGATTCGAGATCAGCTACCTCACCAAGGTACGAGCTATTAGTAACCATATGTCGTCTTGTTTATAGAGGCCAATAAAGTTTATACAAGGTAGCCTTTTTTGCTGATGAAGACCGTCTTCAGTGTCCATCTTATGGTTCTCTCTGGTATGACTGAGCTAAACATGCCTATATCATGGTCTACTCTGGCACAGCTTAGCTAAGCAGTTTCCTATGGTTTCCTTTTATACAGATTAGTTAAGCATGTCTATATCTGTCTTGTATAGTTGAGCTAAGCATTTCCATCTCATGGCTTTCTTTTGCACAGTTGAGTTCTACCAAGTCTGTGGACGGCCAGAGAAATCTGCTTCACTTCATTGCTGATGCTGTAGAAAACAAGTACTCCTCTGAGATCGCAGGATTTGAAAATGAGCTTGGGCATGTTGAGGCTGCAGGCAAAGGTACAGTAGCTGTTGTGAATGTTGTTGTTGTTGTCTGCTATTATTGCTGCAGATACTGTTGATGTTATTCTTGTCGCTGCTGTTGCTCTTGATATCAGTAATATTGGCTTAGTTATCGTGGCTGTCTTCACCATTTTCCTTCAATGTCGTTAAAGCTCTGTGTTTGTCCACAGTCTCTGAGGAAATTCTTGGCAAGTCGATCAGCAACATGTCAGCAAACCTGCGCAAGATTGAGAAGGAGCTTGAAGCAAAACAACAGAACACGAATCCTGAGGACCGCTTCCACGATGCCATGAAGATATCCTTTTTTACCCATTTTATTATTTTAAGCGCCACTCTTTCAAATGCCCCAACCCTTTTGAATACAGGACATTTGCCGAGTCCTCTTATTAGCTTATTTTGTTATAATTCATTGTTTTATAATGTTTTTCATTCTTGGACATTTGCACAAATACATAGTGACTTGAGCTGACTGAGAACCGTGGCATTGTCCTCTCTCAAATGATCGTTCTATTTCAAGCACACTGTCCTAGCATTAACTTGGCCAACTCTCTCATTGTCCTCTCCCTATGTGTACTCTCTGTCATACGTCAAGTAAACTTGAGGAGACTTCCCCTCTCTGTACTGCACAGCTTTTGGGTTGTGGTCCTTGACAGTTAAGCACGAGTTCTACAGTAGCGCCAAGGACCAGGTGGATGTTCTGGTGGAAATGCACAAGAACATGGTCACCATGTTCAAGGATGTTCTCGAGTTCTTCTGTATGGACCCCAAGAAAACATCCATGGAGGAGTTCTTTGGCGATCTCAAGACTTTCATGGATCAATACTCGGTAAGGAGAACACATTGGCCCCTATTGGGCGTCAGTACAAACACAAGTTTTGAGTACTCCTGGCAAAAGGCGTAAAAATAGATTGTCTGTCGGATTACATTTTATAACAGCTTTATCCCCTCCCGCTACTAGGGGTAGTGGAAGGGTAGGGGTATAGGGATTAAGGGCGTTTAAAATAGGAAATAAGGGGAATAAAAAGGTGTACATAGGCATAGGTCAAACCTTACCCTGTCTGTTATTCTCATCCACAGCAATGCAAGAAGGAGAACATGAAAAGACAAGAGAAAGAGGAAAAAGAAAAGCGAGCAAAGGAGAGAGCGGTAAGTACAAGTCGTTTTTTATCGATTAGCTGAGCAATCCTTTTTAACAACCTCTCAACGTAATTCTATAACACTAGCAAAGACAACACGTGATAAAAGTAAGGAGGGATACTTTTTACAACGTGTAAGCCAGAGAATAACTTTTACGGTCTTATGTCCCACAGGAGAAGGAAAAGGAGAGGAAGAGTAGGATGGAGAACGAGAAGTCCAAGAGGAACCCGCTCGTCGATATGAATGCAGGTGCGTGGTCCTGTCTCTACTGGTGCTGGGTTAGAAGAGAAAGATTTAGAGAGTCTGATTTATGTTATCTGTGATGCCTGTCTCTTTCTACTTAACAATTAGACTACGAGTTCGAGTTTTCTATGAGAGAACGTAGCGAAAACGAGAACGAGTAGTCTAATTGTTTTTTAGTATAAATCCACTCACATACTACCTTCGAATAACTGACGATATTAAGCCAGTTTTTTCGCTACTCGGAGCCAATAAAATTGCAGGATTCGTGATAGTATGTAAGTAGATTTATACTAAATATATATACCTCTATCATCACCTTCACAACCACCACCATCATAATCACCACCATCGTAACACCGCCATCATCAACATCACAACCACCACCATCGTAATAATCACAATCATATCATAATCACATCGTCACAATCATAACCACCGTGATCATCACCAGCAGCAACTACCCCGTCATAATCATCATCATTATCATCATCGTCCTCATCACTTTATTTACATGTTAACTTAAGTCTCCCGATCTCTCTCAACAGATGATAACCAGGAGGGTGTGTTAGACGGGCTCATGCAGGCCCTACAAACCGGAAGCGCGTTCAGGGACCCCACAAGGCCCGCAAGGAAAAAGAACCCCGCCAAGAAAGGCACACGCCCAGCGAACCTGAGCAGATCACGCACGCGCTCGAACATCCCCGTACAAAAGGTGCTAGCTGAACAGGCGGCTGCTAACTCGCCAAACTCGCCCAATGGCGTCCCCAACGACGAGAACGAGAACCCCGCGAGGCCCACGAGAAGACGGCGGCCGGAGAACGCACAGAAGGAGGCGCAGGACATCCTAGAGCAGCTTAAGAACCTGTGAGAGATGGCTAAGATAGACTTAGGAATAAAGCAATCAGACGGGTCCGCCCGCCGAGAAAAAGACCAATTGAAGACGAGAGAAAGAGACGCGCAAGAAAATGAGTTAGAAATAAGTCCATCCAAGTAAATGTTTACACTCTTGCCAGGCATGTCGACTGGGCGTTACTCATGAGGTTGGAGGTTAACGTTTCGCATGAAGAGGCACGGTAAAGGGCCGTCCTGGCACGACCTATAATCTAGACCCGCTCCATCCTTACCGCTCTACTGTCCGGTCCGGTTTGATGAGACCAATCGCGCAGAACATACCATGACTCCATATTACACTCCACATCGGGAAGGAAGTTCTCTCCGAAACACGGTCCTCCAGATTTCTGGAAATTGCTGGACGTTAACTCATACGTATAATAACAAAATAGACGATAATAAAAGCGAATACAAAGTGTTTTAGGGGAAGCGTAATTACGCTGTGCTTCGTATAGCGCGGCTTTAGAATTCAAAGAATAGTTCCTAGAATAGCTCCTTGATATATCATACAATAAGATTGTCACCCAGTAAGCGGGCATAAAATGCATTCCACTCCGACTTTTGAGAAACAGAAACAGAGTTTCTTAGCGTCTCCGTTTGCATTGAGTCGAAATGTTTTTTTAAGTGTTTTTGTCTGTTCTGTTTTAACCCCAATGCAATCGTGATTTTTATCGAGTAAAGAAATATATATTACACTTGGTGTTTCGTCCTCAGGACTCGCCCACTCTAATGCCTTTTCTGAACGGAGACACAATGCTGAAGAAACATACACGCGAGGAAGCACCCTTTCAAGGGCAAAGAAATGTTCCTGAACTTTGCGCGCGCAAGGGAGATATACGTTTAGAGGATGACAGGGAATGACATGATAATCTTGCTTATTTTCGTTGGAAAATAATTTGTTGGTATGACTGGCCCGGATGGATGCCCCTAGCTTCTGTGAATATCTTGTACAAAGTAAAAAATGATGCCATTGCTTGGAATTGTGATGCGAATGAGGGAATAAATCTTCTTTGTGAAAAGAGTGGTTGAATCGCTGTCTCGATGTGAAAAAAATGTAATGATAAATCAATTTTAATAAATAAAATGGACGAAAAGCTGACGAAGAAATACTGTATCTTGTTTCCCAGCTTATTTTTCTTAGTTTTTAATTCATGACATCTGAATTATATTATTTTTTTTATACTTTTTTACAGATTTTTTTTAAATTTTTGAAATTTTTTTTCGAAGTACATATTACGTCACAATGCCTCATTACCGCGATCACGTGAAACATACGGATCTTGATATCAATATCACGTGATTCTCAATATCAAAATGCAAAAAGTCACGCGATAGATCACGTGACTTTCGCCCCTGCTGTCAATCAAAATTGACGTCATCAGTAGAAAAGCGGTGATTAGCTCCAATCAAGTTCGTTAGCGCGCGCTCGATTCGTCAGTTGGCTTCCTGCGTTCGCACGAGCAACGAGCTCCATCACTTTGATCCGTTCGATAAGGTTGAAAAACAACTTCTTCCCCGCTAAACATCAACAACAGGTAAGATAGCCAAGCAGTACACCCCATTTGGAAAGTTTTAAGATTATTTAGACTGTTTTTCAAGTAGTTTGGAATTTCTCGAACAATTTTTTTTCAAGTCGAATTTTTAGCTCGAGCAATGCATCGATTTTATTCTTGACAGAAAGTGATCCGTGAAAACACAAAGACTTGCAGAAGACAATTTCCATTACTTTTATCATTTCAAAATGCAATTTTTGGATATTTTTTTGCCTTTTCAAGAAGTTTTGAAAACGGAAAAGTTTCGGGGCGATAATTGGCTAATTAACTCCCAATTAAGATTTATGCGATGTCTAATTACTTCAATCTATTTCTCTGATGTTTCTTCTTGATTTCTTAATTGATTCCTTTGTTCTTTTACAATTTCTTTCAGCATGTCTGGCAAGAAACAAAACCTTCATTTCGTCGAGAACTTCGCCCTTAGCGGTGCGGCAGCCATCATCTCCAAGACCGCCGCTGCCCCTATCGAACGGGTCAAATTGCTTGTGCAAAACCAGGACGAGATGCTGAAAGCCGGTCGCCTCTCCTCACCATACAAGGGAGTTGTGGATTGTACCATGAGGACCTATAGGGCAGAGGGAATCGGCTCCTTCTGGAGAGGTAAGAGCTTTGGAATTGCATAAGTTCAAGAAATATATTAGAGTATTTGCAACTACAATGGTTAGTTATTGGTTGAGTTCTTTATTCATTCGTTCGTTCGTTAATTAATTAATTTATTTATTTTTATATCTCTCTCTATATATTTATTTATCAATTCATTAATTTTTTAATAAATTTTCATCAACATTGGTATTGGTTATATTTCTTTTTTTTTCATTTCTTAATTCGTTCATCTATTTATTTATTTATCTTTTTATCTATTATTTTTTATTTATTAAGAAAAATGTTAGCCAATTTCTTTCTAAAGTTGGCATGATAGATTTTATTTTTTATCTATTTATTCACGTATTTATTAATAAATTTTCATCTACAATGAGTAGTGGTTACATATTTTTCATTTCTTCATTCCTTTTTTTAATTTATTCATGTACTTATTAATTTATATATTTATTTTTTTTAATTTATTTTTAATTTATTAATAAAGATGTTAGGCAATGTCTATCTATAATTGGTAGCATGGATTTTATTGATTTATTGATTTATTTTATTTTTTAGAAATATGTTACCATAATTTGAATCTACAATGCTTGGTATTGGCTATATTTGTTCCTTTTTTTATTTATCTTTTCATAGACATAGGTGTACATAGACATAGGGGTACAAAGATATGGGAGTACATAGACAAAGGGGCACATGGGTGAATAGACAGAAGGTGCTTAGACATAGGGGTCTATAGACAATGAGTTACACAGACATAGGGGTATATAGACACAGGAATCATAGACAGAGGAGTACATAGGCATAGGGGTATATAGACATAGAGGTACATAGACATAGGAGCACATAGACATAGGAGTACATAGGCATAGGGGACAAATAGACACAGGGGTCAAAGACAGAGAGGAGTAGATAGACAGAAAGGGTACATAAACTTAGGAATACAAAGACATTGGGTTACATGGACAAAATGGTACATGGACATGAGGGTACATGGACACAGGGGAACAGAGACATAGCGGTACTGACAAATGGGTACATAGACCAGGAAGACATAAAAGTGCATAGACAAAGGGTACATATACAAAGTGTACAATAACAAAGGGGTACATGGACATGGGGAGTACATGGACACAGAGGTACATAGAGATAGGTACACATTGACAAAGGGGTACATAGACAGAGGTGTACATAGACACAGGGGTACATAGACAGACGGGTAAATAGACACAGGGGTACATAGACAGAGGCATATATGGGCATAGAGTTACATACACATAGTGGTAAATAGACATAATTGTACATAGACATAGGAGTACATAGACATAGGTGTACATAGACATAGGGTTACTTAGACATAGGGGTGCTTTGACATACAGGGACATAGACATAGGGGTGCTTTGACAAAGGGGTACATAGACAAAAGGGTACATGGACATTAGGTGTACATTGGCATTAGGATACATAAAAACTCGGGTACATAGACATAGGGGAGACATAGACATAGGGGTACTTAGACATAGGGGTACATAGACTTAGGGGTACTTGGACATAGGAATAAATAGACAAGGGTACAAAGACATAGGGGTAAATAGACATAGGGGTACATAGACATAAGGGTACATAGCCAGAGTAGTACATAGACATATGGGTACATAGACATTGGGGTACATAGACATTGGGGTACATATACATTGGGGTACATATACATTGGGGTACATAGACATAGGGGTGCTTTGACATAGGGGTACATAGACATTAGGTGTACATTGGCATCGGGATACATAAAAACTCGGTTACATAGACATAAGGGTACTAAGACATAGGGGTGCATAGACATAGGGGTACTTGGACATAGGGGTGCATAGACATAGGGGTACTTGGACATAGGAATAAATAGACAGGGGTACAAAGACATAGGGGTACATAGACATAAGGGTACATATACAGAGGGGTAAATAGACATAAGGGTACATAGACAAAGGGGTAAATAGACAGAGAAGTACATAGGCATAAGGGTAAATAGACACAGGGGTACATAGCCATAGGGGTACACAGACAAAGGGGTACATTGACATTGGGGTACATGGACACAGGGGTACATAGACATTTGGGTACATAGACACATGGGTACATAGGCATAGGGGTACATAGACATAGGGGTACGTAAACACAGGGGTACGTAGACACAGGGGTACACAGACAAAAGGGTGCATTGACATTGGGGTACATGGACACAGGGGTACATAGACATAAGGGTACATAGACACATGGGTACATAGGCATAGGGGTACATAGACATAGGGGTACGTAGACACAGGGGTACACAGACAAAGGGGTACATTGACATTGGGGTACATGGACACAGGGGTACATAGACATTTGGGTACATAGACACATGGGTACATAGGCATAGGGGTAAATAGACATTAGGGTACATAGACATAGGGGTACACAGACAAAGGGGTACATTGACAATGGGGTACATGGACACATGGTTACATAGACATAAGGGTACATAGACACAGGGGTACATAGACATAGGGGTACACAGACAAAGGGGTACATTGACATTGGGGTACATGGACACAGGGGTACATAGGCATAGAGGTACATAGACATAGGGGTACATAGACATAGGGGTTCATAGACATAGGGGTTCATAGACATAGGGGTTCATAGACACTGGGTACATAGACACAGGGGTACATATACATGGGGTACATGGACAAGGGGGGTATATGGACACAGGGGTAAATAGCCATAAGAGTACATAGACAAACAAGTACATAGACGTACGGGTACTTAGACAGAGGGGTAAACAGGGTTAGGGGTGCATTGATATTGGGGTACTTAGACATAGGGGTACATAGACATAGGGGTACATAGACATAGAGGTACATAGACACAAGGGTCATTTTTAATAATTTCATTATACTTTATTGCTAGTATTTCTTTTGTTTGTTTTTAGGCAATCTCGCCAACTGCATCCGGTACTTCCCAACCCAGGCTTTGAACTTTGCCTTCAAAGATCAGATCAAGGCTCTGTTCAAGTCCAAGCAGACTGACAGCAACGCTATGAAATTCACCAAGAACATCGCCTCTGGTGGTGCTGCTGGCGCAATGTCACTGTCATTTGTCTACTCACTTGACTATGCCCGAACCCGCCTGGCCAACGATGCCAAATCATCTGGCAAGGGTGGCGGGGAGCGCCAGTTTAATGGGCTAGTTGATGTGTACCGCAAGACCCTGGCAAGTGATGGCATCGTCGGTCTGTACAGAGGCTTTGTGATCTCCTGCGTTGGGATTGTGGTGTACCGTGGATTCTACTTCGGCCTCTACGACACCCTGAAACCAATTCTTCTGGGTGATCAAGCCAATGTGTTCGCATCCTTCGCTCTCGGCTATGCTGTGACCGTGAGTTCTGGTCTGGCATCCTACCCGATCGACACCATCCGCCGAAGGATGATGATGACCTCTGGTGAGGCAGTGAAGTACAAGGGCTCCATTGACTGTGCAGTGCAGATCATGAAGAAAGAAGGCGCCATGAGCATGATGAAGGGTGCTGGTGCTAACGTCCTTCGTGGCATGGCTGGAGCTGGCGTGCTTGCTGGCTTCGACAAGTTCAAGGAGTTCTACATCAACTTCAGGGGAGAATAGATCCCCAACCCCATGTCATCTGGGGACTGTAACACTTGACTTTCTGGCAATGAACATTATTTCCACCTCAATTTGACACAATCCACGGGAGAGACCTGTGACAGCTTGGTGACTTAACCCTGATGAAATCCAAGCAAATTTCTGAACTCTGACCTTAGATCTCAATTGATCAACATTGACACTAATGCGCCACAAGATGGCGGGCTTGGTGACTTAACTTTTGTGAAATCCAAGCAAGGTTCTGAACTCTGTTCTTTGATCTCGAGACTTCTTACTTTTGGTCTCAGCAGATCAACATTGCTACTAATGCGCCACAAGATGGCGGGCTTGGTGACTTATTCTTGTGAAATCCAAGCAAGGTTCTGAACTCTGACCTATATTTGACCCAATTTAATTTATTCTCTTCCACCATCTTTGATGGTGATGACCCTGCAATACATCACAATATGTGATGACCTAGTACTCATAGCGCCCTTTAAGGCGACAGTCTGGCATCTTGTAAATTGTTTAAGTCCAGACGATTTCTGAAAACATTTCTCATCTTTTTTGTGCAATGATTGGAAATATTCCAAATATTTGTACCAATAAACAGAAACCTATATCCTTATATTGTTCATGGCTTCCAATTTGTTATTTTTTTCTGATGATTTTAGTAAATACAGACCTCACCCTGGCCCCCTTGTGACAAAACCCTTTTGTTCCCCACTTGTTATTTCAAAGGACTATGTGTAAAACAAGAAAATTGACCCCACCTCACAGGGTAATGAAAAAAACTTTTTTGTCACCCCCCTAACCACCACCACTGCCCCCCCCCCCCCCCAAAAAAAAAATAAAAAACTAGACGCAGGGTTGACTGGGATACCTGAGATCTGCAATTTGTTTTGGCCCTGTGTTGTGATATGTATGACAAGGATTCTACTTCCCACCACCTTTGGATATAATAAAAAATATGTATATATTTTTTTTATTGTAAATAAACACTGATTGGGACAAGAAAGGTAAGGATCTCTTGAGGTGGGGGTAGGACTCGAGGGATGCTTCATTAAAAAGTAGATGGGGCTGATTGTCCTATCTTTTACAGCGTAAAAATCTTACAAATACCATCCCTGCAGCAGAGATAGCACTAAAATTAAATTCAGGAAAACTGAGAATGTGTTTGAAAATTTGTTAAATATTTCTTAAACTTTTTTTGGTTCACTGCCCTCACTGTGCTTATAACATAACCTAGGGGTAAATACTTTATTTTAACACCCAAAGTGAGCCATATTGTATTAACAATATAATTTAGATTAAATTTATTATTTCATTTATGTTAGTGCAAAGTAAACAATATCTAGTTCTGCTATCATATCAGTAGATGCGAGGGTAAAATTGAAAAACCCTGGGCTAAAAAATTTTGCCCCCCTCAAATCCAAGCCTAAAAATCGTGACCCCCCTAGACTGGGCGCCCAAAATGTGCACCCACCACCACCACCTCCAACATTTTTATTTTCAATAATTATATCTCTTTAAAACCACAGAAACTTGATATGCATACTGAGTGTAACTAAATATAAACTTTACTAAGGTTGATCAGCTAGCATGGCAATTTTGTCCTATTCCTAACATAGACATTCTGTGCTTCGCAACGTTTAAAAGTATTCGTTTTGTTGAACTGATTAGAACGGGCAGCTCTGTCTGTCAACCATGAGAGGGATTTTCAAAATTTATTTATATAAAGACAAGATTGGTACCTAACAATATGGAACTAGATATACAATTGTAGGGAAAATTGTGAAAGGAATAAAATTTACATTTGAACAATGACTCTTGCTCAGTATTATATTAAACTCCACCCACCCCTCTCCCCCCCAGTACACCCCCCCCCCCCCCTCCCCAGTAATAAATGACCGCTCCCTTATGGTAGCCGGTCAAGTGTCGCGATATAAGGTAGTCACTTCTTTTGGATTTATTCAAAGCGATGTGTAGGAGACGATTTTCATCGAAGAGTTAAGCTTCAAAATAGATTAAGTTAAGTAATAAAGGTAAATACCTCAAGTCCATGGGAGTCTCCATTAGTACATTTTTAAATACATGTACATTAAAATGTCTTGAAGTAAACTGTATGTGTCTAAAGAAGGCAGCAGATAATTCTAATCTCGAGCCCCACGTTTCTCTCGGATCTCTCCGGGTCGCAAACGAGTAAATACAGCGAAATCAATCCAGCTTGAGATGATTTTACTTGGTAGAAATTTAGACTATGGTAATATATGCAGTAACGAAATCGCGAATCTGGCCTTTAACTGCACAAATATCATGGATCTGAGAGCTGGAATCTCAAAATCCAAGATGTCGGCCATGCAGAAGGTATCGCAAAGCCAAAGGCAAGAATGTCCATATCGAGAGAAGAAGAAAAAACATTTGCATTTTATAACTTGTAATAAATAAATCTTGCAAGTACAATACTTAACCAAAAACGAGGAATGGTCTTCCTGTGGTATCATTTGTCTCCAGTGTTCTTCGGCCCAGAAACCAAAAACAACAACAATGGCGGGAGATGTCGAGTTGTAGCCCGTGCGATTACGAACGCACCGAAATCGGCCGTACATACTGGTGTTTGTTTAGCAAGCTATGTCAAAACGCTACCAGATATGGTGAATACTGCATTTGATGCACGAATTACGTGGTTCCAGAGCTTTCTTTGTGGTGGGACTTCAGCTGTTTTGGCAAGAAGTCTCACGTCACCTCTCGAAGTTGTTAAAGTTCTTGCACAAGTTGGAACACAGGAGGCAAAGCCAGGTCTCATTAGAACTTTTGCCAGTGTCTACAAACGCGAGGGAATCAAGGCTTTTTGGAAAGGAAATGGAGTGTCGTGTATACGGCTTTTTCCGTACAGTGCTGTGCAGTATGCTGCATTTAACCGCATCGTGGTGAGTGAAATCAACCGTGACCTCGACACTTTTACGTTTTTATGATGCTGATTCAAAGCTTTACACTATTCACCCTTCTGCTTGTCGTTTGTAAAAGTCTTTATTATTAAAATGCTGGTTATCCTAAGATACTTTATGTCAAAAGTGTTTTGACCTCTTGTAGGCATCCCTTGAAGACCCTCACAATGGGGAACTCTCTGATTCAGGGTCCATGCTAGCAGGTACTAGTAGTACCCTTATCGCCATGGTAACAGTATATCCATGCGAGGTGATCAAAACAAGACTGACAGTTCAGCATGTCAACAAAAGCAACGCTCACTATAAGGGGATGCGACATGCACTCAAGACAATTCTAAGGGAGGAGGGCATCCTTGCTCTCTATAAGGGAGTGACTCCGTCATTTTTAGGTGAGTAGGCTGCCCACCAGGTGACTTGCTGACTCTTCAAGTTTTAACCCTCTCAATAATTTTTAGCCTGCTTGCAGGCAGTACTCGGTGTTATCATCGCGGAAAACATGTTCCGTTCGGTGATCAGGAGCGAGAGCAAAAACACCTTATTTCATTTTTTGTTCAAGGCTTGTTCCCATTTGCTGGTGGTTCATTCCTGGCATACCAGATCCTGGACAAAGTGGATAGCACAAGAACAGAGCCATCTGCCACACCTATCTGCATGTTTGTCAATGGTTGTGTTGCAGGAGCATTTGCACATGTAAGTAATAGACCCTGTGATGAAACTGGTGAGGAATTCTGGAAATTCATTCTGCTAGGCACTGCTCAATGCATAGGAAGCTGTGAAGGTTGTTGAAAGATGTGTAATTGTGGATTTGCATAAAAACAGGCCTGTTTCAAGAAAGTGCTCCCCTCATACTGTATGCTGACCTCAAAGGGCTAAGTATCCTGCGTTTTTATCAACAACCCCCCATTAGAGTAGACGAAAGTTCCCAACTAAATCTTAATGGTGTTCTTGGTTAACAAATCACAGTGTAAAGAGTCCTAATCATGAGCATCCACTGGGCCTTAAGACCAGGAAATGTTTCAGACCCAAAGGGCATTTATTAATTTTTTTTCCAAAAAGCCCCCCCCCCCCCCCCCCAATTAAAGGTTAAATGTTTGTTCCATAAACACCTTCCAGGCATTACTTAATTGACAATTCAATAAAGTTACAGCCAAATTTGTTATTCCAAAATTTCTTTCTTCGTTTGGGAATAGCGCGTAGTCAATCAAACCAAACAATCAAAACCAGACCAACAGCCGCCAAGTTTGTGTTTGACTACGCGCTATTCCCAAACGAGACATGGATTTTGGATTCATCAAGGTCACACAACAACGAATTTGGCTGTAATAATTCTCATATGAATTTCTTCTGTTCTTTTTTCAGACACTTTCCCATCCCTTTGATACAATAAGAAAGAAAATGCAGGTTAGTTAGGGACCATGAACTTAGGAGTTGTTAAAAAATTCATTGAAGGTGGATATGAATATGTAAATTAAGGGGTGTCTGTGTATCTCCCTCCCCCCAACCACTGTGCAGCCCACCCACCCCACCCATCAGTCGACCTTTGTCTATGCCCCTACCCCCCCTATTGGGATAATAGAACTGCCATGCCCTTGATTCATATCTATTTCCACAGGCAAAGAGCACTTTTCTCCCTAAGGGAGGTGGGGTAGATGTTGAATTCGTCAGCATGAGTAGCTGCTTTGTTCAGACTGTATGTGTGAATGGGTTCACTGGATTGTGGCGAGGCCTTATGGCTCACTTGTTAAAGGTATTGTAACGCTATGGAACATAATCAACCACACTAGCATTTATGTACTGGGTGTTGTGATTGACAAACATCAGAGGCTTCAACCAATCTTGTATACAACAATGTTTACACAACAATTGTATCATTGCTTCCCATCTCTAAAAAATATCTCCCAATAACCCAACACAGTTAAGTACTATAGGCTGTTGCAGCGCATTGCCGTACATGTCCTGTTGATCTTCATAGGCGGGCTTTTACCAGTCATTAAAGTTTGAGGGGTAACAAGCACTAAATTCCAATAGTTGCCATGGGATATGATCACCAGGGAAACACCATCCCACATGGATCTAGTCTAACATTGTTTAGGTGTTATTAATCTCTAGAAGGTGCTGGGTCTGGTAAAACTAGAATGAATTTTGTTGGTAAGCTGGTGATCCTAGTATATTACTTTAAATCAAGGCATAATTATTAGGGTAGGTGCTGCCCCCATGATCACTCCCACCATTGCACTAACTGTGGGTGTTACCTGTTTAAGGTGGTCCCGAATGCAGGGATAGTGTTTCTAACCTATGAGTATATGAGAAGATTATTCCTATATCACAATGGGTACACGGAGTCCCCTTGGACAGACACGCCCAAGCCAGGAATCGACCAGAACATGGCACCCCATGAGCTTAGATACCACAGTCTGCCAGCTAAGGACAGATAACATGGTTTAAATTTATTTCACACTCTCAAGGCCTTAAAAAGGTCTTCAATTTGGGAAATTGATAATGGTCTTAAGGAAGTGTTAATTAAATACACCGAGGGGGGGGGGGGGGGGGGGGAGGGAAGATATTGAGGGGGGGTCCAAAAATTTTAAACCACCAAAAGGGGGGGGCTCTTTAAAAAAAAGGTCCTCTAAGGGAAAAAGAAAGACAATTTTGGGTTTTTTTTCATGTTTACAATGAAAGGGGGGCTCTAAAATTTTAAGGTGTCTTGAGTAAAAATCTTCCATCCCCCCCCCCCTCGATGTAATTAATGAACACTCCCTAAAGTCTAATTTTTCACAAATTCCAGATAGGAGTTTTAAATCTATAGCTAAGAGTATGCTTTGAGTGATTTTTCAGGCTCTTGCTGACAAAGTGTTTTATTTGTGCAAGTTCACAATGGTATTAAATTGTAGGTTTTAAAAGGGTTGTTCAGCTGTAGGAACCATGAGCAGTTTTTTTATCAATAGGCATTAAAATTCTTGTACCAGAAAAGTTAAGCCTGCTGTTTTGGTGTCTTTTTATAGGTATAGATGTCAGTAGTCAAGCTATATCCTAAAGCTAGATAAAACTATAAAAGTTATTTTGGTACACAATTTTTGGAAGTGGTTGCCTGAGGTTCTCCCTTATTTGCTGAAGTTAATAGTATTAAAATTCAAGAAAGGCACTTTGCACAAATATTAGAAAGCTTAACGCACACTTGTATGTTCCAAAAAAAACATTGACTGAAGTGACCACATGCATAGGACATGAAAATAGGGAAAATGTCGTTCTAGATTTGCCATCACAGACCGTTTTCAGCAATTCATAAGTGTGCATGCCCTCCCAATTGACTTGCTGAAGCTTTCTATTACTGTGAACAAAACAATACACGTTTGGGGTCCATGAGAATATTATTTAATGATTTCCACAAATTTTGGGCCATACTTTGAAACCCCAAAAATGGGAAAAATGAAAATTCCAGACACATTACAAGTCAATAATTAATATTTATTTGACAGTCTAAACACTGTGCCTAATTGTATTTACATTTGCCATGCCAGAATATAGAAACCCAACAAAGATTCTTGACAATCTAACGCACTACACTATACACCCAACAATAAATTTATAACAAATTATTTTGTACAGCATTCTCTTAAGTTAAGAGAACCAAAATTGGCCATTACAAAACAGTTTACTGCTGAAAATATCACAGAAACAACCCAGTACTGAAATATTGACAGTGGCAAGTTGTATTTAAGTGACAAGTTGTAATAAAGGTAATGATAAAATATGAGAATTTTGTTTGAAATATGGGACTTTTGTTTGTTATAATTGATATCTGCTCAACTTATGCCATGACATACTGTAAGAAGAATAAGCCTTTGAATATGCGAATAGTGACCAAACAGCAACAGAGTACCACACCAAACTTTCTGTAATGGCTGAGGGAAAAAAATTAGAAAGAAAATCTAGAGGGGAATTGGCTAAGCAGAACAGGAATCTGCAAGTGCAGAGGTGCTCAGTAGAGCCGTAACAGCAGTATCAGTCATTCATCCAACTTGTTTCCACTATAGCACTAACTTTCTTTTCGTACTCTCTTCTATTTTCCTGGTAAAGTTGTGCGGCCAAGCTGTTTGCCGGACTGTTGGGGTTTGGCTCGTCTAATAGGGACTGAAACCAAAATAAGAAAAATTTAGTTTGGATTAGGAACATCTCATTGAAGTGCTTGGCCTCTTTGATTCTAATTCCTGAGCACATTTAGCCTGTACAGGGTTAACATGGCAAGAATATCTCGTTAGTAGTGTACATCATTTTCAAAACAGCCCTTTTACAAAGCCATTACACCAATTTTCAAATGTATACGGAATTCTGGGTTTCCAATTCTGTCATTCGACAAGGCTAGAACTTTGTGGATGTCATAAGCATTCTCAAATTAAAAACCATCTCTCAATCTCTCAAAGATTTCCTAACATCACACTACATAAAGTATATTGCTAAAGAACTATCTTGACATGATCCAGCAGCTCAAACCATGAAAGATTTTATCGAAGATCTGCACCGGAGATTGATTTTCCATTAATAGTTACTAGACTCATCTCACTCTTTGTTGAGAAATCATTCATATACCATACCAGAAAACGCTTTAACACAGGGACACAGATGGCAATTGCTTAGCTGTGAGCATGTTATGTTGATTTTTAATCAGAATGGTTTCGTTCTGGGCCTGAAAATATGTTTATTTGGTATTGCCAAAAGATGCTCATAACTGTAATTTTGAGACATATGTTAAAAACCAAACATTAATTATATCTTGATGAGTGTGCCTTGTGTCTACACAGTTGACCGGCAAAGAAGTTAGTATTTCCACCATGTGTCGCTCGATTATCAGCCTTATTATCAGATTATTCATCTTCCCCTGTGCACAACTCTTGACGTCCCTGTGTTCAGATGGCTTTTATGGTATGTATGCCAACAAAGAGTGCTCTGCAAGCGTCTTCAACAGAAGAGCCTTGTAAATATTGATGGAAAATTACTCTCCAGCACAGATCTTTGCTAAAAGTTATTATGGTTTGAGGAGCTGGAGCATGTTGAGATTTGTTTAGCAATACACTTCATGTAGGTTGATGTTAGGAACTTGATTGATAGATCGTCTCAAATGTGAGAATGCTTATGATATCCACAAAGTACTAGCCCTGTCGAATGGCTATGTAGATGACAGAACTGGTAACCTGGCATTCTACATACAGTTGCAAAAGGTGTAAAGCCATTAATGTTGACATTATAGCTTAATTAGCAATGTATTTTTCATGATGCTAATGATAATTACAAATAAATCGAGGAGTTATCCTGTACAGTAGCTGACAACAGTAGGAAAGGAAGAGAAATTTGAAAGGTGTTCCAGAGAAGTTTTTAGTTATGATGAAAATACTCCATGCAAATTTCGATAATGATGACACATGTTGACATGGTCACCAGGACAAAGTTCTGAGAAAGATGGTTAGATGATTAGGAGGTTTGGGTTTAGAAAAGAAAAGCATTTTATGGCTTTGAAAGGCTATTTTTGAAACAGCAAAACTAATGTGCTCCGCTTTTAGAAAGCCCTCTTCACCCTCAGTTGATTTAATTTCCCTGTCCCCATGCATGGCGGTAGCATGGGGTAGGGCGCTGGGGGCATGTGCCCCCCCCAATATTTATAAAAATTATAAGCAAATGACCAGTAAGGGCGTGGCTGTGTCCCGCAATATTTTCTAACTGTTTCTGTATTGTGCCCCCCAATCTTACGTGGCCTGCTACGGTTCTGCTATGCCTTGTATGTCTACAGCTTCTACACAAACCTGTATAGATGTTAGGATAGCAGATACATCATAAGTGGGACTCCATCTGTTTTGTAAAATATCTAAACAGATGCCACCATCCGCATAAACTGAAAATAAAACAACATGTTAAAAAAAAAATCAAAGGCATCATAACCTGTTAGCAAACTTAATAATTACAACAGAATAGAGTCCACAACAGCACATGCACCAGATATCTTTGCAGGCTTGCACATTTTTCTGTACACCGACTCTGTGCCATCATAAAACCCAATTATTTTAGGGGGAAGGGTCAAGATAATGCTTGCTCAGCGTCAACAATTCAAATAATAGCACAGTGTTGCAGGCATTATGTTCCAAGTCAGACCATTGAATGACATGATAGCACAATGTTGCAGACATCATGTTCCAATTCAGACCATTGGATGACATGATAGTACATTATTGCAGAAGGAGTTTGAAACTGTGCTGGTTGAGCTTGGGATTTCATGGGTGTAGAAGGAAAACCCTAGGGAATGTGAATCCCTTTGTCCTTAGGATGTTAGGTTGTAGGGTGACTTGTTACTGCATTAAATATCTGCTGTGGATGCTCTCCTGTCGCACCATCTCCAAATGTATACATGATCATGGATGACTGTAACTTATGGTTTAAGCAAATTGGATACAGTTGTTTGACGGTAATTTGTGTTATACAAAATGTTAATATATGAGCTAGCAACCAATCAAAACAAAAATTGATTTGGTTCATCTGACTAACTCATTCCAGTTTCCACTTCTCCTCTTTCCCAATTTTCCACAGTCTCACCAACTCAAGCAAACTTGAGTTGGTGAGACTGCAGAGAAGTGCGAATTGTTAGGAATTTTAGCAATAATACATTTTAAATGTGTATATATAACATGGAAGACTTACAATTACAAGAAATGGCTCTCATGACTCAGCAATTTCGATTTCACAAATGAAATTGTGTTGGGATAAAACCGGAAGCCTTATCAACAGAGGATAAAACAGGAAAATAAAATGTTTCGTCCCGAGTAATCATACGTGGTTTAGATTTGGACAACCATAATTTTTCAATAAGTAGCATTTTCCCGATAATAGGAAATACATTGTGTGAATAAATAAAAAGGAATGCTGCAGATAAGAACTTACTCACCATTTGGGTGAAACATTTTAGACAAGAAACGAACAGACGGAGGTTTGTTTGGATATTCCTCTGTAAAAATCATTTGTAACTTGAACGTTCCTACAAGAAAAAAAAGATAATAACACTATAAGAATCACTGGGTATACTGGCAATTATTGAACTATAAGGATTTCGCGTGATCGCGCAAGGAATTATACAACAACTATGACGACTTTGCTTTAGCTGTAATCTTACCGTCTTCGAACGGTGTGTCGTTTGGTCTAAAACAGAAGTAGAGGAAAGGTTAAAAACGCGAAACGATGGCCGGATTACAACTATAGAAACTTGGATACCTACCCGAATATAACAGCATTCCAAATCATAATATTATTTTCTGTTGGAGCCCCACTAACTCCTGCCGGAGGGTCATCTTGGATCCTGAATAGAAGTAAACATTACCGAGTTACGTAAACTCAACGTCGAAATACGTATTTTTTAGGCAAAAAAATGCATGAATAGACTCGAAAACTCTCGTTTAGGTAGAATAAATACTGTTTAACGTGTATACCTTTTAAAATCTCTCATAAGCCGTCGTCTTGCCGGCGTAGACATCGCTTTATTGGTGTCTTTTTAGAAATGAGACAAGGGAAACTAGATTCTCCTGTTAAGAGCAGAAACGCGCAATAGTGTGACGTCATGCGCCTGTGATGCAATATAAACCGCTGACCCGCAAGAGTAAAAAAAAAAAAAATTATAATGAAGAAAAAAAGAAGTCTAACTTTGTAAACAATTTATACAATATCAACATAGCTGTCAACTCAACCGCTTTAGGAGGTTGTCACGAAAATATGGACCTTGTCACAAGCCTAATTTTTGTGAGGATTTTCATACATTCTCAGTATTCACCCGCATTCTCTGGCTCCCTTGGGTTTTTTCCACATTTCACCCGATTTCACAAGATTTCTGTCCAGTCCAAGTTCGGTTGACAGCTATGTATCAAGCGCATGATTATTTATACTCCCTTAACAATATGCAATCATACTATTAGGCCAAGAAATAAGATAAGAACATCACAGGCGTGTATTCTATTCTCTCTTGAATAAAATTAACCAAAAACTGATATTCGACTCTGCCAAATTTTCGTCTTAAATAAGACCTCTTCAGGGCAGTAAAACTAATTTTGACACCCTATGATGACAATGACGACGTTTAAGTACCATACATGATGCAATTAACGCCGGGAGCGTTTATCAGACTTCTACTGACCTGGGGGAGGGGGGGTGTTTGATAATAGATAGGAGGCGTTCTTCAAAAAGGGGGCGATTATTATATCATTTACTATAGCACTTTAAATTTACCCTATTCTCCCCACTGCAAGCTCTTACGCACTGACAAAACACACTCATCCTCACTTGACTAATAATAAAAAAATATCACAACCTAAAAGGGCGAAATAATATTAAAACCTTTAAAAGAAAAAGTCGAAAACAACGCAGATTTATGTTTTTTAGAACGGTATTTCGGCAGGCCCAATACCTGCCTTCTTCAGGTTATAAATGAAATAATATCACCTCCTCCGCCTCTCCCCGTATAGTTTGGATGTACCCCCCACACTCTGGTGACTCGATTTTGTAACATTTATAGTTGTTATTGTACATTTCCGTTCTGTGTATGTTTTTTTGTCATGAAAAAAAAAAAGGATGAAAAGGTAATACAATTATTTTTCCCACTTTGTGGGTTATTAAAATAAAATATTAATACTTATTTTGGCTAGAAACAGCCTTTTCTATTTCAATGTCTAATGAACGCCCCCCTTGCGTTTGTCAGCAACTTCCTACAAAAAAAAAACATATCCACAGTCTTCGCATAATCTTGTTACTGAGGTAACCGTATATGTCACGTGACCTTGTGGTTACTTGCAGAGCAGGTGGTATAATAATGTCAACGCACAAACTCCCGCTGTAAAACTCCAAAAATTACTTATACATAACACAACTTACTGGATTCTCGTCATTATAGCTATGGAGACTGAAAATATAAGTACTTCACACGTACGGCAGAAGCTTTCGCCAAGGAAGCGAAAGTCCAAGGTAAATTTAGCAAAACTGAAGTCGCGTTCAACCTCATTTCTCGCGGGAAAACCTAGGATGAATCGCAGAGCGTTATCGGAAACTAATCTTTTTCTATCAAGCAAAAGATACTCCTCCGCTACTCAACTAAGTATGCTAAGCTCCAGCAAATCGTTGGAGCGCTTAGATACGCCACAAATAAGTGAGGAAGAGGCGTTTTCAATTGAATTACAGCGATTCTATGAGCGCAAAGTCAGAACCGGAAGAGAAAAAGCATTAGAAAACAAACTGTTGGCTTTCACAGCGGCGATGAAGGTACTAATTAACGCTCAGCTCGTAAACGAAAGATTCACAATCACGGAATTGGTGCAACGAAACCCTCGGTACTGCGAAATTAGGGAACTTGAAGCGAACTGTTTTGAGTTTGAAATTCCAGTGTATTTGGATGGAAATTATGAGTTGCTTGTACATTACGCGGAAGAGGGTGGCTTTGTTCGGCTTCAAATTGAGGACTGTTCTAATTGGGATGATTGCGTTACCGAGGAAGGCTACCTATCAGCAAGTCTGGTGCGGTCTAAATTACAGCTAACTTTACAGAAAACACTCATAAACATGAGCAAAAATATCGAAAACGAGGAAGATAACCTTCCAGATGGCGTGGAAAGCATATCTGTGTTTTGCGATGGAAGTACTATCGTCCTAGATATCAACCACGGTGGAATTCTAGTAGACTTAGTCCCCTCCATCCGTTTGACCAAGTACCACATCGGCTGGTGCAAAAAGTTCACCAGACACATTGTTCCCACGCATGTTCTTGCTAAAGCCTGTGAGCGGCCTATGAGTGACCCAGAGTCCCTATGGCTTCTCTCCTTCGTGGAGGCCGAAAAGAAGATGTTACGCCAATTAAAAGACAACCAACAAAGGTTACTAGACATTTTGGTTGAGTTACGCGAGATGGATGAATTACTAGGGGAGATATCGTTCGCACAAATGCAGACGGTGTTATTTCACCTCGTGAGTAAGATTGAAGACGAATTTGATTGGAGGGATGAGGAGTTGGGTGAGAGATTCCTGGACGCATTGTGCATTTTGGAGGAGTTCTTGGAAAAAAAGTACTGCGAGCATTTTTATATCAGCGAAGCCAATCTTTTCGTTGCTATGGGGACGGTTACCATGTCTCAACTTAAGGACAAAATTAGGCGAATCACCAAGCCCTCGTGTGTCGCATGTGGCCTCGCCTCCATATTTGGCGCGACGTCTGTCGTCAAGTGCGGTTTTAAAGGCGCATGCGCATAATGGGGTAAGAGAATCGTCTTCACGAGCTTACGGGATACCTTTGAGAGAGCTTTGCGGGCGCGATGGTGACTTGAGTTTCTAGGTTTGCTTGTATAATGTAAACTAAATATCTATGCTTTCATAATTCATTTTGACCATGATTGTTTGATTTTCTCTGCCACTAGCTTGCTTTCTGGCTCTCTTTGGTCAATTGGCGACTTGCACTAAAAAGTCACGTGACCTTTTTTGGCCGAAAAACTTTTGTATTCTCCGAATTTCGGCGGCAAAATATAAACAACAACAACTTCTTCAAAGCTTACGAATCCAGCCAGAAAGGGCCTATTTTCGTTTGAAATATTTTACGTTTTCGTCCTCTCTAGCGTGACGGCAGCAGCCCTGTGTGTATATATTTGAGCTTGAGTCTGCTATCTAGAAAATGACTTGTCGCCTATTAGGAAATGACCCTCCCCCCCCCCCCCATTTTTGTGGCTCTTTGGTAGTGAGCCTCTTGTACCCAGGAAAGAATTGAACCGGCTACAAATAATTCAAAATACCCCCGTCCCCCCCAAATTAAACAACCCCTTTATTACCACCGTTTGCTTGTAGTATTTTACTGGTGCCACGCATGCGCGCGACTATTCGTGGCCCTGTTTGCAATGTACCGTGCTGGCACAAAGGTACGTGGGCTCTGGGAACGAGATTGCCCTTGAACAGAGTTCCCTAGGGGGGGGGGGTTCTTCCCATGTCGACCTGATAGGGATGCTCATCGTATTTTTTAGGGGTCAAAATTGGGCCTCAGGTATTTTTTTAGAGGGTATCCGAGAAAAAAAACTCTTAGAATTAGTATTTTTTAGGGTAGCAAGTTTTGGTGGGCGGGTATTTTAGGGGTATTTTTCGAATTTCACGAGAAACATCCCTATCACTTTTCCCTTGAAGAACCCCCCCCCCCCCCCCCCCCCGGGGGTTCTCTGCTTGCAGAGGCCTCTTCTCAGTATCTTGCAGGGCTGGCGTTCGCTAGAGGAGTCAGGCGTGAAGCAGTCTGTCGCACATCTTGATCAACTCCTCAGTCGGTGTCTTTTTATTTGGATTCTACTTCCGCCCAGTACGCCCCCCCCCCCCCCCCCCCCATCCTGTTTCAAAATTATCCCAGTCACTTGAATCAAATCGCATATTGAACATACCACCTTGATGGCAAACTGTCACGTTATTTGCACTCGAGATATTTGCACTTTTAGCGTCCTTTCAATCAACTTTGCGAATAGAAGGGGAAAGGGCTCTAGAGATATCTCTCGGATAAGTGACACCTTAAAAATGTACATCTGCTTTCAAAAGAAAATAGAACATGCTGGTATTTGCTTTAGATAAAACTTTGAGGTCAATCTTTAGCACGCGAGGTGTCTATAAGTAAACTTTAGAACGCTTGACAAATGGATTAGGCGCGAATAGTAAACACAACCGCGTAAAAATGCCGCAAAGGAATACCGTAATATCCCGGTGGTAATAACGGGTATATTTATGTCGCGAATTAGTCTGCATTGCGCGACCCCTTGAATGTCTATAAGGGGCCGTATCGACGTCATGAATCGCCAGCGAATAACACACACAGTCCAGACCACGGGAATGAATACTCAACCCCGATGACGCAAGCGTGGAATAACGACTTTCATATGTGTTGGTGTCTGACTGGTCGCTATGGTAACCATTGTATTCTGGGTGTCAAATGGGCTCCTCCCTCATTCCGAGAGTCTCTTGCAAGCTACGGACAGTTCTGTCGAGTTGCACAATAACCTAGCTTTTGGCTCTGTTTAAATTTTGCGGTTGACTGGCTCTAGGCATTTAGTGCTTTTATAGCCGTGCATTAGCCTCTTGGGTTGACGTGAAGTGCGGAAAGCGAGCGTCTATTGCCTCTCTGCAAGTCTATCACTTGCATTTAACGCTCACAGCGCGGGGTAATTCGTGACTGACCAGCAAAACATTGCCGTTATCAAGTGAGAAGTCGCTCTTCAAGAGTTCAACGCGAGCACGAAACCGAATTTTAGAGCGTGCTATTAGAAAGACCTTCGAGGACTTATGAGTTTATAAAGGACTTGAAATTGTTTTGACAGGCCGAATTAACACGAAGGTTCAATAAGAAATACTGGAGTCTGACTTAAGAGTGGACTTCTGCTGGTATGGATTCAGACAACGGGTCAGTAGGCTCGCCTCTTGCTTCTCCGGGATTTAACGGGACTACGTCCGAATCACCACTCGCTTCTCCCGGACTTAACGGGACGGGATCGGACTCAGAGACATCGTGGAGCTTTGACACCTCAGATACATTTAGCGAGGATTTAGACCCTGAAAAGTGGAGCTTTGAGATCCCTAAGACCCCTGATCGCCGCCGCAGTATTATCAAGAAACCGCAAATTCAGCTGGACCCTGTATCAGCGCAGCTTTACGAGTTCCACGAGAATCGTGTGCGGTTGAGCGTGGAGAGGAAGGCCATCTGTGAAGAGATCGCGTACAACACAGTGCATAAGTGTTTACGGAAGATCGAGACGGTTGATAACCGGTTCCGCGCGAACAGTTTGGTCTCGCAGGGGATTCCGTATGATGGACTGCAAGCGGAGGAGAAGATACAGTTGGTGATGTTGGTGCAGCTCTCGCTTGGTCCGACCTCAGCCATGTACATCGCCCGCGACCCACAGTCCGGTGATGTCCGCATGCAGATGACTTCCAGCAGTCGAGGCGTATGGGACGATTGCCTCACTTTAAACGGATTCGTATCTGCCGCGAAGGTCAACGCTTTGCTGCGGAAATACATCAAGAAGGCTGTGGCGTTGCTGAACATTCACATCAAAGAGAAAAACACGAGCAAGCTACCGAAACTCTTAAGCAGTATCGAGTTAGAAAGAGGCAAAGTTGTTCGCTTGACTGTGAATAAGGATATCTCTATCGATGTACAGCCCGCGTTTGTCAAGCCCGATTCCCGGCTGGACCCGTCCCGCAAAAGCTGCCCCTCCTCCTCTCACATCGTGTGTAAACAAGTATCCCAAACAGAGATGGCGTGGCGCTTGTCTTTCTACGTCGGCGAGAAGAATAAACTACGCGCAATCGGGACCGAGGGCTGCCGGATTCCTCTACTCCGGATCCTGACGGAGATCCGCGATAACGAAGACGAGCTAAAGCTACTGTCCACAGTACATCTGATGCACATCCTCTTTCACGAGTCCGACGCCATTCCTGATAGTAACGAGTGGACGACTGAAAAGATTTCCGTGCGTTTTTTTGGTCTTCTTGACAGGATGAAAAAAGCTTTAAAGGATGGAGAGTTACTTCATTATTTCATGCAACCTCCTGACTATAAACCGTTCAACCTTTTTGCTCAATTTGACGGCAAAACTCTGTCTGATATGTATGATATCGTCGAAGATATTCGACAGACATCTGGTATGGAAGTGCTGGAGCAGGAAGGGAAGGACCGGAGGCAATCCATGTGGCCATGGGAGCTAGATCTGACTCTTCCTGCAGGGATTTCAGGCTAGTATGGACAACTTTGGTAAGATCATTTTTTGCGTGTGCTGTTTATTTATTTTTGTTGATTTTATAACTCATAGTATTGACTTTCTAACATAACGAATTTGCATTGCATTTTGATCAGGTTTGCGCAACTTTTTTTGTTTCTGTTTTTTTGTATTGATTTTGTATAAATTATACGCGTATAGTACAGCACAAATAAACTAGCTGCTAATTAAGCCCTAATTGTTAACCCTCTTTATTGTCTACTAGAGCGCTTAAATGCTCTCGATCCCAAATTCCCGAGAGTATAGGGGAATTCATTTATCGATCCATTCTTCTGACTGCCATGGCTTTTCTTATCCACGCTAAGAAACTACAATAGTGGATGATAATCAAGTCGCTGGCATCGAAGTCATGTGTAAAACGAATACCATTCACTTTCATATATAGGATATACAAAAACAGGTTTTGCCTCCGGCGCAACCACGCAAAATATGATGCAAAAATGTGTAGCAAATCTTGGAAGCTTACTAACATCTTATCGCACAACATCTTTTGTTTTTGTAAAGTTTTTTATTTAGATTCTTAAAATGTTATTGGGGCGATCAGTTATGTTAAGGGCAATATTCTTGAACCGTCTATGTCTAAAAAAAGGTTTATTTATATACGGGCGATTCAGGATTCTCGAAATACATTAATAACTGTTGATTAAAAAATAACCCAATGCAAAGAACTCGGATTCAAACCACCTTCCAATCATAACATAAGAGGCTATTAGACAGTTCACACTAATAATGTAAAATGTTTATCAGAAATATGTGATAAAGCGCACATCGGGAAAAAAAGGCCGTCTATATGTTTTTAAGTATAAAAATTGCCATGCCAAATTTGTCATGGCTCTCGAGAAATTTCGCAAGTGATAGCGTGAGATAAGCAAATAAGCACCCCATGTCGGTGCGTGCAGCATTCTAGGTGATCTCAGATAGCGGTCGCGCTTATCGGCTATGGCATTTGTTGCACGCCCCCGGCACGACGCGTGAAAAATGTGTGTTCCAGTGTGTCCCCCCCCCCCCCCCTTCCCTATACGCAGACGTTACGTGTGGCTCGATGGTGGTTTTCAGTGCCTTTTTTTAGTGGGTAAAACAGAGGAGCTCTCTAGAATCACTTATCTAGAACTGCAAACGTGGAGTTTTTATGTGACAAGTTAATTCCCGCGACCTCTTGCTTAGCGCAAATAAACAGCACAATAACTGATGAAATTCAAGGTTTTTTTTTTGTGTATGCGAAAGATATTTGCTCCATGCTCACATCATTTCAAATACCACAATTCCTTTTTTCTTATTTTTGCAGAGTATTACCCCCAAGAACATCTCGAAGGAGATAAACACTAGAGAATGGAGCGGGAAGCTGAGAAGCAGAGCCAAAGCTAAGGGATAAAAACAGTATGATAGGAAATACTCTCCTATCTGACAGGGGAGACAAAAAGAAACAAGAAAATGCAGGCATTATAAAAGAGACGTTCAGATTCCTGTGTGACACGAAGGAGACGCCATAATCATGAACGAGCTATGGGGAATTGAAATTCTTCTTCAAGGAGGGCGTTACTTTACGACATCGTCGAAATGCTAGAGATTATGTAGAAAATCCTAGAAGTTGCTCGTAGAATATTGGCTAGTAAGCAGGACCGTAGCAGGGGATGGGGCACTGGGGGCACGTGCCCCCCTCCCCCAATATTTTTGAAAAAATATAAGGAAATGACTAGTAGGGGCGTGGCCGTGCCCCAAAATATTTTCATTATAGTTTTTGTATTGTGCAGCCCCCCCCCCCCCAATATATGAAAGTCTGCTACGGCATTATGTGATCATCGATATTTAATGATCAGAATTGGGATAACAACAATTTGCTTATATCAAAATGTGTCTCCACAGTTGCTCCCTTGTGTTGCGCTCGTCTCACAGTTGCTTACTTGTGTCGCGCTTCTCTCACAGCTGCTCACTTGTGTTGCGCTTCTCTCACAGCTGCTCACTTGTGTTGCGCTTGTCTCACCGCTGCTTACATGTGTTGCGCTTGTCTCACAGTTGCTTACATGTGTTGCGCTTGTCTCACAGTTGCTTACATGTGTTGCGCTTGTCTCACAGTTGCTCACTTGTGTTGCGCTTGTCTCACAGTTGCTTACTTGTGTTGCGCTTGTCTCACAGTTGCTCACTTGTGTCGCGCTCGTCTCACAGTTGCTTACATGTGTTGCGCTTGTGTCACCGCTGCTTACATGTGTTGCGCTTGTCTCACAGTTGCTTACTTGTGTTGCGCTTGTCTCACAGTTGCCCACTTGTGTTGCGCTTGTCTCACAGTTGCTTACATGTGTTGCGCTTGTCTCACAGTTGCTCACTTGTGTTGCGCTTGTCTCACAGTTGCTTACATGTGTTGCGCTTGTCTCACAGTTGCTTACATGTGTTGCGCTTGTCTCACAGTTGCTTACTTGTGTTGCGCTTGTCTCACAGTTGCCCACTTGTGTTGCGCTTGTCTCACCGCTGCTTACATGTGTTGCGCTTGTCTCACAGTTGCTTACATGTATTGCGCTTGTCTCACAGTTGCCCACTTGTGTCGCGCTTGTCTCACAGTTGCTTACATGTGTTGCGCTTGTCTCATAGTTGCTCACTTGTGTTGCGCTTGTCTCACAGTTGCTCACTTGTGTTGCGCTTGTCTCACCGCTGCTTAATTGTGTTGCGCTTGTCTCACAGTTGCTTACTTGTGTCGCGCTTGTCTCATAGTTGCTCACTTGTGTTGAGCTTGTCTCACAGTTGCTTACTTGTGTCGCGCTTGTCTCATAGTTGCCCACTTGTGTTGCGCTTGTCTCACAGTTGCTTACTTGTGTTGCGCTTGTCTCACAGTTGCTCACTTGTGTTGCGCTTGGTCCTAGGGGGAGACAGGATTGTTGACGTCGTTTTCAAGGAAATGTGAAAAATAGGCACAATCACCATTGGGGACTGCACGGTAGTGGCCCTGAACGATGAATTAAATCATTTAAACCTCAAACAAGGGTTTTTTTTTGCAGAATAATTTTATTATATCCAGATTATACCATTGCATCCCGTCTGATTTGTCGCTCGGGTACATAGCTTCGTCGCGGCGGTTTCCCTTACATGCGAGGTAATTATTAGAGAGGAAGTTAGAGTTATAGTTGGTAGTTATTGGAATTGAAAACCAGTTCCTTATATGCGAGTCCCATTTAGACGAGTTCTATACTGTCTATACACACGCGATCACGCGATACCCCACAGAGGCAACAAACAAAATAAACTATTTGACCTCATAAACCGCATATTCAAAAATCCCAGTTAAGGGCGCTTATAAGATAATCCTTTTTATTCTACTTAGCACGAAGAAGTGCTAATATAAACAGGCGAAGGGATCACACGGGTCACAACAACATGCTTCTCCGACCTACAGACATCTTCCCACTTTTAATCGCTTAGAAACGTGCACGTGAAGATCTGCATGGAGGGCGGTCCCTCAATGTACTTTCTGCCTACACAACAACCTACAGACAGGGTATTTTTTAATACCGCATGAAGCCCTTCAAACTATAATCAGGGCCGTAGCAGGGGGTGGGGCACTGGGGAAACGTGCCCCCCCTTATTATTTAAAAAAAATTATAAGGAAATGACCAGTAGGGGCGCGGCCGTTCCCCCCCCCCCCCCCCCCAATGTTTTCTTAATGTTTCTGTATCGTCCCCCAATAAATCGAGGCCTGTTACGGATATGATGTTCACCCGGTGTAGGCGCCACCATAAGCTTTTTACTACAAAAAGCCTCCCTACCCTGCACTATAATTAGCGTACAGTAGTTCGCGTCATACCATGTAACGCCACTGGGCATGACAGAATACCTATACCATAGTTCTCTCTGCAGTAGTTCGCGTCATATTATGTAACGCAACTTAACGCAACTGGGCATAACACGTATTCACGTATAGTTATTCTACCTATACCATAGTTCTCTCTGTAGTAGTTCGCGTCATATCATGTAACGCAACTGGGCATAACACATATTCACGTATAGTTATTCTACCTATACTATAGTTCTCTCTGTAGTAGTTCGCGTCATATCATGTAACGCAACTGGGCATAACACATATTCACGTATAGTTATTCTACCTATACTATAGTTCTCTCTGTAGTAGTTCGCGTCATATTATGTAACGCAACTGGGCATAACACATATTCATGTATAGTTATTCTACCTATACCATAGTTCTCTCTGCAGTAGTTTGCGTCATATCATGTAACGAAACTGGGCATGACAGAATACCTATACCATAGTTCTCTCTGCAGTAGTTTGCGTCATATCATGTAACGCAACTGGGCATAACACGTATTCACGTATAGTTATTCTACCTATACTATAGTTCTCTCTGCAGTAGTTTGCGTCATATCGCGTCAGGGCGCTGAGGCATACACATGTTGTAATGCGCTGTTTGGTTCCAGAAATTCGGTCCTTTCCAGCCACACCAGCCCTGGAATAAAGCAATAAAAAGACAAGAGAATTAAAAGAGAGGGCGTGTATTTCCCCTGGAATAAAGGAAAATGATAATAATATACAAGAGACAAAAAGTGCCTGTATTTCCTTGGAAATGAAAGGAACTGAGCAATTATAAGAGGCAAGAGCATTAAAATAGAATGTGTTCGTTTTCCTGTGAATGATAGGACCTTACGTCGGTGACAATCCCTGTAGATACGGAAGAATCATGTGTTTTCTAGGGTTGGGCCAAAAAGAGAATCCATAAAAGAACAATGAATCCTCCCTTCCCCCCCCCCCCCCCCCCAACTCCTGCATCCCCGCGAGACCGCATCATTAATTATCTCACCTTGTCTAGTATGACCTTGAGGTCTTCCCCTCCGGTGTAATGTGGGTCAAGGATAAGAAATCTGAGCAAAGATAAATACAGTGTTCTCTCCGGGGATTCCTTCGAACAATGGCAAAATTCAACATGTTATATACCTTAGAACCCCTAGAATTTAAGCATGGGAATGGGTTATGCAATTTTTGGCATGTTTCTGGCTATATAAACTATTCTGGCGTTAACACTCTGCCATAACCTCATAAGTCCTTTCCACAACGTTTGGAAAGGATTAGTGGAGGGCGTCCCTCCCGCTTCCCCGCAGCGATGATAGCGCCTACGCTCCAGGGAGCTACCTACTAACTATCACCTCGGGGTGGCCTATCCCATATTTTATATCATCCTGTGGCATTGTTAGTGGGTAGCCCTGGTGATAATTTATCACTATGACTCATTATATTAGGCAAGGGAATCTCTCCCTTGATTATGATTCAATGATGCCGCAGGATGATGATGGTGATGCAGTAACAATAGTGGGAGAGCGAAATGCTGGATATAAATGGAGTTAGACATTTCAGTCATGTATCGGTTTTGCAACCAAACATTTGAATTTTTTTTTAATTATAGATGAGGTAACTTTTATATATATTTTTTAAATTACAGCATTATTATGCTGGAATGACCACGAGACAAAGGAAATCCTGGCAAAATGCTGGCCAAAATTCTGAACTCAATCAAAATCACGCCAACACTTGCCAGCACCAGCAAGCACCTCCCAACATGGTGTTCAAACTGCACCAACATTGCTGGGCCAACATCTCGCCAGCAATGCCGGCCCTGTGTGCACAGGGCTTAAGGTTAAAAATCCAAAGCTTACCGGATGTCTCCAGTCTGTAGATTGTAGTCTACACCAATGATTGTATGAGCAAGAACACCCCCCCCTATGAAGAAAACAAATCACCTTGTAAGCAGAGCTGTAGCAGTTCTCAAAATATTGGGGGCACAATACAGAAACATTTAGAAAATACTGGGGGCGGAGGGGGGGGGGGGGGAATGGCTCCAGTGCCCCACCCCCTGCTACGGCTCTGAGAGGGGAGTAACAAAGGCAAGTAGTCTCACCAATCATGATGGGTGTGCCTTGTGTCTGGAAATGGTGCAGCAGATCCCGCCCTTTGCTGGCCATGTCGGCACCAGAGTTGACATACAAGATCTTGGAAGTCACCCCCAGCAAATGTTCTAGACACATGCTTACCTAAAATTGTAAGATTTGGGATCAGCTAAGACACAAGTAAGGGTGGATAGAACTTGTCACCATTTCACTAGATCATAATGTGTTATGTACATGTACCGCTTGCTACCCTAGCAAAAACAAATCAAATGATATGGATATCCTAGATTTAGAATCAATTTAAACATAGGAGATCACAGATGTCTTATTTCTATACCTCAAATGATCCAATCCACTGCTTGGAGCCAATAAAGTTCTCTTTCTTGTCTCCGATGTCGACCAGAGCTTGTTGTATTTCATGGTGGCTAGGTGCAGGCTTGCTGGTGTAACCCTGATGCCTGAACCAGGAACAGATTGTTTGTAGAGAGCGATAAGCACACCCCCAGCCCTGTCGCACAATAACCAAAAGAAACCTTATCGATCCATTTGACTGGCTGGCGTACTGTAGATGGGATTGCATGGACTGTCACACAATAACCAAAAGAAACCTTATCAATCCATTTGACTGGCTGGCATACAGTAGATGGGATTGCATGGACTGTCACACAATAACCAAAAGAAACCTTATCAATCCATTTGACTGGCTGGCATACAGTAGATGGGATTGCATGGACTGTCACACAATAACCAAAAGAAACCTTATCAATCCATTTGACTGGCTGGCATACAGTAGATCGGATTGCATGGACTGTCACACAATAACCAAAAGAAACCTTATCAATCCATTTGACTGGCTGGCGTACAGTAGATGGGATTGCATGGACTGTCACACAATAACCAAAAGAAACCTTATCAATCCATTTGACTGGCTGGCATACAGTAGATGGGATTGCATGGACTGTCACACAATAACCAAAAGAAACCTTATCAATCCATTTGACTGGCTGGCATACAGTAGATGGGATTGCATGGACTGTCACACAATAACCAAAAGAAACCTTATCAATCCATTTGACTGGCTGGCGTACAGTAGATGGGATTGCATGGACTGTCACACAATAACCAAAAGAAACCTTATCAATCCATTTGACTGGCTGGCATACAGTAGATGGGATTGCATGGACTGCCACACAATAACCAAAAGAAACCTTATCGATCCATTTGACTGGCTGGCATGGATGGGATGGCATGGTTGGGGATGAAGTGAAAGTTCTTGTTTATTACCGATATGATAGGGTATTGGACCCTGAGAAAGTTGTTTGATGCTCTATTTCTACCCTTTACAGCTACATAGCAGAGTCTACTTAAGTGCTATGCTGCATCCAGGCATTTGGTGGGTCTTTTATTGTGAAAAACCAGCCTCAAGCAGATTTTTGATTTTGATCAAATCTGCCAGTTTGGATTTTGAGGAAAATATTTTGCTCTTGTTAAAAACTGAGCTATTTTTTCAGAGAAGTACTTACATCGTCGTTAAAGCCATCTTGCATATAATGATGGTAAGAGTACTTCCCATCAACCAGTTCCACAGTCCCGTCAGGCACTTAAAAAAGAGAAAAACTATTAAAGACAACACCATAGACCAGACTGCTTCCATTGGTAGAATGTTTGGTTTACTTTCTGAATAGCCATCCTTAAAAAAGTTTTGCAAAATTAAAATAATGAGGAATAAAAATACTTCCTTCACCTTTATCGCTTGCTATAAAAATAATAATGACAACTATGGCATTGCAAATTATTTACCACCCCAAAAATACAGTTAGAACTTCTGTATATTCAGTTCACAACAAAGATATCAAGCAACATTTAAACCCTAGTTACTGTAAGACAAATGCTGAAGTTCAGAAACATGCGTTGTTCAGTTCACAACAAAGATATCAAGCAACATTTAAACCCCAGTTTCTGTAAGACAAATGCTGAAGTTCAGAAACATGTATTGTTCTGTTCACAACAAAGATATTAAGCAACATTTAAACCCCAGTTACTGCAAGACAAATGCCGAAATTCAGGAGCATGCAAAACAAGATAATTTTGGCACAGCCAAAAATTCAGTGAACAGAAATTCAGCGATCTCAGCGAATTTTGGAAATTCAGCAAATTTCCATGAAATTTAGCGATTTTTGACAAATTTTGGTTACATAACTTTTCAAAAGTTCTGTATAAGGATTGCCTGTGTACAAGCCTGTTCAGGCTTAAGAACTGCAGTCCCCATACTCACATCCAGAGCTTGTGATTCCACTGTGTGGATTAATAAGATAAGATTCTGTAAAAAAAAGGCATACCAAGAATTCAACAAGTGACAGTGAAATCTCCTACAGTGAGGACACAGAAAGTGGGACATGCTGACCAATCAGATTCAGCTTGAACACCATTAACATTTTGAAAAAAGTTCAGCCAATGAGAAACGCAGGGCATTGTTATTTTTTTATCTTGTTATTGTACTCGACCATGGGAAAGCGGCTCAATCACTTGTTTTTTAAACAACGTCCAGCGTTTCTCATTGGCTGAACTTTTTTTTTCAAAATGTTTACGGTGTTCAAGCCAAATCTGATTGGTCAAAGTTGTTCAGCATGACCCGCTTTTATGTGTCCATACTGCAATTGTTTGTTCATATTTATGTTTTTTGTACACATAATAATTTGTTAAAATTATTTAAATGTCTTTTGTTTGTGTTTGGTGTTGTTATCATCAAAAGGCTAACATCATTAGTATTCCTAATAATAAAAGTACTAACAAGGAGTAGTTTCTATGGTGTAAAAGCCCATCCTCATGACAATTGAACAATTAATGACGTTTTAAGAACTGAATATCTAGACTATTGGTGGATTGGAGGGAGATGATTAAAAATGAAGATAGGCCCACCTGGTGTCTGTTCCTTCTCGAAGATGTAAGACATGCCCATCCTCAGCATTGGTCTGTTTGACGGTAATAGAAGCTGTTTATGAAGATCAAGGCGATAGGATTCTGTGGAGGTAAATGTCTATTATTATCGCCATCCTCAGCTTCACCATTACTACACACTATCATCCTCAACACCATCATAACTATCAACATCAACATTACAATCAGTTCACCGTCACCATCATAGTCAACAGCATTATATCACAATTACCTTCATCATCCTCAACCCTATGATAATCACCACCGTTAACATCATCATCATCCTCGGCACTGCCGTCAGTGGCGGCGGCGTCATCGTCGTTGTCATAGTCGTTGTTGTCGTCGTCAACATCATCATCACCAGAACCACCATCAAGACAACCAGCTATAAGTTGCATTCTAACAAACATCAAGTTTTATCAAGTCCTACCTGTAAATGTGTCATCTACAGGGAGGTTATCAGGACCAAGAGTGGGATAAATGACAGACACAAGATGGCAAAACCCTTCAGGCTTGAAATGATATGGCTTGCACAAACACAAATTCTCTTCCTGAAAAAAAAAAAAGAGAAGAGAAATTTTTTTTTAAAAAACTCTTAAAAAACCCACTAACGAGGGGTAAATGTCACACTGGCAAGCAGCAAAAATCATAATATTACCAGCCTGAACTAAGGGGTGACTACCCTAAGTGGGAATGTAGAAAAACTCTGTGAGTGCGCATTGTTTGCCAAAGCAAGCAGGACCTGTAAATCCAACAGTAAAAAAAAACTTAAGGGAAGAGAGCCCAAGCTGACTGAAGGGGTTGGCAGGGGGGGGGGGGGGGGGGGGAGGGGGGTTAGCCACTTGCACCCCCAGGATCTGTTACTGGCATTACAATATACCTTTGAAAACTTCTCAGCCACTCTTCCCAACTGCTTGAGCTGTCGGCAGACTGCACTTGAGAACAGCTTTGGCAGACTGTCCAAGGGTGTACTCAACATAACCATGGCAACAGCATCAATAGGAAGTCGAATGGCAACAGTTCTACCTGACTCTGTGAAATCATAATTAGGATTAAGAATTCAGTCTTAATGATGATTATGATAATTTTAATTATAACAATGGTAGTTGTTAAACTAATAAATATAACAGATGGTGATTGTTACGACAAATATTGGCAGAGAAGAAAACTTAGACTTTCATGAGGCCATTGGTTGCCCTAGCATTGACCAGTGATTCATACCTTTTCTGTATTGCAGAACAGGGACAAAACCATCCTTTGTATCTGGTGTGATTTTTTTTAGCACTTTAACATCAATTACATCCTAAAAGAAAAAGAAATGTTAATAACCAAAAGAAAAAAATGTTTCAAAATACACAAACAGGTTCCATACTTTTACTTTAAAGTCTTTGTTGTCTATATTTCTTAGTGTATCATTCTTTTTCATTTTATTTGACTTTTTACTCCCTTGTGGACTGGAATTGTCTTGTTCAATGGTTGCCATAGCAGTAACTACTGATTGGCAGGTGTCTGTTCTAGCCTTTGTTATTTCTTCAGGAGCTTGAAGCATCATGTGGCAGTCAGGTAGGTAGAATATAGTGGTTCCTGATCTAACATCTTTACATAAGGACTGGATTTCTGAGCTAAGGCCATCTTTAGCTGTGAAAAGATATACCATGATTTAGCTGTGAAAGATAAACATTACAGTACTTGTGTTAACAGAATGTGTACCAAAAAAAAGTTTGCAAGCTCTCTCCTTCTTTTAAATCTTGGAACAAATGTAGGGTGAACTTTTGTGTTTGAGGGAGTTATTTAGTGACTTTTACAAATCTATGAATCTACCCCACAACATAAAATAAGGGGAAATAATCTGTTAAAAACCTACCTTGAGCTTTCTTGCAACTGATACAGACTGTAAAAGATGCTTGAATTCTAAATGTTAAAAATTGAGAAAGCAAAGCAGTAGGGGAACTGCTAAATTCAATGGTACATTCTGGTATTCTAGAAGTTGTTATATCATAAACATAACCATAATCTTTATTTCCTTCACTGCAATGTTGCCAGACACAAATCATAGGTGACGCTTCATCTGAAATCTAAAAGAGAAACAATGATTTAGAGTTTCATCTTTTAATGAGAAATAACAAAACATTTACAATAAAAAATGACCAACCCTACCTTAGCTGACAAATCATTCAGGACTTTTGTAGAACTTGGGTGATCAAGTTTAAGGGGCTTTGGACTTGAGATGTAAACCCCACAAACGTGGATCCCTAAAACAAGATTGTAAAAAATAAAAACCAATGGATTTCATTTATATTATTTTTTTTAAAACCCTGAACCTTAGACTTCATGAACATGTACTTTTAGAAGACAATCATTACTATTAACAAAACCAGCTTCCTGAAAAACATGTTTCAACCAGCGATCTCCTTTTTTATTAATTGTTTATGGTATCCCAGATTTCTGAATTAATAAACTAGTCATTTGAAACCACCACCCCTACGGTCCAAGGGGAAAAGTGGGGTAATTCAGGGTTTAGAGCATTTCTCAAAGCGAACCTGTGGAATTGACAGTTCTAGCCTCTTAGACTTGTCCCCAACCTTGAGGAAACAGGAAAAAAACCCAAAGGCACTTGATCATTTCAGATGGCTTGTCATCCAAAATGACATGCAGTTGTACCGTTTGCACCCTGAGTGGAAGGGGAATTTGACTGAAGTCTTGTTCTGAGGGGGTGGGTTTTGTTTAGTTCTGTTCAGGGTCAAAATCGAACCCCCACCCTTCCCCGGTACCATGGGGGTGGGGGTTTCAAGTGACTAGTGCATAACTACTGAAAATAGGCACTTTATGTGACTAAGGGTGTGTTTTTTTCTCGTGATTCAGGAATGAGAATGATTAGAATAGAAAAAGCATGTGTTTGTTTATCCCACGTTAATGAAGGCCATTCTGCTACCTGTAACAGAATAATCCAAACGCCATTCTGAACATTCTCTACCAACTTTTTGCATTTCAGCATGATAGGAAAAAACACGCCCAAAGTATTACTATACATGGTCTTAATTGACATTCCTTTTGAAGGAACAAACATAATGCATGTAACTTAAGTCTGCTTTACTTTTGTTTTCTAAACTGACCTTCTGGTATTAAAGATGCCACATCACTGTAATCAGCAAGCCAAGAATCACTTGATGATGATGACAATGATGATGATATTTTACATGCAGCGCATCTTATTATGGAGTATCCCTCGTTATTGTAAATGCCAAATAAATATCCTAATTCGTGCCCTTCTGATGCTTTGGAATGATGTATAATTCTCTGCGGAAAAATACATGTTGCATGGTGTTATTAGAAAGGCTATCGATCTTCTAGTAAATAATGGGGTATAATGTAGAAATTAAAATAATGAAAAATGAAATAGAATTGAGAATCGTAAGAATAAGGTTATTCTTATATAAACATCTGTACGGGAAATCAACGATGCCATATTCCAAAGATTATTTGTATAATATACAATATTTTCTATCGCTTTCTAGTGTAAAGCTGCCCCTATCCCCATAGGAAAGCTTGGAAAATGGCAATTTACCTTTCTAACTCCCGAATCAATAGATATTTTCTCTACCATCTTGACTTGGATGATTCACTACTTATGGGGGAATCCGCATTAGTAACGCAGGCTCGAACTGTTTGACCAGCTAAAAATGCGTGTGTATAAAGTACAGTCGAAGCTCTCTGACCCCGATAACGACCACGATCAAGAATCACCGATTGAATTGTCACACAAACTCTGTAATTCTAAGCTCTAATGTTTCACAAAAGCTGCCTTTCCAGTAGGCAACCATTAAAGAATTTCATAATTTCATAACTTCAATTTCAACCATGGGATTGACATTTCTTTGTCACCAGAAAAGTGTAAATGCAAGGAATCTCTAGTCCATTGCCAGCTCCACGATTTATTCCACAGGCGGACCAGGATTTGAATTAGAATCAGTCCCTCGTGATGCTTCAGGACAATTCCCCTTAAGAACAACACACGAGGCTAATATAGTAATGTAACTAGCTTTTTTGAGGAAACAGTCAAGACACAACTTCAAATTATATTTTATTTTCCTGAAGGGTCACGAGGGACTGATTCTAATCCTGGTCCGCCTGTGTTTATCCTTTTTCCAGTTACAATAGCCAACCACTTGTTTGTTGCACGCTTTAGAAATCGGCTAACAAAAGACGCCATGCGATCGTCGTAGATGCAGAAGATATTCTTATGACGAAAAGCTTAAGTCGTCGATATAAACGAGCATAACGAGCTACTTTGCGTAGAATTAATTGCTATTAAATAAAACAACTCACTCTCATGATGAGTCAAATACCTAGTTTAAAAATCAAGCAATAAACCAAAATATTACAGCGTTGTTATTATCACGATAACTTTTAGATTCCAGCATTTTAATTAAGCTCCCGTAAGCGACCAACACCTATTGTTCAAGTTTTTGACGCCCAGTGGTCGCTTGAGAGCAAGCTCTCGTAAAAGACCAGCTCCGTTAACGACTACAATTCTCAGTTCTCAAGGTGGTCGCTTACGAGAGCTTCAACTGTATTTCATTTGTAAACACTGTGTTTTATTACTCGATTAAGCTTGCTTTATATGAATGTTGCATAAAAATTAAATGATTTTTTTAATGAAAATTGAATGAGACTGAAGACATCCCTACCTGACTGGAGAGAGAGAGAGAGAGAGAGTCAGGATTTGTAACTAGTCCCAGTACCACCCAGCCAAGTATCGGCTTTCCAAATCGCGTGCATGTTCTCGCGGTGCAAATCTAGCGATGTTTTACTTATCCTTGGGCGCTATTCTGTGGTTTCCAAATTAACAGGAATAGCCATTAGAGAAAATTGCAGCTTGGCTTGGATTAGGTATCGCAGTTGTAGTGAATTGCGGATAAATAGTGTAAATTTTCTAACGAGTAAGTTTGAAGTTGCTTCATGTGCGTGCTCACGATTCTCAATGGCGGACGATCAAACACCGGCAAAAACAGGACAAGAGATAGCAAATGACAATGGGGAAAATATCCAAGATACTAATTCATCGACTGAAGTTCAACCGCTTACCGGACTACAATCAAAACAAGAATTGCCTGAAAAAGGCAATGATTGTTGTCTAGATGACACAGCTGTCAATCATAATATGACACCTGTCAATCAATCATGTGTCATGCAGTCAGCTCAATCGTCTGGTGGAACACTGGTTTGTGATAACAATGAAAGCTCTATAGAATTACTTGATCCTTCAAGTTTGCATTCCAGTTCAAACAGTGTCACTAACCGTTCCATCAAGAGAAGTGATGAACCCCATATGAATCCAGATGCGACATCTACCCCAAAGGAGAAGAAGAAAAAAAAGAAAATGAGACCAGGGAAGAAGGAGAGACAAGAAATGAGAAAACAAATAATGAAAGATACTGCACCAATTGACGAGGGTAATATCGCAGAGGAAACACCCATAAAGCAACCAAAGATAGAGGAAAGCAACACAAAGAATGCAATTGAAGAGGTGACAGAGATGAAACAATGGGATGCATCAGAGCCTGCAGACATTGATTGTAATAACCAATCCAGCACAAAGAAAAGGCTTAGCAGGAAAGAGAAGAAAAAGTTTAAAAAAGATTTACATAAAGAAAGTGGTGAAGAAAGTACAGAAATTAAAGAAAGGCCCATGAAGATCACACCAAATTATTTTCTCGCAGTTAGAGTTTCTAACCCTAGTATTCACACTGCAGCAAAGGTGATTCAGGATTCTATCGTGAATCATAACAAGCAACTAGAGCCTGCAATTATACCTACTGGGACACTGCACATTACACTAATGGTCATGCATTTAGATCCGGATCAAGTGGACAAAGCTATCGCTGCACTAGCAAGCAGTCGCAGAGAATTAGCCCCATACATGCAGGACAACTCTCCAACTATGACATTTGATGGCTTAGGGCACTTTAAGCATGAAGTTCTGTTTGCAAAAATCAAAGAGGAAAAAGAAGTCAAGACTTTGAAGGAAATAGCAGAGGTTCTGAAGACAAATTTTGGTAAAGAAGGTATAGTGTCAACCGATGATAGACCTTTATCACCACACTTGACTCTGGTGAAATTGTCACGAATGAAACTGAAGAGAAAGAAGGTGATAAAGAAAATTCCTGAGGAGTGCTACCAACCTTGGATGGAGACAGACTTTGGTCCTGAGCCTGTGAGGAAGATTTTCTTGTGCTCTATGATTCATGCTAAGGAGCAAGATGGGTTTTACCATTGCAAGAGTTGTTTAGACTTCTCTGGTGATGGTCCCCCATTTTCTTCTGATGATACCAGCCAAGAGGCTAATGGCTCATCTATTCCTAGCATAAACGAAGCTCATCAAGGCAATGGCTTGGGGAGTGAAAATAGTAAATTTAATGAACTTGCTGAAAATACCTGTGATGGTACTAGCCAAAATTCTGATGGCTCATCGGATACAAGCAAAAATGAAGATCTCAACATGGAGGATGGCTTGGAGATTGAAAATAGGGAACCTAAGGAAAATACTAAAGGAACTTCTAATGAACTTGACACATTACTTAAGGAAGGTTCCCCCATGCAGCAGTCTGATTTTCCCAGACAAAAACAAGATGCTCCTATTTCTATCAGCAATGATCTAGAAAATTGTGTGGAAATAGATGACCTGGACACATTTGTACATGTAGCAGAAATCCAGCAGAACAATCTAGCTTTAGATATCACTGAGCAAGAAGAGTCTTCATGTGAAGAAGTTGCAACTTGTGAAAAGGTGATCCCAGAGATTCCTACTTGTTACCACCATAACTTGTTTGACGAGGGACAGATGTATGTCGATGACAGTGAAAAGGAGTCAGGAGCAGCTGATGATTCGAAAAACCGTGCACAATTTGACAATGACAGAGAAGACCAAGCAGCATGTGGCGGGTGCGAGACTAGTAATCCAGGACCCTTTGTGAACCACGCCTTAAAACAAGGAGCTGCTGATAATAATGAATGCGTCAAGGATAACCAGTGTAACACTGAAAAATGTTGTAGTAAAGGCTCATCTGAAACACCTATGCTTAATCCACTAGAGATCAATTCAGTCCCCAAACTGACAGCAAATTTTGAGTTTCCTGAGGAGCCTGATGCCATACTTGAAGATAGTGAGGTTAATCTTGATGACTTTGTGATTGTTAACTTCACAGATGAGGGTGTGCTGATTATTGCGGAAAACTCTGGAAAACAAAGCAAGGAGCTTAGCAAAAAGAATAAAAGACGTATAAAATGTGTTCTTTTTTAAACAAATTGTAACAATACCTTAATGTTTTTAACTAAATGTTGTTAAACGTTGATGGGTAGTTATTGAAATAATAAAAACATAAATATTGCATTTCTGGAAGTAACACTTCAGCCATGGCCTTTTAATGTTATATTGTATGTACACTTATTATTATATAGTTAAGTATATTATTATATACTTCAAACGTTATAAATTGTAAAGTATAAGTTATTATACTGTTTTTAACCAAAAAAAGAAATACAAAAATAATATGGCGATAAAGTTTTAGACTATTTCATATTTTTAGGCATTGTTCTTGATTTTTAAATTAAAATTGAGTTAACTGATGACCATGCGGCTGAGTAGGTATGCAGTCTCACACCGCGTATCTTCTTTCAAGTCCCATCACAGCGTATCGGTAAGTTTGCCCGTGGAGCTAACTTTATAGTCTGCTGTGTACTGTCTGTCCTTATAAGGGAAAGTTGCCCTGAAGTTGTTACAAGGTAACTCCTTGCTGTCCTAAAGACAGCGTTGACAATTTTTTAACCAAATGATGTGTGTTATTGTAGGTTTTCAGGATTTGCAATATTCGCTCTCACTGTCTACACTACGAGGGTCTTGACCTTGCTTGAGACCAAACAGCTTATACTGGGGTTACAAAAGCTCTGACTAGACTTGTAGTCTGAATAACATTTTGGCATTTTCTAAATTCAGACTTTGCGTGGGACGTCAACAAATACACAATGCTGAAACTGTCACTCATCGTATCATTGATGTGCTCGACTTCTTTTCTGACGGCGAACCAAGAGTCGCGACCTCCAAACGTACTTCTTATAATCGCCGATGATTTACGTGCGTCTTTGGGTTGTTATGGTCACCGATTTATTCAGACACCATACCTAGACTCGCTGGCAGTCCGTTCGGTTCGTTTTACGACTTCTGCGTCTCAGATAGCTGTTTGCGCACCAAGCCGGACTTCATTTCTGACGAGTCGCAGGCCAGACACATTGCGTTTGTATTCAAACAAAGGCGCATTCTACTGGAGAACCAAAGTAGGCAACTTCACGACGATTCCACAACTTTTCAAGGAGGCGGGATATTTCACTGCTTCAGCTGGGAAAGTTTTTCATCCAGGTGGTTATTGCGCACTGTCATTTGAGTGAGTTAGAAACAGGGCCGTAGCAGGGGGTTAGGGCACTGGGGGCACGTGTCACCCAATATTTAAGAAAAAAAGAAGGAAATGACTAGCAGGGGCGTGGCTGTGCCCCCAATATTTTCTTAATGATTCTGTATTATGTGCCCCCCCCCCCAATTTTTCGAGGCCTGCTACGGCCCGGAGTAAAAGTTACCTACCTTATTAACTGTATCAGGCGAGTTTCGAGTCGATGATGTAGCGCTTTTGTTTTAGGAGAGTCATCAGGCGAAACTTATGACTATCCTTACAGCTGGTCAGTTCCGCATTATGAGCCACCAACAGAAAAACACAAGGACGACAAGGTGATAGGTCATTAATGTTAAATGTACCAGCAGTACCCAGCTAAATGGGTACATTTAATGTTAAATGTACCTGCAGTACCCAGCTAAATGGGTACTGCAGCTGAAAGGTTTTTTAAGGCAGTTCTTCAAGCTTTAGACTGCATCACGTCTTTGATAGTGGTGTTTGTAGGGGAGGGGCAGGGGGAGTGCAGAGGGGTGTAAGTGTAAGGGTGTAAAGAGGGGTAGGGTGCAGAGAGGGAAGGGTGCAAAGAAGGTGGGGTATAAAGGGGAAGAGGGACGAGTGCGTAGGGGCACAAGGGGATGGCAGTTGGTGTATAGTAGAAGGACGATCAGGCCAGTCCGTCATTAGATCATCAAAGCCCGTTGTTTCGATTTTGTATACTGCCTTTCACTTGCACAACACAATGTTTTACTTATTGCCTTCTAAGGATGTACACTGATCGTACGGTTGTTACAAAGAAGGGCAGTTTTTGACAAGTCAACCCTGTCTCCGTGTGTCTTGTTTTTAAACTTTAAATATCAATCTTCGGCCCAGCCTTTGTATTTTGATGCTGTCATGATTACAGGTCTGTAGGCACGCTGATGGTTCCCTTCACCGCGATATCGTCTGCCCCGTGGACGTACCATCCCAGCCAGGAGGGTCCCTCCCAGACATACAGACCACACAGTATGCCATCAACCTCTTGCGACAGCTAGCGAACCAGCCACACGATGCATCCAAGCCTTTCTTCCTAGCCATAGGCTTCCATAAGCCACACATCCCTTTGAAATTCCCTAGACAGTACCTAGAGCTCTACCCACTGGATTCAATTCCATCGGTTCCAGACCCGCACTTACCGCTAGACCTGCCATCTGTTGCTTACGAGCCATGGAGTGATATACGTGAGAGGGAGGACATATCTTGGCTAAATCTCTCGTTCCCCTACGAACCGATTCCTGGGTATTACGCCTTGAAGATTCGTCAAAGTTATTATGCTGCGGTCAGCTATATGGATGGTCTAGTCGGGCAAGTGCTGGCGGCGCTTGATGTGAATGGTTTCAAGGAAAACACTGTGATTGTATTTCTAGGTGACCACGGTAAGCTTAACGACGACCAGACAATAACGCTATTTAGTGGTTAGCAATGATAAACGATGATCAATCTGCTACTGGCAGTAACGCTTGATAAAAGATTGTGGTAATATGATGATGATGACGATGATTTGCATGATTGATGGTATTGGTGATGAACAGAGTTACTTCTTGGCGATGATGGTTATCCTACCTATTTCCCATAAACAGGCTGGGCACTCGGAGAGCACAACGAGTGGGCAAAATACAGCAACTTTCGCGTCACCACTAACGTGCCTCTGATTGTACACGCGCCTGGTGTTACCATGACAACAAGTGACGCAGGAATGGTATCCAATGGGCTGGTAGAGCTAGTGGATCTCATGCCGACGCTGGCGGAAGTCTGCGGGCTCAGTGTGCCAGGTGATCTATGGAGAATTGGGTTCTACATCAGAACCTTAATTTTGAAGTATTCCACCGTATTACTCGGAAGTCGCGTGACCCATCTCAACCTATTCATCGAACGTTGCGTGAATCATTAATCCTAATGCTCAGATGGCCTGTGACCAAATAATCCCTATCAATTGATCGTTGCGTTACCCATTCCACCCTCTATTACTAACTCTTATTTTGCCCACTTTTAAACACAGAGGTTGCGTGACCAATTCCACCCTCTATTACTCAGACGTTGCGTGACACATTCCGCCCTCTATTACTCAGACGTTGCGTGACACATATCGCCGACTTTTGCACACAGAGGTTGCGTGACCCATTTCGCCATCTATTACTCAGACCGTTGCGTGACACATTCCGCCCTATTGATCGGATGGCTTGTGAGGTGTATTTATCGCCATAGATCGATGCCCGGATGACTCGTCTAAAGTGACCGTTTGCACGGAGGGACTCAGCTTCTATCCTCTCCTGAAGAACCCCTCAAGGCCATGGAAAAAGGCAGTATTCAGCCAATACCCCAGGTAAGCATAGCAAATCAGGCGTAGTAATTAGCTTGACAGGATATACCGATGATGCTGGCATCAGAATGATGTAAGTGGTATGGGTTATTTAGACATTTAGCAACTCGTTTCCAGAATTAACCACAAACCGCGGTTAGCCATTACCGGTTTGCGGTTTGTCGTCCTGGCGAAAACGTAGTTTAGCACATTTGGTGGGAAATGTGGCATTTTGCGGGGAAAAATGCAAAAGGTGCTCTACTTCAACCGAGCCAACTTCAACCGAGTGAGACAATTTGTAATTGTACAAATTGTCAATGAAAATATATTATTTCAAGAGTCAAATGATTAAGATCACTAATTCTTGGTCTCAGTGAGCTCATAGAAAATTTGAGGGGAAAACTGCTGAGGAAAATCACTTACCGCTAGACGGTGCTCCCGAGGTCAAACGCGAACCGCAGACTGCAAACTTGACCGCAAGGTCTTGTCACGTGACACCCAGATGTTTGACGTTTCCGAGAAAAAACGCGGTGCTAAATGTCTCTAATGACCTGCCTCCCAGCCCCTAGGTTCCGAGTACTACGAATAGTTATTTCAATGTTTATTGCCAGGCCCTCACAAATCCCTGGTGACAACAGCTGCCAGCCTTTACCCAAAGACATCAGCATCATGGGGTACTCCCTGCAAACAGCACAAGGCCGCTACTCAGAGTGGGTGCGGTTTGATCCTGTCTTGAGCCGTGCCAACTTGTCCGAGGTGTTGGCGCGTGAATTTTATCTGAGCCCACGAGAAGACATCAATGTAGCAGCGATACCGTTGTACGCTCGGCTAGTGCAAGAGCTTTCTGTTTTGCTAAGAAAAGGGTGGAGGGGCGCTTTGCCGTAAAAGTGAGATTATGATAGAGACGATGATGGTGGCGTAAATGCTGACGCTGATGACTATGTACTGTTGAACGTGCGATTTTAGAAACTATGCTTGAATTTCATTGCAAGGCCTCAGCTAAACCAATTACTGTAATTGTGAAACCTAAGAGCTATAATAAAACAAGCTGGCTTGGGGGGGATGTAAGCCTGTAGTCTGGTAGCGACATAGGGTGGGGGTGAGGTGGCGGAAAATTGGGAGAAAATAGTCAAAACTTTTAGCTAGTAATACAATGTTTTTTTCATTAAACCCAACCATTTTTTTTCTCCAATGGGAAGTATATCAGCTTTGAAACAACAACATAACATACATTTTTTTTAATCAATGATTTTCACCAATTTTCAAGACCATGCACTTATATATAAAATCAAAATCTTACCATAACCATGACATCTTTACCCATTAAAGTATCTTTAGTAAAAACATATCTACAGTGTTTTAACTATAATATAAATTGTAATACAAACTGTAATCACAATACCAGGAAAAAAATTGAATGCTTAATCTTTGACCTTTGTAGCTCTTAAGTACATACATATAATTAAGTTCGACATAAATCGGACAAAAAAAAGATAAAGATAAGACAAAAAAAGTGTTAAGATTCTAAAATTTGGTTTAAAGAATAATTTAAGAAGCAAACAATGCATTTGCACCATTTTAGAACAAATTGCAAAAATAATAATATATCAATACCAATTGTGATTATAGAAATGAAGTCTAAAATGTAAGAGGCAAGGAAAAATTGTTATTTACAGCGAGTACAGATTTTGCAGTTAAAAACGGTAAATATTTATACAGCAAATGCAGCTTATAAAGTACACCTTCATGGAAGGAATCTTTCTTGGCAAATAAAACACCCTAGCAGTAGACACCAAACGCTCTGTCACCCAGAGAACAAGTGTGATTTCTGTATCTCAAACACAAGACTTTGGTATAACAGTGAAGCTCTGTTTTGAACAGCCTATCTTATTAGACTGTCTTAACTTAATTGGAGTGCAATAAAAATAACCAAATGTTGGTTGATATACCAGTTCTTAGTGAATGAGACACAAGCTATTCACAAAGTTATACTTTATAAATAGCCTGAGTATGTAACCAAAGATAAGTGTTAGAAAGTTATAGAAAATACTAAGCATGATAAAAAAGCAAGCTTTTGTAAAGTATGATAAATGCAGATAGATATTTACAATGTACATAAGGCAATGCTTGTCTACCTGAAAAATCCACTATACCTTCTTGAATCTCAATACAAGATCCACTCTTATTGGTTGCTAGCTGATGAATGGCAGTTGGATGTGTTTTGCATAAAAGCAGCTGAATGTCTTCACTGTAGATGTCCACATAGGGCCAAGCACTTGTATGGGTTTTCAGGATAATGCGACAAGCCTGAGAAGCATTCGTCCATGGCCACATCCATGCCAGCATCACTGGGCTGTGTTACAGGGTATTGTCCATTTGCTTCCATCATTGCAATTAAGCTGTCTTGTGTTGAAGTGTTATTTGAAGGGACTAAGTTTAATGGTGTTCTAGAATACTCCAAATGAAATTCTCCCTCAACATCAGCTGCAAATTCAAAAGACTTGTTTAGTAAACAATGCAACAATGGCTGAATTACTACTAACTGGAGAATAAATAAATAACTGCGGTAACGCAGTTTAGCAATTAATTTAAGTACATTTTGTCTTCACTGGCGAAGGAGAGTTTGTGTCTTGGCCCCAGTCCAGGTTTCCTCCCATGCGGGGGTTTTTCCTGGCCTCCCTGGCACTTCTCTTAATTTTTGTAATCATTTATTTCAATTATTTATATTTATAAGCCCTGCGTTTAGGGCTCTTGTTTTGGCGTGTACGAAGATTTCAGTATTTTATTATATCGTTTATTTAAGAACCTTTAGCATTTAGAAAGTTTAATTATTTATTTCCGAATTTTGTAAGTAATAAGAATGTATCTTAGTCGCTTACACGGTCGAAATACAATGTTCTCCATGTATTTGTACGTATGTGTGTTATTCCGAAGATAAGGGTAGAATATATTTTTAATAGATCAACTGGCATGGCAATGCATGTATAATAATAATTAAAGAAGAAATGCCATCAGTCAAAATAGCAAACAAAATTGCCTTTTAAGGATATGGTTGACTAGGTATCACTTACGTGTGTGCCAATTTAGTAAAACTACTTCAGTATCAGGATTAGAAAATCTATATTTGAATAACTTTTAAATTCACTCCCCAGTTCTCATTATTACTTAACTTAATGTATGTATCTGACAATCAAAGCATAAAGCCACAGAATTGTCTCATGCTACAGCTATCAGACCTTTTTGCCTCGAGGGCAATTGCTATGTACAGTACTCTACCATTTATCAAAGGGTGGTCAAAACAGAGCGCACACACAATAACATTAGAATTGCTGTGAAGTCAAACAACTGGGGCAAAGACTCACAAATGCACAAAGAATTTATACTTTTGCCCAGAATAATTTTCCGGGTTTTTTTTTTTTTTCTGATATTCTAGAGCCCAATACTACTGGATTTAGACATTTTCGAAACAAAACAGGCATACTTACTGGGCTTCATGTGTCCAGAGATGAACCGTGAGGCAGTTTGGGGACTGGAATAGGCTCACTGACAGAATGCCTTTTAGTGAAATTTGCCAAAAAAAACCCTGATTTCTTAAAACACTCCCTGATTTTACCTCCACTTTAAAGCTCAGATATTTGTCCTATGGAAATTACTTTCCAACACAAAAAAGGCATCTTCTATACATTTTGTGGCCCTTATATTTTAGTCATTTTTGCTAGCACAGAGCTTTGAATTTTGAAGAATATCATCCTGGAAATTGATCTCAAAGTGCTCAAATTTTATGTATCCTTTTCCAGAGAGCCAATCTACTCCATCAAAGCAAACAATCTTGCTTGAATGTATTGCAAACAGAATTCTGAGTTACTTGTAGTGGATAGTACTGATTTCGCTTGTTGGCAATTCAGAATTGAGGAATTTCACTAGGTGTTCGGGGAGATGGTTTATATGACATCACAGCTCTTAACATCCACAAATTAACACATCAACTACAAAACTAACAGTTCCTACCAGTTCTAGCACGCTTGAAACCATGTCCCTCTGCCTCCTCATCATCTCTACAGCGCTTGCTAGCTCTGATGGAAGTACCTGAAATAAGAGAAAAAAAATTGTACTGTGAAACATCAAGAAAGTGGATAAGACAACTGAACAACTTATAAGAGAAGCCACAACAGGGAGTACACAAAATGGTAGGATTTCTCTAAATTCTTAAAGGCAGCAAAAATAAGACAAAATGGGGTAAGGGGGGGTAAGTGTAAAGGCCAAGTTACCAGAGGCAACCGTTTTCCTGCAGGTTGCAACACAATATTTGGTGTGTTGTAAGTTTAATAAAACAATAGCATCCCCTTTTTACAACTTGCAGCACATTTTTTTTGTTGTGTTGCAGGTTGCAAGAAAGAGTAAAGTTGGTTTCGATTTTCACAAATTACTAGAAAATGCACCCTGTGTATCATGTTTTTTAGAACTGGATTTTTTTTGCTTGGTGTCATTGCATTGCAAACTGCAAAAAAAAAAGGCCTTGTGTAACATGACCTTATTTGTGACAAACAGACAAACCTGAAGGTGAAAAAAGGGCTGCTCTGAAATACTGAAGGCATTGTTCATGGCCAAGGGAGTTTGCAACATCATAGGGCAACTGTTGACTGCTGTTTGGAACACTGTAATGATCAAAAAGGAGGACTACTATCAGGCAAGGTATCAATTTTATGGTTTTACAGAGATGTCCTTTATGCTAATTCTAACGAGTGTGACATAATAGCTCAGTGGTTCCAGGCCTTGCCTCTGAAGCAAGAGAAACCATGTCACTACAGGTCAATCTGTGTATAAATCTGGCTCTCTAATCTGAGTCTTCTAATATAAATATGTTTAGCTGGTGGTCCTGTCTCTCACTCAACATTATTAACCTGTACTTGGGGACATAAAAGAACTACATTGTAAACTTCATGTGGCAGTCCATATCCTACACACTGACAATTGAAGTCTATCTCATTTGAAGTGCATTTGTTCATGTTTTACAATGTTAATTTGTGCTATACAAAACACTGAAAATTTTTAACATCTCATTTCAAGCAAAAAAGACACTAACTTCATGGGTGCTCCATAATGCTGTAGCAGTGTAAGGCATTCCACACTTCCGCCACGTACAGCCTTATGAACCACAGTCTCTCCTAAACTGTCCTATAAACAAAAAGCATGGTTCAGGGAGGCAGGCAAATGAGAAAGAATGGCTAACTGGTTCAGTGATAGAAATATCTTATGCATGTAAGTAAGCTTTTCTTAATAATTATCATGTTAATAAGCTTCATATATAATATTTTACTACCCTATTTGAGCTCAAACTAAATAAATGAGATAACAGTTTTTTTATGAACTAAGGAAGTTGATGTGCATTTTTAACCTTTATTTTTATTCATGTGATTGAATTAACTAAAAATTTCATCCAATAATCGATGATTTGAAAGCAGTGATCAAAAGGCAAAAATTATATTATGTATAAGGAAAAAACAAAAGGAACACGTACATAGGGCAATCTCATTTTCTATGTACAAGTGTGTTGTGAGATCTGTACCTGCTTATCAAGCGAGACACCATTCTCAAGAAGCCAATGAAGAACATCAACATGACCTGCAAATGCTGCAAGGTGAGCTACGGTCTGCTTTAACCTGCCATCAGCAACATCAAGACTATAACCACTCTGCTGAAGTCTCTTTAAACATGGTAACTGGAGAAAAACAAGCAACCATACAAACCAATGTCACTTGATAATCACCCTAGTTAACACTAATTGACTGTCCATAGAATATAATACAACTGATATTTGATTTGATCCCCCATAAACCCTATTTCTTGCCTTCTCAACAACCCTAGAAACCACGATCACTTCGGAAATGAAAGTCAAAACAAAATTATCATGGTGTACAAACCCAAAATGTATCTTGTGGTTGCGAGGGCTCATACCAGGCAAGAGAAACACAAAAGACATTATCGTTCTATCTATCCTGATTTTGAAATACATCTATTTGAAACCGACCCTCAGTCTTTTTTCTGATCAAGAGCTATTAGCCCGATGACCGTTTGAAAACTCGTTCGTTGGTATAAATCATTAGAGATCGAATATCTTTGGCCATTGGACGCACATGTTGATCTTTTTAGGGGAATTTAAATTGAGAAATAAAAATAAGCCTCAGGAAAACCCGGTGAATAAAAGGTAAATAAAAATCAAGCATTAGCCTTAATATACTTAATTGGTTATCCTGCAAGAAAAAAATTAAAACAAAATCGAAAATATTGTACTAGAATGGTTTCCAAAAAGTCGAAAAACCCGCCGCAAACATTGATATGTAAAATGTCACGAAACATAAACTCGACAAAAATAATAAAGTACAAAAAGTATTACCAATTGGGGATTCGAAATAACAGAGTAATATAAAGCAGAATAACTTTATTGAATGACATAGCTAGATGGGTATTTTCGGTTTAAAGTATAATAAACAGAAAACGCTAACACACAACAGACAGTAGACTTGGACGCGGAAAGTCAATATGAAGAAGTAGCAAAACTTGTAGCCAAGTTTACTACTTTAGAATCTGAAAACTTTTTGATAATTCAGACACTATATTTTTTGATCTAACGTATCAACAGTGCGTAAGAATCAATTAAAATTTTAGCGGTTATCAAGGCGCTCCAGCGATCATTGATCGTAGTGAAAACTTGGCCGGCACTCAAAAACAAACAACGCGTGCAAAGGTTTCGAGAACTTCGCTTTGGTTATAATAAGAACCCGGCTTACCTTGCCAAAATATGCAGCCCAATGTCCCGGAGTCCACATTAAGAACTGGTCGGGTTCATTTATGGCGCGAAAAACACCAAGTCTATCGCCTTGGATAACAAGATAAGTCAAGCTTTGTATGTCTCCGTCTCGGCAAGCGCGGTGTAAGGGAGCTAGCGGGTATTCCGACCACGGCGAACGCAAAATGCACTCATTTAGATGTTGTTTTGTCAAAAATCCACCCTCGGCACCCATAATTATAAAAAAAGAACTACAACGCTGGAAATAGATGTAACGCGAAGCGCTTTTTGAAGGTGTTAAACCAAGAACAACCGTTTCCAAAGCGGTCTCAAGACAATGATCAATTTTTTTAGCGCATCGCAGCCATGTGTTCACTTTTGACACTCTTTTAGCGGAAGCCAATGTAGTGCATGACCAATCAGCATTCAGTAAAACTACATTCTGTCAAATGTCAGCCAATCAGAAAAGCATATAAAAATTTTGCATTTCGAGGGCTTCCCTGAGTTGCCGCGCTTGGGGAGATTTATTTTCCATCCGGGGTACCAAAATAAGTTTATGGGCTAAAAACTGACAGCCAATCAGAGCTTTTGATCTCCAAGTGACAGTCGTTTGACCAATCAGAAGTGCTAATCAAATTCTCTTCCTTCGGCGGATGTTTATTGGTTGATTTCCGTCATGAATAATTAACGGCGGAGAAAGCTTCAACCGACCACCGTGCAAAAATTCAAACTGATTTTGAGTCGAGCGGGAAATTTTCCTTGGGAATCACAAAGGATAAAAAGAAAATATGTCCGAAATCAACGTCGGAATCACTGACCACAAATCTACCAAGTAAGAATTGCATTTTTTTCTATTTCAAAGAAATACTTTCTTTCAAAAGTCACTGAAATGCCCCTCTCATTCTATTTGACGGAGACGAGATTCTCTTGAATAGCTTGTGACAAAGGGTTTAGTTATTGTTAAAATCATACCTGACTTCATAGGTTTAAATGCTACCTGTTCGCTTATCTTCGCCGAATGTCTACTCGTGGCTTCAGCAAAATCGCTTATTTGTTAGGGGAGCGCGTGTTCGGGCTAAGTTTTGCTGGTTTCTCATCTTATTTGAATATTGTACAAGTAACGTTTGAACAAGCGCATTCCGTCAAAGTACTTATGTACCAAAACACTAGAGTAAACCGAACAAAATAATGTGCTTTATAGAAAATAACCCTTCCATACGTGTGTAATTTGTAATCAATACGCAAATGAAGTTCCATTTGGGGAAGGTTTTGAACTCGTGGTCGTAAAAACGAATTTCAAAACCGATCGAGTCGCATGCTGCCTTTTGGACAATACGTCTCGGTTGAAGCCCACGATCCCTTTGTTTGTGACAGAAAGTTTATTCCAAAGATTGTATGGATAAGTATATATTCATGTTTTTGCCGCATTTGTGTTAAAAAGTCTCTATCAAAGAACGATAGGCACGGATTACTACTCCAGATGTCAGGCAAAATTCGTGTTTAGCATTTCATCTGGGAATCGTATTCGGTCCAACCTCGTTCATCAATAATTTAGCCTGCTCCCACCGAATGAATTACATTGTTAGAAATTCATTTTGCGCTCTCCCGAAGCACCTGTGTCCAACTCTGCAATTGAAATGGAAATTAAAGCATTTGACGCGAACAATAACATTAGACCCGCTTGAAATAACCTGCGCGAACGATCCGCTGTAAAACCCTACTTTTGAAAAATCATGTCTCGTCATACAAGGTATTTCAATATGCATAATACTGGTGATATCTTAACTAACTAAGTTTTTTTTCTAAACAATTACAACCCCCTGTTATTTCAAATCGCTACCCAAATCTGATCTCTTGTTACGCAGAGGAAACCATTCTTAGTGCTTAGCTATCGACACCATGTTCATTTCACTAGGTCTGGTTTCACGTCTGACTAATCTAACACCCCTTCAAGTATTATTTTCGACTTTTACAGCCCCTATGACACGGAAAAGAGTAATTTGCGGAGTTTCTTTTGTTTGAGTCAAGTTCTTAACTTGAGGTGTGGTATGTAGTATTATAGTGGTGCAACGAAACACTAACGATCTTTATTTTCTGAAACGTTTCTGCGACCACAATGATATCAAATTACAATTCCATTTATAGTCTCCTCAGCTTATTTAAAGTTCAGGTATGGAATTTTCTAGCGGTACTTGATCATAATCCATGTTGTCTTATACTTACTGGGTATTCTATTCTGGCTTTGTCTTTTTTTGTATTGTATTCCTTGTTTTGGAAATTGCATTATTCCTAACTCCCTTAGGGTATCTTAACTCTTAAAATATCTTTGAAGAGAGATGCATATTTTAACATTCTTAAAAAGTAGCTCTTTTTGAAAGTTTTCTAGTCGAGTGATTGTTTGGAAAGACTCTGAACACTCCTTTTGAGTTTATTTTACGTTTTATTTATTTTTATTATAAACGTAAAAGGAGTGTCAGAGTCTTTCCAAACAATCACTCAACTAGAAAACTTTCAAATAAGAGCTACTTTTTAAGAATGTTAAAATATGCATCTCTCTTCACAAATATTTTAAGCGTTGAGATACCCTAAGGGAGTAAGGAATAATGCAATTTCCAAAACATTTTCCTTCTCCAAAGATTGTTAAAAAACTTTTATGTATTTATCTTTTTCTTGAAAAAAAAAATGTATACACACTCATCGAAAGTCACCTAAAAGATGCTCTTGGGGAAAGAGTCTCGATGTGTACATGTCATGCTCATAATAATCATCCCATATTTATTCAAAATCATTCAAGGCAGCCCCCTTCACACTTTGAATAAGAAGAATCATGAAAGAAGTTGCCTAGTAGCAGCTAAGATGTTTTGACAAAGCAAATTTATGCTATCACTCCTTGTCTATGGCATTATTTATGTTATGACATCCACGTTTTCACACTTAAGTAGCTGACAGGTACTGAAACAAGTCGCAGTTGCATTTAATTAGACCAATCTCAAGTTTATAACATATTTGCTAAACAAATTTTATTTTCATTTAAATGAATAACTTGGCCATCTTAATTATTACTGTTTTAAGCATGTTTTTATGCCAGTAGTTTTCACAAGGCTTAGGTGGGTAGTATTAGTGTCACATTTTAAAAGGACCAATTAAAAAATGCACCATCCTAAGTTTTTACTTCTCGATGTTTAACAATTTTGTTTAATCAATTGAAAGGGTTTAGGGAGTACCTTTCCTGTTTAGCCTTTTCATACAGGTGCTACTCTAATACTGTTAGATCCCTTGGTTATTTTTCTGGTAACCCATGAGTGTGTATTGTTTTGCATGGCACCTGTTGCTTGTGACAATATGGCTACTTAAGTATCTATTGTGCCAAACAACGACATGTAAACAAAAGCTCTGTTGACATAGTAAAACCCTTGTATTATCATGCTATTCACAAAAAGATGTTGACAAAGTCATGAAATACTCAGACCCATGTACTATAAGGTTTGTTGGAAAACTTTCGCCTTTAAAAAAATCCATTTTTATATTGCAAACATATTTTCATTGCCAAGTATCTCTATCCTTATAATGCATTATGAAACTCACTCAAGGATAATAAACAATTAAAATCAATGAAGGTTTCTAATTTGGTGAAGTAGGTAATGAAAAGATAGCTAAGCTAATGGTGTGAAATAAGAAGATCCATAAATAGTTTGAGTTTGAAGGAGTAATTAAAAGGACTGTAGAATAGGTAAAAAACACACACAAAGAAACTAGGCTAAGTTTGAGTTTCCCTGCTAGCAGAGACCTCTTTTTTCTGTATTTTGTTTGCTTGGCTGCCATTCTCTTCTTCCAAATGCCAGCCTAGTGAAATATAGAGAAAATAGGCCTCTGCTAGCAGGAAAAGTTTGGGTCAGCAGGAAATTCAAGTTTTCTGAATTCAGACTAGTAGGGTTGTGCTGTATTTTAGATCTCTCCATCTAGAAGTGACAAATTCTCATGTCTTGCCTTCTATGTTTTTTTCCAGGGTTCTTGCTCCCCCTGGGGGAAAAGACTCCATATCGTTTGGTGTATCTGATCTAGGGGAGAACTCTGCACATGTCAAGGCATGCCAGGTTGAGAGAAACAAGTCCAATATCTTTGTAGGTGGTGACCTGAACCTACCTCACAAGGGCAATGCAAAATCCTGCCAAGAAGCACGACAGAGGTCCCAAGTATTCACAGCTCCTAATGAGCCATTACCAGTTAAACCAAGCACAGCTCATGGGAAAAATTCAGGGGACATTATCAGAGCTAATAGTCAGGACGAACCTCAGAGAACGTCTGTCAGAACCCATGCTCCACCAGGTGGTGCCTCGCACATAGTTCTGGGGTGAATGACTGCAGAATATGAACAATTTAGCCAGTTAAGCATCTCAGTGCTGCAGCAGACAATCTTAAATTATCCCCATATATGTAATCATGAATAATCCATAGCTCACATTTATAGTAGAAAACTACTTTTTTTTCTTTAAATTTTGTCTTATCCACCTCACAATTTTTTATGTATTTCCCCTTATTTTTTTCTAAAGTCGACTTTTTTGTTTTAAATTTATTTTATATAATGAAAGTTAAAATTGGTATTTTTCTCACAAACACAATAGAGCTTGTTTTATCTTGGATTGTAACAAAAAAGCAGACAATGTCATTCCAGGCAAGTCTATTTCAAAATGTAGAATATTGTGGGAATAGAATAATGGGCCCTAAGAGAATAATGTATAGCACAAGAAGTTATGCCTTTCTGCTTGTTGCTGAACTTATGGCCATGTCACATGACTTTTATGGCACAAATTCTAAGATAGAGCAGGTGGAGTAGTACATGGCGGAAACTGCTCTTGCTCACGCTGTTTTCTTGCAATACAATGTATTTGTTGTTTTGCTTTTGTGAATGATGATTAAGCATGTGATGTGCCACTAATAATTGCAATCTTATTTCAAAAGAACCAGAAAACTCAGGTGACATGGCCTGTAAGTTGTATATTATATATATAGCTACCCAATTATATTATTTCAGGCTGTGTGATCACTTTTTAACTAGTTCCTGATAATCTAAGACGAGCAGCAAAACATGACACTGCTTGTCTCAGATTTGGTATTTTAGGGTAGTTTAATATAAATAAAGAGTGGTCCTACTAGAAGTATTTCTGATTGCTAGCCTCTGCAGGATATTTATAATGTACAGTGACTACCAGTCTTTTGACTGATATTACAGCAACAGACAACTTGATAATATGTAAACGGTGTGCCAATGTAAAATAAATGCACATATTTACCAGGATTTGAGGGCATTTTTCTTTATCTCTTACTCAAATTGTAAGCAGCAGTGGAAGTGGTGGACTCAGGGGGGACCTCACTCAGAAATAACTGGAAGCTGATTTCCACATTGAAGATTTGGAAATGTCCTTTCCAGAGCAGGAAGTATATGATATTTTGGCCATGTTTGAGTTACGATCAGGTTAAAGTTGCCAGATTATACATTTATGAATGAGCGTTTTATTTTAATATAAAGGGTCTATTACTTTTTCAAAAGTCCTTGAAAAGGTCATTAAAAGTCCAGGGGTTTTTAAGAAGCCCTGTGTCCTGTGATATAATGTGGAGCATTTATAGCCAGGTTTACCTCAAGGTTGCATGCAATCCATTCTTAGACTAGGAGAGAGACTGAATAGAACAGGTTTTTTATAGCCTGGAACAAAGCCAAGAATTACCCTTTGTACCAGAGCCTCGAAACCTTCCTCGCCCAATGACGCTCAGCCAAAATGTCGCGACGAGCGTCACCGGGCGAGAGAAGTTTGGGGAGGCTCTGGTACCCAGGGTTAGCCAAGAGTGAACCCAACAAAGGAAAGCTTAACAAAATCATTGATATAGTTTTTCCCACCAGACAAAAATATATGTGAGATCGTTCTTGAAAAAGTTGATTATACCAAATAAGACATTAGTACAAGTCCAACGAACAGCCATCCTCAAAACAGATTGGCATTATTTACAAACATTAAAGGTCCTGCCCTCCTCATGAAACATTGACTTATCGCATCCTTTCATACGTGGTTTATACTCACCTAAATAGTACTATAAATCATACAACACATGGAAGAGAGAAATAAAAAAAAAATTCCGGCTGACCATTGCAACATTTCTCACGTCAATTACTCCCTCCTAAACATCAGCTTGTCTGCCAATATCAAGTAGAGCCCAACTCTCCTCTCCATTGCTTAGCAGCCGCGCTCTCATTGTGTATGTTTTGTTTCGTTTTGAAAGTAAAAACATTTTCGTCGGTGAATGACCTTCGAAGAACTAATGATATATGGTTCCTAAAATGAACTTTCGGCGTCTGTTCCAAGACTTTAACCCCAGGTAACTACACATTGGTGGTTTCAGCCGTTGATATTGTGTTTCGTGCTGAATTCATACAATAAATTTTGGGTTATTTTTGATCACATGTCTCTCTTTGACAGCAAATTCCTCTTATTTCTGATGCTGTTCGTATTTTCCATCCTTCTTGCTCTGAGGCTTGATGGCACGATTCGGTGGAGTTATTGGGCTGTATTCACACCAGTTTGGATATGGAAAATGATGGTTATTTCAGGTGCAATGACTGGGATATGTTTTTGGATAAAACATCCAGAGTATAGGTAAATAAGATAAGCTTATAGGAAATTTGTCGCGTTAAACACGTGTGAAAAATAAATAACGATCTGTAAATATAAACACAGTGAATTTTCGACCCATAGATCCAAATGTCCAGGTCAAGCCTTGAAAGGGATATCTGTAAATCGTAAAGCGTTAGCATTAAGACATAATTTCCTCCATCTAAAAGGAGAAACCGCTATATTATATTAAGTGCTTAATAGTAAGTAAAGTATAACTTATCGGTTAGACGGACATGCTCTACCTACCGAGAAATAAGATGACAATCTTTTATTATTTTTATTTTTTTATCCACAGGGGTAGAAGTGAAGTATAAAATGAGAAATGAGACTTTTTTGTTGGCAGAATACACCTCATCCCCTTGCTACATGTAAACAAAAAAACTTGTCCACGCGTCCCCATGCTAACCTGTCCCCAGTTCTCCACATCAACTCATCCCCACATTAACTCATTACCATTGCCAACTCATCCTCGCATCAAATTGTTCTCACATCAATTCCTTTACCGTAAATGATCTAATAAATGCCTCCTATCTAATAAGCACCCCCCTAAGCTTACATGTTTGTAATGAACGCCCCTCTCTAACAAAAGCTCCCCTCTATTTCATGCTCGCCCCAACCCTCCCTCCCAGCTTAAAAACAAACGACAAAGGAATTTCGGTAATTGGGTGAGACTTGGTTAATGTCGAGAAACGCTTGCTACACAGGCATAATTAAACATGATCCTGGCTGAGACTAGAACCCCACTGCACTTGGTTTTAAAAAAGGCCCCTCTCTAATAAACACCTCCTATCTATTGAACGCCCCTCTCGGCCCATTGAAATTTAATAAACGCCCAGGCTGTTCATTGGATCATTTACGGTATGCATCAGCTCGTCCCTGCATCAACTTGTCAACACGTCCTCACATCCTAACATCAACTTGTCGTCTTGTCAACGCAACTTCTGACTGAGATTGGTGCTGTTTGGATTTAATCTAAGCATTGTAGTGCAATAACAAGCTCATAATAGGGGTTTTGTTGAAATTGTAGTTGGCAAATTTAGAGGCAATACCTCCTTCCCTACAAGAATTGCTATATCAAAGCTGATAATGTTGTCTAATTGTTTTGGAAAATAGTAGATTAAGGATAGTCATTGATAGATTAGTATAGAAGGATGTTAGTTGATGAGAGTGGGGTATAATATTTTAAGCTGGGCTATGACACTTTTTAACGAGGATTTGAATGACGATGCATTGACACTCTTTGTTATAAATCCGAAGAGTTGACACAGCAATGCGCTGATACTCTTTGTTATAATTCGGAAGAGTTGACATGATGACTTGTTGACACTTTGCTAAATATATTGGTACTGGCGTTGACAATAAGCTTTCAGTGGTTATCTTTCAGTCGGGGATATCCTGCTATCTAGCCTGAAGTATCATAGTATTGAATAATGACAATCTTTTACTTTCCATCCACAGAGGTGAAGGAGAAAGCCACGTAGAGTTCAAAGCCATGATAATTTGCCTTATTCTTCATTTGCTGCTACTTATATTTGAGCTTCTTGTATGCATCAACCTTGGAGGGAGGAATTATCAATGGAGGATCATGTTTATGCCTCTGTATGTCCTTTCATCGCTGTCAATCATAGCTTGTGTATGGGGATTTAGACATGACAGATCAGTAGAGGTATGTTGTTAAGGACCGTCATTGTTTATATACAATATGGCACATACACAGTGGGACATGCGTGCACCCTTCCCATGAACATCAATAAATTTTGGGTTATTTATCATCAGATTTTAAGATCTTAATCTTATTTCTGTCCCTTGTTTTTATTCCCCCAAAATAAGTAATGTTTTTATTATAATGCTTTTGTTTTCACAGCTTGAAACTGTGTTTTCAGTGAATATATTGCAGTTCATATTCCTTGCTCTAAAGCTAGATGATGTCATCAAGTGGCGCTGGGTGGTAAGTTGCATCGAGCATTTAGCCATTCAAACCTTTACAGGACAAGCAAGGATGTAAAAGAATGTAAAATGGAGGGTGTTGGTTTGGTCATTTAATGGACCATTTTCTTTTTTATCTATAATAATTTTCTAATGAATCACCACAGCTCTCCTAAATGCTGTCTTTTCTGAAACCAAATTGATTCCAAAATTGTTTACACTGCTATTCTGGGTCTGTATGACCTGGAATTGACTTGTTTGGCTTCGGGGTGAAAAGACTTATAAAAAACCATCTGACTTTGGGGAGAGGAGTGTTGACTGGCCCTCCCCTCGTGAATTTTCCCCTGGATCTCCCAGAATGCTTTGCAATACGTAAAGATATTTTCGTGGTTGTACAATCCTTCAAGGAATGGACATTGTGTTTTGAGGCCAAGGAAATGTACCTGGAGAATCAGAATAAAGGTATCTATTGTGTCTTGAGCTGTGTTTGCTGATCTCTCTCCCTTGTGTGGTATTTTGAGCATTTTATTGAGAGGGGTGATTCTGCTTTTCTCTCCTTGTTCGATTTGAGATTTGTCAAAGAACCTGTGCTATTATTTGGCTTAAGAGTAGATGCCAACACCTTGGTTGGATGCATATCTGCAAGACCATTTATCCCTTAGACTGATGCCTGAGTATCTTCATCATGTTGTGTTTATTTTGAATTTATGAATTTTTTGGGTTGTGGGTACTTTCCAAAGCCGGTACGGGCCGGTTGAGGGGTCAATGTGTTAATGTTCTTTTAGTTGAGCATGACTTTCAGTCGAGTTGGATAGTTCTTCCGAAAACCTCCCTGGCTAAGAGTCTGCTTTAAGACTTTAAGACAAGGAAACTACCATTTTGCTTAGAAACATTTATCTACTGGTTAGAAGCATTTTGCATTGTCTTTTTTAATGCTTTATCATTTTTTAATCCAGCAAAACTGTACTAGGTGGAAAGAAAAATTAATTGTCCTCCTACAAAAGGCATACCAAGGCCTTTGTCCTGCTGTCCTGCGATGAGGAGTATCTATGGCACTGATGAAGCCCTAGTCATGCTCATACAACTTGATTTTGTGATAACTAATTTTTAGCCTTCTTTTGCATAGGTGGTGTTTGTTCCCATGTGGATCGTGCTGTCGCTATTATGTCTGTTAGTTCTCTATTACGTCATCTGGTCCATAATATTTGTACGGACGACAGAGGTATTACCTGCTCAGCGCCAGGGGCATGTCATGGTTGCCATAGCATCTGTTCTCCTGGTCATACCACTCCTTACATTCCAGGTAAAGGTTCCTTACATTCCAGTGAAGGCTGCATTCTAGGTAATATTTTTCATGATTTCTTTTCAACTTATATTTATTTAGAAGTTGGGTGTTTAGAGTTTAACCCTGCATATAGAATAAACTTTTTAAACTTGGTAAACTTGTTCCTTTTTGTATCAAAATTTTGGCTTTGTTTTACCCCTTCCATAATACGTTAAGTTGCAGTTTTCTATTAGCGAGCAGTTCCTATGTTTGTGTGTAACATGCCTTGATATGTTGTAGATAATTTTGAGCAATTGGCTGGACAAAGTCAATCAGGACATGTTTGTTGGTGTTATGGCTCCTCTACAAATATCCCTGCTGAGTCTACTGACCACATCATTTTACCATAAGGGCGGAAATCACTGTAAGTAATGCAGTAACCCTGCAGCTTTCAACATCCATTACTAACAAAATACAGTATAATGTGTGAGTGCAGCATTCATCTAACAGTGGCTCAATTCTTTTTGTTGCCATTTTCTTCAGAACTGTAGCTTTAGAAACCAAATTTATAGTTATACAAACAATATATAAAGAGAAATAAATATCTGCCATTCCCCCAGACAAGATATACATGTGGCTGTGGTCTCCCAGAAATATTCAATTAATTCACAGGCTATAGGATAATTTGACTCTGAAATGTAGTCTAATGTCTTTTTAGTGTTAAAAAAACACATATTTCTACTTTGACTGGATGTATTTGCCTTGGTTTTTCTCCTGCAGTGAGCTCTGTCCCTACGCGCTTGCGGCCTTTCAAACGATGTGCTGTGTCGTCGCCCCTACCAGGTGGCGGCGGCACAGCGCCTTGTTTAAAGGGACACGTAGGGACAGAGCTTGCTGCAGGAGTGAAACCGAGGCAAATACATCTAGTCAAAGTAGGAATATGTGCTTAATTCCACTAATATTTTCATTACTATTAATGTAGTAAATAAAAACTTCCCCACACCTGAGACCTTTTATGGCTTGTTTTTCAGGGTGGTTTGGGATGAGAAAAGACTTCTGCGAGTATCTGCTTGGGGCCTGCCCCTGTCTGCAAGAGTATGGCAATGTGTCTTACAAATTCCCTGAAAGTATGTTTAGCGAACGCCAAGAAGAGACATCTACAGATATGTGCAGAGCACCCCCCGATTACCATATCAAGTCTGTTGTGCCTGTTGTATCTATAGAAACACCTGATTGACAGCTGCTGGAACATTTAAAACATTTATAGCTGAGCAGTGGCCCAGTCTCGTTTGGGGTTACAGTGAAACCTGTTAACTGTAACCCTCAAGCAAAATGACAAAATTAAGAAATGAAGTTGACAGAAATACAAATAACGATAATTATTCCCATTTTGAGTTTGAATGTTCAAGGCTAGAGACAGTTAGCTGGTTAATGTTGCAACTCAAATTGAGGTTTAGCTTTCCCTTTTGAGTTCATAGAGACAACTAAAGATTGTCAAGAGTTCGAATAAGAACGTTCAAGGCTAGAAGACTGTTAGATAGGCAGTTAGTGTTGCAATCGAAATCAAGCCAACAGAAATTATTGCTTAAGAACTAATTGTTTTACGTGGTACTGTATACTGAAAATACTGCAAGAATATATACAGTATCACATTTGATTATGGCTGTTGAGTTTATGTATGTGAAAATTGCAAGGTTGACAAGCAAGGTTGACAAACTCATTTGATATTTCATGAATCCAGTAAAGAAAATCCTTCCCAGAAAATTGAGCAAACGGAAACCCATAAAAAAGAGCATGCAAAATGGGTGACTTGTGTTTAGAGGTCACGGCAAATTTAAGCCAAAATAATAAAAAAATGAAAAAGTATTTCAATGAAACTAAGCGCTTTCTGACTTAGCAACTTTCTGGCTGTTTCTCAATAGCTGAATAAGTTGTGTTTTTGTTGTTGTTACTTTGCTACAGAAACCAGAGTGTGCAAGTTTGCCACCCAAAAAGTCATCTTTTTTCTCAGTGCAAGTTTCATATCTGCTTTCTAAAGGTACATTAGTACAATACAATAGTCTTTATTAGAAGGTACCATTATAACCTTTCCAAGTTTTCTAAGCAATGGCCCACAGTGGCACTCTAGTAAAATTTCAAGCCAGCCAATAATATATGGAGCAGAAAAAACGATGTTACTTTATGTCAGATATTTTAAAAATGTTCATTCTCATAGAAAGTCAGATGACTGTTTTACAGATGAAATAACACAAATATTTTACCATCATGCGTTACACTATGATAAAAATACTTCGTGAGTATTTTGTATTGTCTTTCCTCCCCTTCGAGTAAATATGATATGTACTAAACATTTCTCCTTGTTTTTTCATTATTTTTTATTGTAACTATCCAGTAAGATACTGGGCATACAGAAATAGGGGGTACTTATGGGGACATGGGGAAAAACAAAGTGGAGGCCCCTCGTACTATGGCAGTCCCATAGTGGGTGATCAGGGAGTTCTGTCCCCCCCCCCCCCCCCCCTACTCGACTATAATGTCCACTCTAATAAAGAGAAACTGATAACCACTGGCAGCTATGACAAGCTATGCCTAAAAGAAAATGGTTTGATTAATTTCTTGCTCCCCCATGGCCCATAAAAATGCCTATGGGCCTATATGGTGCAGTGGATAAGGGTAGCATCACTCATGCCCAGCCAAGGCAGCACAAAACAGAGATATAAGAAAACTGTGGGGGCAAAGCCCCTAATGGTCATTCCTTATTATTCTATAAAAAAAACTAGGGGGGGGGGGGCATTGCTCCCCAGGCATTTCTTTCTTTTTGTCCATTCTCTCAAAATATGATGGAGGTGATTGACTGAATAGGACTGGTTCAACTGATGGTTGCCCGTCACATCGTACCGATGATAAAAGGGTAGCCATTCTTTCTGCAGTATCTGTGGTTGTTGTATCAGTTGACTCCTGAAGACCAGAGTGGCTTTACAATGGGACACCAGTGTTGTCATTGCCTCGTGTAGAGTTTTCATGATCTGATCAATCCACTTCTCTATGGTAGGAAGCACGTCTCCTTGGTCTATGCTTTCTCTAGAGCTGGCGAAGGGGCAGATACTTCTTCACAGACCATGAACTCATCCTGTAGTGACAAAACAATTAATCAACATCTCATTGCTTTTTATCAAATTTATTGGCATATTCGGACTTCCAAATAATATCAACCTCAGAGTTCTTATCGTTTTCCAAGAACAGCAACAGCTTTATTTACAGTATACCCAATGTGAAATACAATAGCAAGGTTACATGCAACCATTGGTGATGCACTTAGTTCAAGACAGATTTTCATCCATTGATTAAACAAATTTTCCACACAAAAACATTATCAACATTGACATATGACTGATTATACTTCCACCCCTGAAAGAGTATGAGTGTTATGGCCATAGCAAACTCACACAAATAATTTGTAAGCTCAAGGCCATGTTGTAATTTTTTCCTTCGGCGAGATATTGTTAATTAAAATACACAATCACCTGGTCATAGATGACTCTAACGATGAGTGAACAGCTTGGGCATGTTGCCACTTCTTCGCCGGCTTCCAATTGGTCCTAAAGAACGAATGATCGAACATGATGAACCACGTGGAAATCATAAACAAGACGGAGTGTTTGACACGAGAGTTGCACGAACCTTGGTGATTTGGAACTGATCGCCGCACGGGCACGGGTAGAAATACGTCTCAGTCTCTTCATCGTACTCGAAGTCTTCTATTTCCACCTCATCGTGGTATACAGCCATCTAAAAAGGCGAATAACTAAAAAAACCTACGCGAAAACGCTACCGGCTTTTTCTTTCGTCTTCTCTTTTGGGTCGTGTTGTGAAAAGTAACCAGGCCGGGGTTGCGCAATGGCTGAGACACCAGGCCTTATAGAGTAACACAGGGGAGTAGTCCAGACCTGGGACTCTCTTTGCGCTCCAGATGATTGTCGAGAGTCCCAGGTATGGACTAAGAAACGGACGGAGGATGTCATGTACGTGTATCTGGATATGATCAAAGAAGCTTGACGAAGCTCGCTGTGAACGGTTATCAGTTATGACACGCGTGTCAAGGAAAACAAACCAAAAATAGAAATCGATGGAAAATATTGGGCCTGTAGGCGTGCCCAGAGAAAAAAAAAAACGCTGGTTACGGTCCGGAGTAGTAAGTTGCGGTGGGGGGGGGGGATGGGTAAGGAACAAAAAAAAATTCATTCTATCCTGTATAATGAGTCGAACTCATCTCGTCTCAAGCAGGGTGGGGTCTGGACCGCTGTTTAAGTTATGTGTAAATGACGTTTGTGTTTTTGTTCATTTTGCTGCCCATGTTTCCCTAGCCTACGTGTAGCCGCTGACTCGCGAAAATATGGATATTTTCGCGAATCAGCGGCTACACGTAGGCTAATGTTTCCCATGCTCGAAGATCCAGCGTACATTGCGCGAGAGTGACCTTTGGGAGCGCCCGCAAAGTACGCTGGATCTTTGAGCATGCATGGGCCTTCCACAAACGAAACACATAAGGGTGATAGGAAATTTAAGAGGAAATCACAACTTGGGTAAACCAATACTTTTCTTTTTGAATTTCGCCTGATCATTCCCGTACTTGCTGAGTAAACCAATATCTTTAAATATGTTTTTGTATATCTTGGCACAGGAAATATAAAGTTTATTTATTTTTAAAGGTTATCTGTCATAAATAACATGCGCAATAAATGCAGTGAAATGTTTTATTGTACCCATCTGTTATGAAAGGTTCTTCCCATTTAAGCGGAATTAATAAGTCCCAAGATATCGGCCTGATCAGCTGATGACACTTTGTGTCAAACAGAATGCAACAGATCCCATTTGTACCGAGATAATTTAACGTTATCTTTTTTATTACTTGAGTACAGTAACGACACTGAAACTATTAGCGGAACGGAATTACATTCGCTGCTTTTGATTGTGGTAGCGCCTTGTGGCCAGGTGGTATATTGCAGAACATTTCCTTGCTAGCCAATGAATGCACTTCAAGGATTTTGAATGAAGGAAGCAAAAAGGCGATCTAGCTGTTGGGAGATCTATTTCCAAAGATTTTGCTACAACAAGCCGATTTTACTTAGCGTAGATAACATAGTTTGCACAACGACAATCTTTTTGTTTTAGAAAATACATTTTTATGCAGAAAAATGTAATTTGGATGTAACCCCTCATGGGGTTTCCATGGCTACCAAATAATAATTAAGAAAACCTGTTGTCCAAAACTTTATTCTGCTATTGAGGTTTTTTAGATCTGTTGTCACCTTATACGTATTGCGGGATAATGTTTGCTCTGAAGACCACCAGAGTCAGGGAGAACATGCAATCTCTCCGGTTCCCATCAAAATAAAATGCACAATAAATAAAATGTGACATTTATGTCACCATGGTTTTAAGCCAACATCATTCCGAGAAATAGACTTGGCATTGCGCTCATCGCTACTGATATTTTTGGGTTATCTATAATATACCGTTGTGTATTTCATTGATTATTACCTATTTTTCATGGCTGTAAATGTTATACAGGTACCGGCCTTTGGTGGCCAATCTGATAAATAGATATGCAAATTCCTTGATCAGCCAGTATTTTTTTGGCGGATGATGTTAGACCAAAGGCTAGGCGTCTTACTAACAAAGGACTGGGATGATTATAATTATAGTTAATTTTATAATATTGCCTGCCATATTGGTTTTGATTGACAGGTTTAGGTGTTGACAGCATTGAATTCGCCAAGCTATAACCTTGAAGATCCACCACTTGTATAAAAAGATTTATAACAAGCTGTAGTCATGAGACCTGCTTACTTTTAGTAGTATGTTACCCTACTCGATCCTGAATTTCACTGACTCTGCAAGAAGGGGAAGGCGGTCAATTCCTCGGCATCCAATAAGGTGTTTATGATTTTGGCATGAAGTAGTTTTCCGGTTGATGTCTTTGAACTGACAAAGTTTCATATGGGAACAGGAGAGATGGCATGCGCCTCTGGCCTGGTGGTCTCGTGGACGCACCTCTAGGGGCCATTATTGACCACCTCAAATATTTGTTGCGTGGCTGCTTGTTCTATTTTCTTTTATCCGTCGTGCAATATTGAGGTGTTTATTTAAGAGCTTAGCCAATTCGCAATTGACCCCTAATACACGCACCTATATCAGGAGTTGACATGCTTCAGAAAGAAGGTAGCACATGCTAATATTTGCATATCACGGTAGACCTACAAAACCGCACTCTAAAATGACGACAATTTGTAGACCCGTTACGGCTTTATAGCAATGTCTTGATTATTTATTGGAAACTTGAAGTAACAAAGGACGGCGGATTTTTTCATTATCACTTCTATTTAACATGTCTTCGCGTTGGAGAAGGGCAGCAAAATCGGCCAATAAGCTAGATGGTGGTCTGGAGCTTCAAGATATACAAACACTGGACGATGTAGACCCAGAACTTTTCATTAAGTTTATGCGAATCCCCTCCTTGAAAAACTATTCCAGTTTACAGAGAAAACTCGAGCGCGCAGGAGAGTCATGGATGCGAGAATTTCTATATTATGGAGGCATGGAGACGTTATTTGAGGTTCTTGAGAAACTTGGATCAAGGGGAATGCTGAAATTCACGGATGCTTTTGTCCAGTTGGAGTGCGTGCGGTGTATTAAGGCTGTGTTGAACAGTAGACACGGGCTGGAGTTTATGACAGAGAGCGCTGATCGAACACGCCAGCTAGCGAATGGTAAGTCGGTCATTGCTATAAGGAGCACACATGTTTTTTTGTTTTTTTTTTTTAAATTTATTTCATTATGGCGATTTAGAGGATTTTATGGTGATTCAAAGTAAGATTTATTTATATGTTTTAATCATTTTTTTTTGGATTTGCTATCGATAGTATATCTCGGTGTTTTTTCTAAGAGGCCTGTTATTGACATAGAGGTGATATAGTACTAAATAAAATTTAAGGGCTTGGGTAACAATTTTTTTTATTATCCAGCATTTTATTAAATTGTAAATCATTATAGAATATACTTCTCTTACTATACTGATAAATGCATGTTTTTCTAATTATTAACTTAGTTTTCTTATTCGAAGGCAAAATTCAGTCCGTTTTCCTACCTTATTATGTGTCGTGCTTTGACAAATTCGGACCAAAAATATTATTCTTTCTGAGCCATAACATAAAGCAGCAGTGTTAATAAAAATGATATTAATTATTTAAGTGATTATATTATAGTAACGATATTAGTTATAAAGACATTTTATGCATACTTTTTGAGCATAGTTCAGTTTGTCACTTGAATTAATTGTCTCGGCCCATAATTACTTATGTCTGATCTTATGCTAGAGTGATTTTTTCCGCTACGAAGAGGAAATAACAAAAACTTATGTAATATCATTACGCACAAAGAAATAACCCAGTGGGAAAAAACAGTCCAACATTTGTGGTGTTTATTTTATATATATTTTTTTTATTATCATAAGCTTTGTTCTTATATTAAACGACGTTTACAATCACTGCACCGGTTTAAGGTAATCTTAATTGAAAAACAATCGTCTTCCACGTGATAAATATGTTCATTGTTTTTACCAAAAACTCACGCTAGAAAGTTCTTTCCTTTTTAGGAAGGAGTAAATATTACACCTGGTTGCTTTTTTTTTTGAAAATACGCCCTCTCCTGTATAAACTGCGTCAAAGATAAATCATGATATGAAATTTGTGGGGGAAATTAATCATGAAATTAATACTAAGGCACCATAATTTGTCTTCCATATTCTGTTATAGTTTTCTAACAGCAATGACATTTGATTGTACATTTGTTATTCTCTAATGGCGGTTTATTAGTCAAGGGGGGGGGGGGGGGGGGGCATTTCCCGTTTACGAAAGACACTGAAAACCAGTCTATCACTTGTGGCTGATTTCTGTTGATGTAAAAGCGCCTTGGAGCTATTTATCAGCAAAACGGAAGTGGAAAGTGTCAAAGTTTTCCAGCTATCGCCCCCTTCTCAATATTTGATCTTGTTTTTTTATTTTACATGCCAAATTTTGGCCCTCGACATTGCTCTCTCCAGATTTAAGGTTTTATAAGGGGGTCTTATCTGTATCACATGATTATTGAATAACATAATTGCCACTTGGGTATCCTGTGGTGCAGGCCCCATTCTCGTTAGATGCAAGCATAACTGAATCCAAAGATAGTTACATGGATTTTAATATCCTCATCCTCTTTATCTAGAAGCCGTTTTTCATCAAAATTATTCGAATGGTCACGTGTAAAACGCTAAGCAAACAAAAACAAGGACGACTACAAAATTCAAAATTCAGTCTAAATGTCTTCACTTAAAAGATTAAGCCTTAGTTGATTAGAGTGGCCCCTAGCCTGATTCTAGTTATGAAAGAATTATCGCGGGGTCGTAATTTGCTTTTTGACATTTGAGCGCTGTGAGCCTTTGGATAACATCTTGAGACGCATAGCGTGACATTCACGCAATCTCAACGCACGAAACCAATGATTATTGGTCCGCGAAAGGTCACACGTGTGACATCGTTGGAGCAATGATAATCATCACAATTCGAGTAGTTGTGTTACCTCGAGCTATTTTCTAGCTTGGTAAACACCCCAGTTTACCATCTTAACTTACTATGGAGAAGGCAAGTTGGGGAAAAGCGAAAAAACTCGCTACAAGTGCTAAAGCAAAGCAGATCGAATACGGAAATTTTGAAGACATTGATCCCGAACTATGTGTAAAACTTTTAAGCATCCCTTCGCTTAAAAACTTTTCTTCACTTCATTGCAAGTTGAAGACATGCACGGAACAGTGGCTGAAAGACTTTGTAGCGTTTGGAGGTTTGAGTATTCTGTTTGGGAGTCTAGAATGTATGAGTTCACGTAAGCTATCGTTCCTCGATGCTTTTGCCGGCCTGGAGTGTGTTCGATGTGTCAAAGAAGTGATGAATTCTGAAGCTGGTCTAACTGCTATGCTCGATAGTTCCGATTTAGTGTGTCAGCTAGCAAGAGGTAAGAAAGGTTTCTTTTGTGAATTCTGTAATTTGTGTTGAATATTTAAATTTCACATTTTTAACACCGTTTAGATACACCTTTAATAACAGTTTTGAGATATTGTTTTGCGATTTACATAATTTTGTGTACATTTGGATGCCTTCAATTAAATATACTGATCCATGTGTAGAAGCGTGGGAACAAACTAAAAGAATGCTAGGTAAAGTCTATGAAATATGGTAAAAAGTGACTTCAAATTCCAATTGTTTTTTTTTAGTATTATATTATTGTATATGTTGATAGGTCATCCTTTTCACACAAAAAACTTGTTTTCACGATCTCAAATTTAATTGACATCGCTCATAAATGAGCAAATCCAGTAACCAAGGAAATCTAAATTTATGGTATTATTACAATAATTAGTGGTCTAATCCATAGCTCCATTAAATGTCGGTTAGATAATTTGGACTGATTCTAGTATTTTAATGCTGCCATCTTGTTTTATGACGTATAGAATAATTATGAAAAGATATGTTAAAAGCAAAAAGTTTAAAGAACCTATCTACTAAGTACAATAAAAAGCATTATATTATTTAGGTCATTTTGCTAGTTTTGTTTAGTTTTCGTGAAGTTTTCACTTGCTCCGGAAATAAATATACCCTTAGAAAATATGCATGATAAAAGCGAAAAGATAATTCCTCTCCACTGGAATATTCTCGTTAACGGATAAGATAACGTCAAGAGCTGAAACCCGCGAAGTTATCAAAAGCGAGTGTTCTGGTTTTGTGGTCAAAACAATGCTAGGCGATCTTTTAGCCACATACACACGATGAATTCCTTTGCAATGATTTTAAACCGATTACAAAGCCTTGCCGTACAGTTATATATCACTATTTTCTATGACCAAAATAATAAAAATACCAAAGACTGAAAGAGAAAACATGCGTTTAAACTTATCTTCTTGTGGTATGTAACTCTGTGAGTCTGTCCTTGCCAGTAATACCGATACGATTGGAACTACTTTTACAAAGTTGATGTGAATGATGATAAATTTCTATATAACTTTTTACAAAACATCCTTTCTGTAGACAGCATACCATCTTTTTTATCACCTTTTTTCCCTTTAGTTGTTTTTTCACATGAATAACTTTGATAATCGCGACTGCGCTGGCGTAATTATCTTCAGAACAAAGAATTTCATTCTGTGACCAGAAAGGACATGTCAATTTGATGATTTATGCGTCGTTTTCAGGGATGATATGGTTTAGGAATGATTTCTTATGAAAAATGCAATTTCCCGAAGGAAAAAGCGCAAATTAAGAACAGTCAGCGTAGCTTTTCATTCAGTCAGGGTTCCTTAACAAAGGTTTCGAAAGAGAAAAATGACGCTTTCCTGATAATCTTTCTTGACAATCGTGACCCGTCTTTTGCATATCTTGCCTGCCTCGTACCCAGGCGCCTCAAGTCAGTAAGAACAAGTGAAAAATATACTAGTGGGCGTAATGCGTCATGGGAAGGTTTAGCGCTGGCGCAAAGGAACAAGGGAAGGGTCAACGGATGCTACCCCTGCACGCTTAGTCCGGTCACGCTAGTAGTAAGCGCCTGGGTACGAGGCAGATATCTTGCATTAGGGGAGGGGGAAGGCAGGGATGAGTTTTGACGGTAATTTTATACGGTCTTGTCCCTTTTTTGGGAAATCGGTGTACCAAGCCACTTAAATTATTGTATTGTGTTTCCTGGCTTGTTTGGCGATGCAAAGATGGCAAGCCGAAGCCAGCAGCCAAAGCCAGGAGCCGGAGCCTAAACATCTAGTCAAGTCCAAATTTTGACGCAAATGTGTTTTGCAAGCCTGTCTCTTTGCTAAGGTGTTGCGTAAATAGTCCCCCCCCCCTTCACTCGCTCATGATATATCGTCATTCTGATCACGTGATGTAATGGAAATTATTGTTATTCACAACAAAGAAAAAAGCGTTTGTCATGAGGCGATTTTAATCCTTCAAGGACCGCATTTCAACGTGCAATTTTTTTTCATTCATGCCTTGATGTTATTCTTGATCGTCTGAAGACTAAGTTTATAAGTCGTATGATCCGTGAGCTGTAAATACATGCAAATGGAGCATGTCTATTGTTCCATCTTCATTTGCAGCATATACATTGAATATGGCTCATGGATAATGGGAAACTTGAACTTAGCCTAAAGACAACAAGAGCGCTTTGTCTATATTTCGAGTACGGGGATGGAAATCCTTGGTAATCATTCTCATCATTTGCCCGGATAAGTGATAATTTGCGGTCATTTTTTGTCATTTACCATGATAACATCATTGGTTAATATGGCCCGGAGAATACTACCCGCGGAGGTGTTATGGTTTACGAGGAAATCTGTCTTATTAGTGAGTGACCACACGCACTATACATTAGCGCGCTGATTTGCTTCTATCTTAAACCCTGAACCACATCATCAAACCCAGGCCCTCACACCTTGTGCTGCTCGGCCTCCCACTTATCATTGATTGACAGTTGTCATAACGACGTTTTGTCCGGCACCTGGGGCGAGACACCCGTATGAAAAGTACAACTTGTCACGGATCATTTCAACCAAATGTGCGCCCGAGAAATGGCCGCCAAAAAAAAATGGTCGAGTTTAAAACGACAATTGAGCGGCAATGATACCAACAAGAGTCTCTCGGACGATGCAACTCCAGACTTGTGCATTCGACTGCTTCGCTTCCCATCCGTAGGGAATTTCTCAGGGCTGAAGACGAAGTTGAAGAAGTCATCGAGTGAATGGTTGGGGGAGTTTTTGTGCCTGGATGGTATGAGTGTGTTGCTGTCTGCTTTGGAGCGGGTGGGTTCTCGCGCGGCACGCTCGAGTCATTTCTGTGACGCGGTTCTTCAGTTGGAATGTGTATGCTGTATTAAGGCGGTCATGAACTCAAGAACCGGCTTGGAATACATGATCGAGAACCGAGCTATGACTAGGCGCTTAGGTGCAGGTTAGTGGAATGAACAATGTCCAGTTCGCAGGAAGGATTCCAAAATGATTTCCAAAATCAGCTAATTTTATTGGTCGATTCTGATATATGAACCTTCAATTGCTGGATACATTTGAGATTTTTAATAGCGCGATAATTCGTGGCGTGAAATATTACGTGATTTCCTTACATAATAATTCCTAATAATTTGCACAGAAGAGAATCTATTTGAATTTGCAATTATGTTCATCCTATAAGTGCCGGGTTCCCTATGATGGCCATATAACTTTTCAGGATGGTAAAGGGGGGTATGGGTCACGTTTCACGAACCGGGCAAAATGGCTTTTCACGTTTCACGGACCGAAAAATGGCCTTTTAAATCGTTAAATCACGTTTCACGGAGGTCGAAATGGACGATTTCACGTTTATCGTAGGGTGAAAAATGGCCAAATCTCGTTTCTTAAAAATCCCTTTATCACCCTGACAATTGACACTACTTAGAGGGGTCACCATGGGAGAGTAGTTGCCATTGTTACTATGTTCCCCATTTCTTGGATTGTTTTTTATTGCAATGCATTTTGTTTGTTGTTAGCCGAGTGTCAGTTAAGATAGTATTAGGGAATCGCATCGCGTGTTTTCAAATTCCATTACCTATTAAATTATTTAGCTTCGTTGCCTTTCTTTTACTAATGTTAAAATGTACCCTTAAAGTAAAGCATCTTAATTGAAAATGGATGGATTACTAACGGATATACATTTGTACTCTAATATTTGATCGACCGCATGTTATGACTAAAATTATATCTTTATTACTTCATTATAATGGGGTAACCAACGGATTAGCACGAAAACCGTCATTAGCCGAGCGTTATACTTCAACTATAACATAAGCGATAGAATTGCTCTGTCCCCGTAGAAATAAGAAGTCACTTTATTGCATATTAATGAGCACTGAAGCATTCTTATCTCAGCTATGACAGGTGCAAGGTAGCTTTTTTAATTCTGTTTTGTGATTTGATTAATATTTGATACGAACTGGAGATAAACGAGGACAAACGAGCACTTACATATACTATTTCATCCAGTCATTACTCACGCACGATCCCAGTTGGTGCGAACAACCTAAGATTAGAATTCTAGCGATTAATTATAAGTATTTGAATTGCTATAGATTAGGAGGCCATCGTAAATCTGCAAGGATCAGCAAGGATCGTAAATCCCCATTAATCAAAATTGTCCTCGGCCAATAGAATAGAAGTGATATTTTGATCGACTTTTTCTAAACCAACATTTGGATACTCACATGTTTACTCAAAGTAACCATATTCCTGAGGGAGGGAGGGAGGGAGGGAGGAATAGGGGTAGCTACGAGTTGCCGAGGTGGTGGTTATACTGGTGTTGGGTGAGGGGAGGGGGGGGGGGGGGGGGGGTAGAAGGGAGTACGAGAATGTCGAATCACCTACGAGCCTGATTTTCAGGTAGTAGGGGAGAGGTGACAAGCGAAGAAAGTGTTTCCAACCTTCCCCCACCCCCTCCCTTCCCGCTAAGTCTTAAATGGTCGTAAGGCTATGTGTGCACTAGGCGTTAGGTGTTTATTATTATTCTAAAGGGAATTGTTATAATCTTAAGAGAGTCTTTCTCTGCCGCCTTCATCTAAAAGAAGCCTTGGGGATAATGCTTTTTTTACTGTTATTTACCGTCTGTTAAAGAAAACCAATAACACCGCCTTTTTTTTGCTCCCGCTCCATATCCAGTGGCGGATTAAAGCGAGTTACCAAGATATTTTCAATCAAATATCGTCAATAACGTATCAGACTTCATTCGTAGACTGTAATTTTGAAGTTTCTTTGCGAATAAACCGTCGTATTTTCAATGATAAACAACAATAACAAATAAGTGGTTTTTCGACATTCTTTAATTTTCTTTTTCGCCGTCGGCATATTTTTGCCAAACACCGTCTTTTATAAGAAGTGATTAGTTGCGATTAGTTGCGTAGTCACAGTAAGCAATGTTAATGCGTTTTGATCTCACATACGTTTGCTTCCGGTTTCCTTTTCTGTGGCGTGAACACAGAACACAATTTTCTGAGCATTCGGAGTACAACAAGGCTGCCCGAAAAGCGGGAAAGTATACAGATTTGCCAGTGCAAAGGCAACCCGCGAAAATCGTAATCAGAAAACCCCAAGCCAAGAAAAAAACTCAAAAGTCACAAGTTGATTTAAATTAATTTTCTCGACATTTGAGAGGTGAACATTTTTACTTTAAAAAAAAAACACGGGCATTTTTGTGGACGAGGATGGTGTTACCGAAGGGAAAGCCGGAGAAGGTAAAAACAAAATTAACATTAACAATTTTCCTCCGCATGCTGTCCTCGTGCTCTGAAAGCATCCATATTGATTTGAAGAAGTTCGCATGCGCACAATTCGACCGCTGTGTTTTTTTTTTGTGGCAGTTGTTGTGCGTTTATTTCCCCCTCACTTTGGATTCCATCACGTTTGGCCGATCATAACCCTGGTGGGATGGTGCTAAAAGTCTGAAATTGTACTAATTCCTACCCTTCAGCATTATTTCTATTGATTCCTGAAAAAACTATAAAAATTAGAGGCTCTTCGTTTTTAGTGTCACTGTGTGTGTGTTTTTTTGTTGGGGAAGGCGATGGCACAATTTTAGGTCATTTTTTCATTTTGTTTTTCATTTAAACATATAATATTATAATTCTTTCTTTTATAATCTTGGAAAAGTATACCTTTAATCAATTTTCACGACAACTGTTATCTAGACCACATGACTAGGTTTATCTGTGGGTTGCTATAAAAATAGCATTCCCCTGCTTTCAGCCTTTCTTTCACTTCGATGGAGAGGATCGAGTACTTTGATTATCTCCTTAAGAATATGAGCATGCTATATTGCTTGAAAATCTTTCGCTGTTTTGCCACCTCTCTCCCCCCTCGCTAAAATTAGTTCTTGTCCTGGTATCACTCGCAGCACTTATGTGAACGCACTCTTATCTTTCGCCGAATCACCCAAGATCACTCTACAGTTATCTTGTCTTGTGTGAAATGCGGTTTCTTACTTAGGTATGAATGGTTTTGCTAATACGTGCTATTGTACAAGATGACATTGTTTGTAGAATGTATAAATTTAACAATATATTATTAGAATAAAGACACTCGCTGTTTCTAAAAAAAACAATGTTTCCCCTTATGTTAGCTTCATATGACAAATCGTGGTATATGTTTCCGGTTTGATTTGCTTGCTACATCTATTCATAGGTCAAAATCTGTGTCATTAAACCTTTCAACTTAATGATACGTCTAACGGGCTAACATTAGTTGTTTTTACCTTTTTATATCACGCTGCTTTAATGCCTTGAATTATTGATATAGTGGTTACAAATGTGAGTTTCTTTGTCTTCGTATACCTGCCGTTTTTCACCCAAATGCTGCAGAGATTTAAGCTGCTCTCACTCCGGGACTTTCTAAAGAGTAGTGTGTTCTTTGCTGTGTTGTTTTCCTTTGATGGAAGACCCTAACAGGTGATATAGAACGACAAGAGGAACGTCTGGCTCGACCTTTCTGCCATTTGAAGCCAAATGTAATACAAAAATGACAAACGCGCAATCGACGAAAGCTCGAAAAGGATGGAGTCTATTTCGACCCTCGAATCTGACTTCTGTCGTTGTTTCGCTATCAGAAGACGACCCAGAAATTTGTGTCAAACTTCTGGATTTTCCAACAAGGAATGTTTTTATCGAGCTGAAACAAAAAGTTGATGGCTGCCGACGTGAATGGCTGAGTTCGTTTATCGACCTGGGAGGCTTGCATCGCCTCCTGTCTTCTCTAACTTTGCTTGGAACAAAAGGACACGAGAAGTTCTTTACCACGCTAGAGAGGGTGGAATGTGTTCGGTGTATCAAAGCTGTGATAAACGCTCGGGTTGGAATGGAGGCCCTTATTGCGAGTAGAAGTTTGGTTTGCACGCTTGCTGAGGGTAAGAAAACGTGAAACAATTATGAAGTTAAAGCATTATTAAGATCCTTCATTTGATTAAATTTTTTTTCGAAAGAGACATCACTGAATGTGTTTCTCTTAGCTAATGAATGACTTCTTTTCGATGACGATATTTATACTTTAGTTTATTTCTCAGAAAGCAAAAAAGACAAGTATCGTTTTTCCTGTATATACAGCACACAGCCCATGTGTTTGTAGTATTTTTGACCATGTCGACAGGCCAATCAGAGCACTGTATTGGACTGCTGCCTTCGTCTGTTGCTAAGCAACGGGTATGACGTCAGATCTGTTTGATTCAGCGCGCAGCATAACAAATGACGTCATAGTTATGAGACACGACATCCCCTTGTAATGTCTTGCTCACGCAAATCTTCTTTGTAGCTTGGAATCTGTTTTCATTTTCAAAGTGCACCTTATAATAGTCATTTATTTTCATAATGTTAGCATTTTAAGTTTACTTCGGTGTTAATGCCCGTCATTCGGGAATGTGCCAGGGGGGGGGGGGGGGTGTGCGCGCACCCTGCGGCCTAGGCTCCCCCAGCAAAGCGCCTGCAAAAGAAGAAGCAAGAAAAAAACAGAAAAATGTATTGTTCACACTGAACATTCCAGTTTTAAAGGAATTCCTAACAGATGAACTACGTAGACCGCTTGAATAAAGGGTCCTTAAACTGTTAAAGCCCCATCTACACTACCAATTTTAGTTGACAATTTTTATGTGACAATTTTTATTTTCTTGTGTAGATGGAGCAAAGTCGGCAATTTTTATGTGGCAACTATAGTTAGCTAGCATGTTTGCTTTTACTCGGCAATTTAAAATTGTCACTCATGAAAAATTGCTAGTGTAGATGCCAACAAATATAGCTGTCAACTAAAAATTGTCAACTAAAAGTTGTCAAAAAGTTGTCAAAAGTTGCAGGGTAATATGTTATCACTTATTCTTTAAGAATGTCAGCTCTCTTCACTTGAGGAATCACCCCGTTCAATGAACCGTGATTTTACTGGTGATATGACAAATTTATCTTATTTCTATTCAAAAAACGATTTGTTTATGGAAATGGAGAAAAAGTCTCATCACTAGCTGTCATTACCCCTCTCATCCGCCGGTCTAGGCTCCACACTTATCAAATATTGACGAGTTGGATTTATTACCATGAGTTCTTAAATACTCACGATAATCTCATTTATATTAGTACCCCCACACCAATACACTACTAAATCGTGCAGTTTGTTCGCTGTCTTATAATCCCTATACTCTTCCTCTTCTTCTTCCCAAGCCTTCCGCCAATAACAGGCGTGGTTTGTTTTGACAAATAATTTGCGCAGAAAAATTGGGCTATTTATGGCCATACATATAAACAATATATAAGGGAGGATGTGCCGTTAGACCGCATGTTTTCAATCTGAATCCTCTATTATGCTATACTTCACTTTCTTAAGTAAATAGACACAGAAAAGCATTTTTTCTGACAAATAGTTGCATAGGTTGATGATTTATTAAATTGAGTAAGCCATTAACGTGTTCTTGCTTATCGTTTTCATCAAAGGACAGACAGTTTTCTAAAAAAACTAATTCCATTTGCTATTCTGACTAAAGTGTCGTAGAAAACACGATGCAGAACTTGGCGTCAAAATGTTGTTAAGCGTTTTAATAAGGTTCTTTACTCCGAAAAGAACTGAAATCCGTCGATGAAAATTGAATGCGAAACAGCGTTCGCCAGTCGATAGCAGATATTAATTAGGCGTGAGTTAAATATAATCAAGTTTGTAATACTCATAGTGTTGGTGTCACGCTTGCTCGCCAGTTTTCCACATCAAGATCGGACGTGATTGTCATGCAATTGGCATGAGAAGCTCTAGTTTACATAACATATTGAAAGGAAAAGGTAGACGTTCTCGTTAGAGCTCTCGTGTGATCTGTAGGATAAGTAAATGTTGCAAGAGTATGGCAAACAAATGGCGCACAATTCGCCACAAGTTCGCACGCGACGGGAACACGGATTTCGAGACTATCTCATCGGATGCCAGCGCAGAGCTCTGCGTTCGACTTCTTTCCTCGCCTTCAGTACAGAATTTCTCCGGGATTAAAGCCAAGTTGAAGTCTAGTCCCTCAGAATGGATTGAAGATTTTCTAAGCCATGCTGGAATGGAAGTTCTTTTTGAGTGTCTCCGCAGACTGAGCAATCGAAAAATTGGGATTGTCGATGCATTTCTTCAGCTTGAATGTGTTCAGTGTATAAAAGCGGTAATGAATTCAAAGGCTGGCCTTACATGCATTATCGAGCACGGGGAGTATTCGAGAAAACTCGTTAAAGGTCAGAAGAGAGTATATAGAACTTTATTTTGTACTATAACCTTTTTTGTACTATTTTGCATCTTTTTTTTTTCAAGTCAGCTCTTCTATTCTCTATATTATTTCTTTTTTTTTTCAATAGACGCCTTGCTTACTAAACCACAGTTAGAGCCCCTCGTTAACAATGACGAGCTTTTAAGAACCTTTTTTAAAGTCGTAAACACATCTCACAGTATTACGTCATTAAGGATTAATACACCGGGGCCGCGCCAGTCAAAGTTCGCGCCACTGCTACAAAATAAACATCAATTTCAAAAGGAAAATCAACCTTCATTTTACCTTGTCTCAATCACTGGTTTGGGAGCCTTTGGCGCTTTTTATACCATTTGAGAGAAAAATAAGCCGGCTTCGTAAGATGACTGTCATCATGTTAAACGATCTGTTGCCCTTTAGACCCTAATTCCACATTGACGTTTAACCCCCCCATGGGCATGGGAAAACTTCATCAGTATTAGCTTTTTTTTCCAAATTACCGTAATTTCAGTCGCGAAGAAAAATTATTTGCAGCTGAAAAACATAACTGCTCCCCCATATCCTGCTAAAGATTGTGTGAAAAATTTAGGTCAATTTCATACGCTATTGTGAAATTTTCATTTATCATTATTTTCTTTTTGCACTCTTTACATTCTCTGAAACCATTTTCTCTAGAAACGAGATTCCATTACCAAGTTTTGGAAAAGCGATGTCAATGCTTCTCTAAGGGGTGGGGTTGGGGAAGGTATGAATTTGCTTACTACTCCGTATATGTCTTCTGCGTTGGCAGAAATATATATTTTTCACTGTCCCCATAAGGGGAGGCATATAAGGCTCTCTTTTTATTTGTTATTTTAAAAGTCAATTGGGTCCCCACCTCCCCTTCGTTATTTTATGGGTCAATTCAGTCCACAATATACTACTCACTGCGTTACTCATGATTTAGCTATAGTTACAAACTTCTAGCTTGGCGCAGCTCTAACCTGTACTGAGTTGAATCTGTGATTGTGTTTATTGGCGTTTTTTCATCAATAAACTCTGAGTTTATCTGCCCCTTTCAGCTCTGGACACGGACAACACCATGATCAAGAAGCAAGTATTTGAGCTGCTGTCTGCGCTATGCTTGTACTCAGAGCAGGGTTACCAACTGGCTATCGACGCGCTAGAGAACTACAAGGTCAGCGATTCTGCTGCTAGAAACATCCCTTTTAGTACTTTTACTCTACTTGTACTATCGAAGCCAAGGTGGCTAGGGTTTGCTAGGAAGGAAAAGGTGCATTGGTATTAAACAAAAAACACTTTTTCACTTGTCGCCTCTGACTTTCCGTACTCTCCGTTTCTAGATGACGAAAGGGCAGCGTTATCGGTTCAGCCTTATCGTGAACGAGTTAAAGAATGCTGAGGTTGTGCCTTACATGAGCGCGTGCTTGGCGTTCATCAACACCATTCTTATCTCGACGGACGACTTCGACGAGCGCGTCAGGCTACGTAACGAGTTCGTAGGTGAGGGGCGTGGTTGGGGTTGTATTGGGGGGAGGTGTTGACTGTAGGTTGTCCAATATTTTGCATATTTTTCGTATGTTTTGCATCGAACCCCAAGTTGCCTTCGACAACAAACCTCACAAACTATGCGGTTCACTAAGGGTGCTGCTTTTGATTGGAATCCTATGGAATTCGGTGTTAGACCCTTATTGCATCGGAATTCGATGTTAGACCCTCTTATTGTATCGGAATTCGATGTTAGACCCTCTTATTGTATCGGAATTCGATGTTAGACCCTCTTATTGCATCGGAATTCGATGTTAGACCCTCTTATTGCATCGGAATTCGATGTTAGACCCTTATTGCATCGGAATTAGATGTTAGACCCTTATTGCATCGGAATTCGATGTTAGACCCTCTTATTGCATCGGAATTCGATGTTAGACCCTCTTATTGCATCGGAATTCGATGTTAGACCCTTATTGCATCGGAATTCGATGTTAGACCCTCTTATTGCATCGGAATTCGATGTTAGACCCTCTTATTGTATCGGAATTCGATGTTAGACCCTCTTATTGCATCGGAATTCGATGTTAGACCCTCTTATTGCATCGGAATTCGATGTTAGACCCTTATTGCATCGGAATTCGATGTTAGACCTTATTGTATCGGAATTCGATGTTAGACCTTCTTATTGTATCGGGATTCGATGTTAGACCAATGGAAATACTGGACATTTTCGTACCCAACCTGACCTAAGGGGCCCCCGGGTTTTGCCTACATGTTCAAAAGCTGAAATTTTAGGTTTTTCTTGGCAGGTCTCGGATTGCTGGATATCCTTACTAAGCTAAGGTAAGCGTGAAATTCCGGGAGCGGCAGTTTCCTTTATCTTTTATCCCCCTCCAACCACCCCCCCCCCCCCCCCCCCCCCCCCGCACCACCACCACCACCACCAAAAAAAAAACGCCAGCAAAGAAATCATGTACTGTATGTCAGTTGACATTGTTTGGAAGGAGGAAATAATGCACTTGACCCTTTTTATCTCGGCAACTTAAGATTACTGTTATCCGCAATTTTATAATAATTTGAAGTGCCAACAGCCTGTTACCAGGTGATATGTGATTCGGGTCTATACTCTGGATAGGATCTTATCGGGTTTTCTCAATTCCAATTTACTTGCTTGTTCTGATAAGATTCTGAGGTTAAGTATTGTGCCGCTGTTTATCTCGTGTGGAATTAAATTGAAATATTAAACGCTCAATTCAGTTGTTTCTTCAAGGTCGTGTTTTGTTTTTTTCTTGCTATCATGTCACATATCCATTAAATTTAGAATGTCGTGTAAAAGCCACAATTTTCACGCTTATTTTGATCTTTATTGGAAACCTTTAGACTCATCGTTACAAGGAACCCACTAACAACCAGAATAACAATTCTGTTATCCTTCCCCAGACACCTGGACGATGACGACTTGGCAGTACAAATCGACGTATTCGAGGAAAGACGACTTGACGATGACGACGAACTGATGCTACCGGAAGGAGTCAACTTGACCAGTCACATCGACGTCTTCCACGCCGTCTTCAAACGAGTGAGTGCATGACGTCATTTCCGGCTGTATTGAACAGCTGTCAACTATTGCTAACAAGAATAGGTACAGAGCGGTCACGTCACTTCAGTTACCTAGTCTTTCATAAGCAACTATAACTGCGAATGCAAACGAACCTTCAATGGGTTCTCTCGGAATATCTATCTTTGGTCTCAGGCACTTTTGCCACCGACCCACAACAACTGGTGAAATATGGGCATCGTGATGCAACTGTTTGTACCTCAAAATGAACGAGAGGAAAGGTGAAACAAAACTATGATGTAAGCTTATTTTAGCGCAGCATCACAATGTTGATCTTTTGTGCATTTGCGAACCTTGAAATGTTTGTTCGTGTTTCTCCGTAAAACATAATTTTCATGTTTACGGCTGTTGGAAGCAAAAGTATTCTATTAATTAACTATGTGGCTTTTAAAGTAGTTATTTGTCATCTTTAGGTCAGCGACAAACCCCAAGGGATGAATCTCTTGAGCATACTTCAAAACTTCTTAATGATTGACGAGGAATCCCCTATCTCTGACCTGGTGTGGGAAACCATCGAAAAGCTGGTCAAAAAGGCGGTACACATCGATACGCCGACCCAAGCAGAAGCAGTGGAGAGAGCCGGGGAAAACGAGATCGTTAATCTAACATCAAAATTCCTGTGCAATGATGCAGTTCTTCACGAGTCTTCCCTTCTACAGAGCAGTGAAGAGGTGAAAACAGCTCGTGTCGTTACCGAGAACATTGTCACCCCTGTTACCGCAAGTGTAGCGGAACGCACCTCCAGCCAAGCCCTTACAAACGTACTCCAAGACAATGCCAGGAAATCGTCACCTTCATCAGCACCTCCCCCACCTGCACCCCCTCCTCCTCCCATTGGCGGCGGGGATCCTACCATCTGGGTGTCAGGCGGCCCACCACTGTCTGCTCCGCCTTCGTCATCAACCCTAGGCCCTCCCCCTCCTGCACCACCTCCTCCTCCCCTTGGCAGGGACTCCGCCGCCGTTTTCATGTTGACTGGGACGCCACTGACCAACACATCATCCGCTGCCAACGTGCCACCCCCGCCACCACCCCCAGCCGTTCCTGGAGAAGGTGCCCGGCCTCCACCGCCACCACCCCCAGCCGTTCCTGGAGCCCCTAATCCACCACCATTACCTGGAATGTTTGGGGCTCCACCACCTCCCCCTCCGCCTCCCCCTCCCGGGGTACCAGGTGCCCCGCCTCCACCGCCACCTCCAGGACTTCCTGGCGTTCCACTACCTCCACCACTACCAGGTAAGTGCATCAACTGCCTGATCCCATGACCAATATACCCACTATTTAAATGCCTTGAATGTTATACCATGTCTTGCCCAGACCTCCAAGACAAAAAGAGTTTAACTCTCGTTTTGGAGTTTTTCTTCGTTGTAGTAACAAAAACCTAATTTCGTTTTTACACGGGAACAGAAACGGCCAGAAGTCGAGCTTTCCAATAAGGCCCTAAGACAAGGAATAGTTGCTTGGGCGTTTTATGACTTTCTTTTCAACCCTCTGGTTCAGGAATGGCTGGAGTAACCCTACCACCTCCATTACCTGGAATGACTGGAATACCACCACCACCCGTTCCTGGAATGCCTGGGGTACCCCCACCACCACCCGTTCCTGGAATGCCTGGGGTACCCCCACCACCACCCGTTCCTGGAATGCCTGGGGTACCACCACCACCACCCGTTCCTGGAATGCCTGGGGCTCCACCTCCCCCACCAGCGCCAGGCATGGGGGCTCCTCCTCCACCACCGCCGATAGGAGGAGCACCGCGGCCACCCGGAGGTGTACCTCCACCACCTGGAGGATTCACAGCAGCTGATGGAAAGCAGTATAATAGGTGAGGCGTTACCCTTCATATGTTATATCATCAAGGATTCGAAGTCAAAGTCTAGTAAAACAGCTTCTCTCATATCAATGTCAAGTCAATCTGTAGGATATGGTCAGTGAGTTATCCGGTTGTTCCCTACAAAGGGTTGCACTTTAAAACTTCAAGTTCGATTGTGTCTTAGCTACACGTTCTGTCGAATGTCACATGACCAATGAAAATGAATATTTTCAGTCATCCAGATATTTTGTTAATAACAGACTTAATTTTTTTCGGGGTCCGGTATCCCTCAAATCGCGCGCTCTGATTTGCTATCGTGAGGTCCGGTATCCTACGATCCGACGGTTGTCACGCGACGCTCTGTTTCGGTCGAAACGCTAATTCCAGAAATCGACTTATATTTCCGTTGTCACATGACCAATGTTCTAGGTCTACCTCAGATGTGTGAACTCTATGATCTGTCCAATGTCGCACGACTGGTGTTCTAGGTCTACTTCAAATGTGTCAACTCTATGATCTGTCGAATGTCGCATGACTGGTGTATTAGGTTTACCTCTAATGTGTTAAATCTATGAACTGTCCAATGTCGCACGACTGGTGTTCTAGGTCTACCTCAAATGTTTCAACTCTATGATTTGTCTAATTTCACATAACTGGTGTTCTAGGGCTACAAGCTGTCCCGTGGTACCCCCTGTTAAACCCAAGTCCAAAATGCGGACCCTGGCCTGGCAAAAGCTCCCCCCGCATATCGTACAAAGGCAGCAGGGGTGCATATGGTCACGTGTGCTGTCCCTCGACAGCACCGTCCAGCCCGACTTTCATCTGGAGGAAGAGCTGTTCTGCCAGAAAGTGGCATCCAAAGATCCCAAGAAGGACGACAAGAAAAAGAAACCTACCGAAGTGAGTTACCTGAGAAGGCTTTGCCATCTTGAAATAGAAGCCTGATTTGTTGTATCAAATTTGATCGCAATTACTCAAGGTCATCATCCTGTATTATTGGAAAACAATCGGAAATGAATGTAGATGGAATTTCAACTGTTTTATAAAACAACGTATAGCAGATGCAAACGTTTCTTTTACCTTCTCCAATACAGGTCAAGGAAAACGTTGACAGAAATTACCTCCATTGCTTGTCCGAAATTATGGGGATTTGCCATTAATGATGTGCCATTGATGTTGGACAACGTTAAGTGTTTTGGTTGGGCTTACAAATTGTTTTCATCTTTATCCAACAGATAACTCTCTTAGATCCAAAACGAAGTCTGAACTTGAACATCTTCCTGAAGCAGTTTAAAAAGTAAGCCAAAAACAATTATAATAAAATTCTATAAAGAAAATGCATGGTATTATTTTAAATTATCACAAAACAAATACTTAGGCTGTGGCGTTTTTCAGGTCTAACGAAGAGATCATCTCAACAATAGTCAAAGGTGACTCGAAAGTTTTCGATGTCGACGTTCTCAAAGGATTTATTAAACTTCTTCCCGATAACTCAGAGGTTTGTATAACAATGATACAATGTGCAATATCATTTACAATTGAATTTAGTTGAGCAGGGATTTGACTTTGTTTTCACATAAATATATCCATAGCCTTTTTTTGACTGAATATTCTTCATAATAGTTATTAAGGAAATGAACTGGTGTCCTCTCTCTCGGTCTTAAGTTTATGCCCCGTCCTTGTCCTATGGAAATCAGCATCAACGCTTTAATTATGGTATCGGAACAGGTTGAGATGCTGAAAGGTTTCAATGGAGACACGAAGATGCTCGGAAGTGCAGAGAAATTTCTGATAGAACTTATAGCAGTGAAAAGGTATGCGTGTCTCTTTAAAATTAAATCTTGTGCTTTGCATGGTATCGCCCAACTTCACTAACACTAAATATGCTCTGAATTTTTTACAGCTATGAGCTGCGTATCAATGCTATGCTTCAAAAGGCGGAACTTGACATCAACTTGCAGACGTTAAAGCCAAATATCGAATGTATGAAAAAGGCAATTGAAGGTAAGCTCAAAATAAGACATTTAAAATCTTCTGTTCAAACAGCTGCAATATTGTACAACAACTGTACAATTGTACAACAACGTGCGCAACACACGTTGTCTATAGAGCCGCTCTCTCATGACGACTTTTATATCAAACACCACGTAACATCATATAATACACGGTGTAAAAGCAGTAAAACATTAGTTTGGCTTTTTTGTGTTTTTGTGCTATACCATATACAAACTTGACGCTTGAAATGTAAACAATGATGACCGTGTAGTTGCCAGACATTGCTACGCCTCACATGCTTAAAATATATTTGATCACTTCCCTGGATAAAGTCTGGTGGGAATTTTGAATCGAATCGATGTTTTTTTCTGTATTTGGCATTTCTCCATGATCTTTTAAAGTGCAAGGGTCTACATGCATTTGAACGCGGCAATTGATACAATCAGAAATGGCTACAGTGATATCATTGTTCTCTTGTTTTTAAGAAATCTTGAACAGCGAGACTCTTCCGGAGGTCCTGCAGCTTATTCTAATCATTGGCAACTTCATGAACTCTGTAAGTACAACAGATAACAATAGATGAACACATTCGCCCCCTCTACCGCCCTCAACCGCTTAATAAATACTTTGACGTCACATCCGTTAACACATTCGCCCCTATACCGCCCTAAACCGCATCATCATTACCTCGACGTCACATCCATTAACACATATGCCCCTATATCGCCCTCAACCGCTCAACAAATACAGTGACGGCACATCAGTCAACACATTCGCTTCTATACCGCCCTCAACCGCATCACCAATACTGTGACGTCACATCCGTTACCACATTAGTCCATTTACCTCTCCACCGCATAATCAAAATTGTGACATCACAACCATTATATTCGACATCATCAAGGCATTTGGTGATTACGAGTGTTAAGCTGGCTGCCCCCAATGAGATTGTCACGCATTGTCACGTGTCGCATTGTCACGTGACTTCATTCGTCTGATTTCAGGGTGGTTACGCCGGTAACGCAATCGCGTTCAAAATCAGCTCATTGGTGAAGCTGGTGGACACACGTGCCAACAAGCCCCGGATGAACCTCATGCATTTCTTGGTCAATGTAAGCGTCCTTTTCTCAGAACTATAACCCACGTAGACGCGCCATTTTGATAAATCATTAAGTTATATTTATGTTTTTGTATAAGAAAATGTACTATGATCCGTATTCGCATTGGCCGCGTAGCATATTCAGGGGATTTATAACTGAAAATGTATCACGATGAAGAGGAGGCTGAGTTACAAAGTATGTGTGGAAAAAGTACTGTTATTTGAGGGGAACTATATGACGCTGATATTACCCATGTACCGTTACCCTTTTGGATCTTTAGCCTCTTAAAAATAAGTCTTCGGTGGGGCGCTTATATAAATTATGCCAATGCTGGATAAACCTTCTAAGCAGCAATTTGTTTTGTGGTGTGTATTTTTTTTTGGAGGGGGGGGGGGGTGGGGTGAGCACGTTTATTTCCCGGGTTCTCTTTTATTTACCTAGCTGCTTCGAATTAGCTAAACGTATATCCCCATATACCCTTTAATTGTTTCGATGTAATCCAAAGGTGGCTGAGGCAAAGCGAGAGGCGATTCTCAGGTTCCCGGATGACATGAAACATCTTGACAAAGCAGTCAGGTACCCTTTTCCTCGTCATCATAACCTTACGTCATTTGTGACGTCAAACGGCAGCATTAGCCATCTTTCCTTGATGTACGTAATCTTTTCCTCGCCTTTTTTCATTGTTCTAGGCTCTCGTTGGATCACCTATCAGGTGAAGTCAAGACCATCAAATCTAACGTGACGACGCTGAAGAAGAAACTCGAGAATGCCCCGAATGACATCAAGGAACAATTTGATGACTTCGTCGAGGTTTGTATATTAATTAAATCACCTAATCATCAACGTCATCATCAAACTCTTTATCATCGTCCACATCATCCGTTAGAGTCGTCGCCATCATCGTCATCATCATCTTTATCATCGTAAACATTATCGTCGTCATCATGATCATTAATATGATCTTTATTGTAGTAATCATTATTATAATAATCTGCAATAGTTTTGACACTTTCATTTCCCTGATGCTTTTAACATTCTGTTCTCCGTCTGATGACTTTCTCTCCATTGTTCCCAGCATGCATTAGACGAGGTCGTCGTTCTGGAGGCCGGGGTCGAGGACATAAACAACCTGATCAAGAGGATGGCGGAGTACTTCTGCGAAGACGCGAGTAAAGTCAAGCTGCAAGAAGTCTTCATGCTCTTCAAGACTTTCTGCGATCAGCTCACAAACGCAAGGAAGGTTAGTACGCTTAGTTCCAAGTAGCCATTAAGTCATGACATCTCTTCCCTCTCTTTCTCTCCTTTCCTCTCGTCAAGACTTTTCCTTACTTTTCGCCATCATTTCCTTCCGCCTTTTCTCCTAAACTTCTTGTCTAACCCTTTAATTCTATAATCTGTATATCTCGTCCCTCATCATCCCTTCTCTACTTTCATCTTGTCATGTATTATACTCTGCGTGCGAAACTTTACTACTCTCGCTTTCTCTTGTCTACATTCTTTTTTGTTTTCTGATTATTATTCCTCTTTCCCCTCTAGTCTTATCACACGCCAAAATACTTTTTCGCTCAATACTCTCTTTGCTACATGCTTATTAGGAAAATGAACAGTTCCGTGTTCAAGAGAAGAAAAAACAAGAACGAGAGAGGAGGAAAGCCGAGGAGGCTGCTAAACGGGAAGCAACAGGTGGCGGAAAGGGCATCAAAGTCGGCAAACCACCTCCCGAGCAGGAAGATGTGTGCATAGTTGATAAGCTACTGAGCGAGATTCGTACTGGCTTCAAACTCAAGAAGTGTAGCTCTCCAACTCCTGGCAGCAAACCGAAAAGAATGAGCTCATTTTCGCGCGGGAAAAGTGTCGAAGGTACGACAGGGAAACTTAAAGATTCAAATAATAATACTCCAGATTCTACAACGGAATTAACTAACCCAACTTCTGTCACACCGCTGAAAGAGGAACATTTTGAGATAACGGTTAATGGGGATATTTGACACACAACTTTGCAGTGTTGAGCTATGGAACTAGTCGTATATGCTTTCTAGTTGGTCAGCGGCTACCATTTTACCTCTTGTTGATCAGCGGTCCATCACCAACGGGTTAGTATATAGGAAAAGCTATAAAATCTATAATTTTTTTAAAATAAAATGGTTAATATTGCAGGGCCGTAGCAGGGCCAGGGCATGGGGGGGGGTGCACTGGGGGCATTTTTTTTTAATTTTAAGAAAATGACCAGTAAAGGCGTGGCTGTGCCCCTATTGTTTTCTTAATGTTTCTGTATCGTGCCTCCCCCCAATTGTTTTCTTAATGTTTCTGTATCGTGCCCACCCCCCCCCCCCCTACCCCAATAATTCTAGGCTTGCTACGGCTATGTCTTAGATGGTGAGGTATTTAGTTGTGAGAGTTTAAGAGGTGTGTCTTTAAGACATTTTATATTTGAAAGTATGATCAAGAGTTAGACAAAAGCAAATGTGTATCTAAATTAAAGCGCAAAGCAGTCATTAACATACGCTATTTAAATTATTTACTCTTGCTGTATTTGTTCTTTAAGCTTAAAGAGTTATGAATATAAATAGAAAACTAAGGGTCGGCATCAAAGTATACCCCTAATATATTCAACATTTAGAGATGCAGATTTTAGAGATTATTTTATAAAAAAAAAATGACAAAATAATAATAAAATGTTCGAAAAAAATACTTTCTTCAAAACTATAAAACGTGGTGCTAACTACTTAAAAGCAGTGAAATCTAGTAAAGCCATTATTCTGTTTAGTGGCCAAAACAGACATAACCAACTAATGAATTGTAATAAAAAAAGAGATAAAATGTGAGATAAATGGCGCATATGGCAAAAGAATCGTCGATAAGACATGTTTTCTCTTTGTTGTTAAGAAAAATATTGCAGCTGTGATATAATGTAGGCAGATGGATAGAGTTGAAAGCTTTGCACATTTCTGGCATATCTTCTATGATCGATCATTCATCGTGGACTGATAGAATGGGCGCACTTATCGGTGCGGATCTCTCGTTAGGTAAAGACCATAAAATATATATCTTCCATTAGTGGGAAGGTCAAGTAATCGTAGACAAATGTTTCATTGTTAGTGCCTTTCTCTTTGAAATATGTGATTCGCTCATAGTCTGGAATAAAGACAAAAGTAAACATACATCTATATATTCTCTTTTAATGTTTTACCTCTAGATGTTTTCAAATTCTCGAGATTGAATAAATGAATCATACTACAAGGCTTGCTATTTTGTGATCTAAAACAATTTTGTTTTCCAAGTGATGTTTGTTCCCCACATTAAAAATAATCAATACTGGATGAATTATGCAAAAAAAAACACTGTCTATTGTGAAAACGAAAGACCATTTACGAAATGATACTTCTGATTTTTTTTTTCAAAATCGTTTCGGTCTGTTTCATCTGAACTGTGTTGCATGGTTGATTTCTCTGATCTGCACTTGTTTCTTGTCGGTCGAACCTTCTAGACCGTTAACCCTTCAAACAATTCACATTTTTATCCCTTAATGATTTATGAGAAAAATAAATTTTCACTCTTTGGAGTCCAGCTGTGCTGATTCAAACAGCACTTTTTCCCGAGATTATTTCTTCGTATTTTTCTCTTGATGACCCGAGAAGTTGTTTATTGGTAGTTACTACAGGCCTTTGTCAAAAGCAATGGCAAGTACTTGAAGGTGTCGTCACAGAAAATAGGCCCAAGCTCCCCCGGCCGCCTTAAACCTTCTCCCCAGTTCCCCAAGCCTAATTCAGATTGGCTGGGACGCCATTGTGTCGTTCTCGGCATGGAAACGAGGCTTTTGGGGCTAGTCTAGACAATGAACAGTAGTACATAGCCTCGTTTAGGTGGCGATTTACGTCACTCGTGTAAGTGACAGGTTATTGAATTGAGTAGATTCCTGATATGAATACCATCACCAGCAAGTTACGTCTGTTTTCGATAAGTTAGTATGATGTAGTGTTTTCCCTAGAAAAACACCTACTTTACTCCTTAGCTGTGATTCATTTATACCTGGTGTGTAAATTCTGTTAGAAAATTGTATTTTAGGTACGATACTTGAAACATGTTATTTTGTGTTACGTAAATATGACTAATTTTTTGTAAAGTTCACAGTTCAGCTATGAAATCATTTTTCGCCTGGTAGAGCCTTAGTTCCGCAAATTATTGTGGGGGTGTATAGGACTAGAAGGTAGTTTAGGCTAGCGTATCTAAGCAAAAATAAGAATGTCTTCCCACAAAAAAAAGGCTTAAAATATCTTGGTCTTTGCGCGTGACATATTTTTTGGCTGACAAATGCCCCAATATAATTGCCATATATTTGTCGTCTGTTCATAAGGTGTGTTGTCGGTCTCCAGTACTAAGTATAGAAGAGATTTCCCGCTTCCAAGGTTCTTATGATTGAAAGCGTTTCTAGAGTATACTGGGAATAATCTAATAAAATCTTTAGAATATAACAACGAAAAGAAAATGCTACATTTTATAATTCATTCGTTTGTGCGCGCATTGGATATTATGTGCTTGACGGAGGACTGAATACTTATCGACCGAGTATTAAGAACGTTGTGTACGTTGTCTGATCGCTAGTAATCTACTCTAAAGCTCGTCTCTCAGTGCGCAATGTCAATACAGCTAAATATATGGATATCATAATAATCTGGCCTCGAGCGCTAGTTAAGATAAGATATACCCCCGAATACGAGTGCTATTTAATGAAAAGACTGATACTTTTATAGAACGACAGGTGAAACTACGTCATATTTGCGTGTTTCCGCGCCTATCGCACCCCTCAAATATATTTTACTGTGTACATAGTATTTTTCTATATTCCGTCCGTTTGTCTAATGTGATTCAAGCCGGAATCGATAAGCTTTCAATTTCTAATCCCAAATAATTAGATAATCATAGCAATGGTGCAATATATGACTTGTCGTCGCAATTAGTTGCCATATGGTTTTACGATGTTGATATTTGTCATTAGACGAAAATACTCCTTGACGGGTCTCATACCGCCCGTGGGAAAATGACAGAGTTGTCAATGAATGCGGTATTTGTACATGATATGCCTTCAGCAATCAGTGGAATGTCGCTTTGGGTTTTGGCGGCAAATTGAAAGATGTTGACGACGGGTTCTTTCTTGTTATGATGATGGTCAGAAATAGAATGTTTTGGTGTCGGCATAGGAGTGTGTTCTTCTTTGATTAGACCATATGACGAACCACAGCGACCCACATGGGGAGTGTCTATGGGGGAGTAGTCAGGCGTATATTTGTGGTTTTCAATAGAATGTCTACGAGTGAACATTCCTTTTTACTGCGAGTTTCAATATTCTGCGAGCTCTCATCAAGAATTTTCAACTGCTAAACCCTTTCTGGCTACCGTCATTCCAACTAACGTAATTGCATTTGGTGGTTTTTGATTGGTCAGCGTCTCGCGGAGAGGTGGCGCTGATTGGAGGCCATTACTTAGAATGAGGAATGGGGGCTAGTAGGCTGTTTAGCAGTTGGAAATCGTCGTCTAGAGTTCGCAGGTCATTTCAAACCGCAGTAACATAATCAACTAGACTTCGAATTTGCAACTCTGCTTTCTCTCCCCATCTTCCTTTTTTTTTTCTTCGTGTTATCTTTTTTCAGTATAAAAAAAACAGAATATAAAAAAAAAAATATCAAGGAAAACGAATCTATTTTAATAATCGTCCGTAGTTTGTTTATTGGCGGGAATGTGTTGAAGCGCGTCTACCCCATCTTGACTTTAATTTTCATTTTCATTTTTAGGGACGAGAAGATCAATAAAGCGAGGTTCGTCAGCTGAACTGAAACCGAACTTAGAAATAACCAAAGAAGACATGGAGAAAATAAACAAGCTTGTCTCTCCAGTGGAATACCCAGAGGTCTTCGAAAACAACGAGAAAACAGCGGAAACTGACGGCTGCAACGAAGGCACAACACAGGAAGGAAAGGAAAGTGAGAAGCCCCGTGATGCGAACAGTCTAGAGACAAATTTAGAAAATGAAAGCAGAGGCTTAGACGTCATAACCACAACAGAACCTCAAGTAGTTCCCGAAGAGACCGATAACAATTTGCTACCGAGTACAGCTTCAGTGGAGATGGATTCGTCTTTGAACACAGAGGTTGAATCGGAAAGCAAAGCGGAAAATACGCAAGACATTGAAGCAGATTGCGAGAGCGAAGATGTGGAATCTAAAGAAATGAAACGTGCTGACATAAAGGAAGAGACTCGCGATGGATGTCGAGGAGATGTAGGGTCAGGCGGTCATCTAGAAGACCTTAATAACCTGGCTGTCTGCTCTGATGACATTTTCCTTGCCGAGAAGGAGGCAGAGAGCGCTAGAAAGCTTGCGTACGAGCTGGATGCGTCCCCATGTGACCAAGGTGGCAGTGCCGAGGTGGCACAGGGTGTTGACACCTTGTCGTCACTCCCCGTGGGGGAAGAGGTGCTGGTTAAGATGGACGAGTGTCTGGGTGACATCGAGGAGATGCTGGAGACGGAGACACTGAGGAGGACGAGGGAGTCTGGTGACCGCCTGGTGACGCCTGACTCCGGCGTGGACACCTCGCCTCCTGGTAACAAAGGGAAAGGACTAGAAGATTCTAGTGAGTCCGAGAAAAAGCCCGAGGCACCGGAAAAACTCTTGAATGAACTACTAAGTGATCTAGCTATCGAGCAGGAGCATGTTAATGAATTGGTCGCCGAGGACGAGGAGAAAAGTAGGGAAGATGTCAAAAAGGAACATGACAAGAAAGGGTATGTCGTTGTCGAGGCAACGGACGCCGTTGGGTGGGATACAGATAACTCGATTGAGTCGCGAAAGACGGATAATACAGAATCGGCGCAGATAATGGAATCATCTACGGAAACAGACCAGGGGGAGGAGCAAGGAGACACATCCTTCAGGGAAACCCCCGAGGCCGTCGAGGATCAGAATGAAGCCAAGATCGAGGAGTCTGGACCCGAGAAACCTCTTAACGAAACGTGTGACTTGGAGCATGATGGGATACTTGACTCGCCCCAGGCTTCTTCTCCGCGTGATAGCCCAAGTGATCATGAGACTCCAAAACCGAAAAGAAATAGGTCTTTTGTGGCGCGAAGTCTCGCAAGGATATTTCACAGGAAAAAGCACCGAGAGGATGATAGTAGGACTACAAGTAACGAAGAACCGACAGCCCAGGGGTCGAGCACAGATCGGGAGGCAAGGGGTGGATCAGAGTCGCCAACAAAAAGAAAAGGATTCTTTTCCAAACGCCGCAAGCACAGCCAAACCGCGTAATTCGCCTGAGTTTGACCGCCCCTGACATTTCCTAAAAATCTGAACTGCCTCTCATTAAGATGCCAAACCACCTTAAATTTCTATGAAAGCCAAACCGCCTAGCATTTCTTGGAAGTCAAACTGTCTACAGTTTCTAGGACGCCAATGCTTAAATATACTTACTACACAGATGGAATAAAGATAAGAATATATGAATTTTGTATGTATAAATACAAAAAGCCCAAATAGTCGTGTTCGTGAACCAGAATAATGATAGGATAAACCAAAAACTGGTATTCGAATTTTTGTATTTAATAAGACTTCTTCACAGAAGTCTGTCAGGCGATCGTTGACCATGGACAGTTGTAAAGACAATTTAAACTATTGTTTATAGCGTCTTTACCTTTTAAAAGGGTACCCCCTTCCTCACCCCCTAACAAATCCAGCCCACCGGTCTGCTCAACGACTGTCGACATTATCTCTCTCATGCGATTTAAAAAATTCCGACTCTCCTGGTGCTAAGTAAATAGGGTTGCTATTCCCACCCCTCACAAAAGTCTTATTAAAGACGAAAATTTGGCAAAGTCGAATACGAGTTTTTGGTGTATTGAATTTTGTATGTGATATAATTGAGAAAATGCATCATTTTCTGAACGTTGAACTTTCGTTGTACTTGATCCAGATCAGATATCTTCTGGATTCAATTTCCAAGAAGCCGTTGTTTAAATATACTCAATACACGCAGATAGAATTTTGTATGTGATATAGCAATGTGTAGATGCATCATTTTCTATACGTTTACCTTTCGTTTTACTTCATCCAGACGGGACATCTTCTGGATGTTTTTAAACAGGATTGTACTATAGTATATAAGTCAAATAGGCAACATAATTGCGTAATAAAAATAAAAACAGATTTATTTTTACTTGTTTAGTAGCCATTGTCACTGAGGGTAACAGTGTTTGCGTTGTGCGTTGCCATAACGACTAGTATTATCCATAGATAGACGGCGTAGCAAATTGTGTTTCACAGGCAAAGAAATCTGTTTTCCCCGCGCCACCCTGCAAGGTAACCAGGCCTGTCTGGATGTTAGGCGATCGTTGACCATGCCTCCTGGCTGTAGGTATAAACCTTTTAAATGGGTACACCCCACCCTCTACCCCATCCCCAACCAAATCCAGCCTGTTCAACGACTGTCGACATTATCTTCTCATGTGATTTATGAAATTCCGACTCTCCTGGTGCTGAGTAAATGGGGTTGTTCTTCCAACCCCCTAGCTACGGGCGTGCAGGGGGGGGGGACGGGGTGCGAAATCCGCAAAAGTGGACCTAATTTTTCCGGGAGGGGAGTGGGAGGCAGTTCTGTGATAAAAATCTAACCACTTTTAAAGGAACAAAAAGTCACTTTTTATGCCTTTGCAGTATCTCCACCGGACGTTTATTGTCGGATTTGGCTACATACCAGAGTGATCTAGCTCATGGTTTTTCGTCTTGTCTACAAATAGCACGTCTTTTGATAACCAAAACTGGACTTTAGGCCGTTGTAAGGGGGGGGGGGGGGTGCGTTCCCCCTGTTCATCCCTTGTACCGCCCCTTGGTACGGGCCTGGGCGTGGTCGCCGCGGAACTTATTTTAGCAAAAAGGGCTGTAAAAGTAAAATTACGGAACCATGAGGCCACGTATGTTGAAATAAAACAAGCTGCTAATATACTTCAGGGTAGATACAGAGATTTCGGATGAAGGGAAACTAAACAAAATATTCACATCATCAAGACGTTTGACAATTTGAATGACCACGAACTAAAATAAGAAAGGCCGTCTAATTAAATATGTTTTTTATTTACTTCTTTACTATAATAGTTAAACCCGTTGGATGTGGGGTGAATGTGTTCTATATTCAAACAATATAATATATTCTTTAAAAGTAGACTAACATTAAATATCTTGCGTTTGCTGTTAGGAGAGAATCTCCACTTCTTTCCTCCTTTCCCGGGACTTCTCTAACCCTGTCCTCCACGCGCATCGCGCCCTTTCGCAATTCAGTGTCGCCACTAACGCCCTTTTAGTACTTTGCGCCGACGCAGTGTTCAAGTATGTTTTGCGTAACCTCTTGTCTATGTCACTTCCTAGTAATCCATCACTTGTAAGTTCGCGGATTTCAACACAATCGGCGTCTCAAACTGCACCTCGACCAAGTCCACATTCTTGATCTTCTCGTAGAGTGGGCCTGAGCACAACTGGCTCAGGTCCCTATCCCATAAGTCATTGCACCTTATGCTGATCGACGCTGACCCATTCGCGGTCTCGTACAATTTCTCGAGTCCGTTGTGGTTAACAATAGTGGTGAGCGATCGTGATTTGAGATCTTTCTTTAAGGAGATAATCTTGGTTGTGCGGAGCGCTTTACAGAAAGCCTTGAACGCTTCGGTGAAAAACCACGCAGCAACCGCTGAGTAGAACACAAGGCTCAGAAAGAAAAACGCCAATGGGACGTAATCCATCTGGAGCAGCTTGTACGATGACGTCACCACAGCCGCGCAAAGGAGAGAGACTGGAACGATTCCATTGAGTACCACGCTTCCGAAGAAAGCAAAAACAGCCGCGGTTTTAAACAGTTTACAATGACGCCATTCTTCAAACAGGGAGATTTTACGATGGTCGAATTCCGCGAAAAGCACGTGGCTTTTTACGAGGAAGAGTCCAGCGATTCCTAGAACTGCGTCTTGTTTGTAGGCGATGATCACCAAGTACAGAGCGACGGTGACCACGTGGTGGATTAGGATAGGCTTGTATTGCATCTCACGGCGCCAGTACACGACTTCGACAATCTTGTACAGGAAGTGACCGATGACTATTGAGAAGACGGTGCGTGTGGCGGAAGTGAAGGCGAAAAATGGGTTCTGCGCGGCACCGGAAGTGGCGAGAAGGAAGAGTCCTGTGGTGGGGAAGATGAGGAGGAATGGGGCACTGGTGCATCTGTAATGAGAACGTGCTATCAGATTTGGTCTATACACTGCATCTATCTTAGATATTTGAAGCGGCCGCTATTTCCGGCCCATAATGCATTGTATTGTGCCTATTTCAAAAATAGACACATTATCTTTCGTGTGGTTTCTATGGGTGGGTATGTAAATGCACAGAAAATATTAATTTGGGACGATATTTTGATTTCCTGGCGTAACTAGGCTCCCAGAGTATAAATAAAGTATGGCTAGAGTGGTGGTTATGATTGCCAGCAGTGGCTACAGATGAATAATACAAAATTTATATTCTATATATATTTATACACAGAACTATAGAATCTACAAACTTCTGTGAAGGTAGAACCGGGTAATAGGGGTCTTGCGCTAAGAGATCACGTGACTTTTTGGGTGCCAAACTTGCGCGCGCTCAGGGTTTTTACGGCAAAATAACGAAACAAAAAGCAATTTCTTCAGCGCTTACCAATCTGCCAGAAAGTTTCTTTGCCAGAAAGGGCTTATTTTCATTGAAAGGTTTTATATTTTCGTCCTTGTCTGGGGTTTATTATGTCTTGAATTTGTCATGCAAAAGATCACGTGACTTCTTAGCGCAAGTCCCAATTGCAGGGTGAATGAGTCCTGTTTACATTTTATTTATCTTTTCCCCCTCTCTATCCCTCTCTTCAGTAGTCCGCATTAGATTATGATAGTTATAGACAACTCGGTAGGGAGGGTTTAGGTGACCCGCGTCA